>NW_015386568.1:207851-259369 GCF_001527695.2 Protobothrops mucrosquamatus | reverse complement strand
GTCAAACTCTGTATTCATATTGCTTTCTTAATCGTGCAATTCTAAAAGTTTGCTTATTGTAATGTCTAGTTGGTAGCTAGGTCAAAATGTTCTTCAAGGTTAGGCTAATTCGTCCACAAATTCACTGATGTCTAGTCTGACCTTCAGTCCTCCTTTAGCAAGCAATGTCTTCTTACTGTATTTGAAGTACTGATAGGGGAGTGTTCTCTGTTTAAAAAAGTACTCAAATCAAATCTATTTTAGAAATTTAGGACCATAAGAATGGAGAAGTCTCACTATTACCCATCAATACTGGATAGCAAGTTGAGCAGACATACCAATCACTCTGATGAGATACTTTGTATTTATTCTTGTTAAACTAATTCTTTTTAAATGTTCAGCTCAACATTAATTTATAACTATATTATAGAGATACATTAGCATATGCACACGCCACAGAAGTTATGGGGTTCTTCTGCTTTCTGAGGTTAGGGGGGTTTTTTGCAGACATTTCATTATCCAGCTAGATAATATCAGCAGATAAAATACCTTCACAGAACACCAAGAATTCAACAGTTCAAATAGCAACATTCCAGAAGATAGGCTCAACATACAGAAGAATCCTGACAGACTTGAGCACTGGGCTCTATGTAACAAAATGAAATCCAATGGTGATAAAAGTAAGGTTCTACATTTAGACAAGGCAAACCAATATATGCAGCTATATAGAATAGTTGGTACCTGGCTCATTAGTAGTAACTGCAAGAGGGATCTTGGAGTCCTAGTGGACAAATATGAGCCAGCAGTGTGCTGCAACTGTCAAGAAAGCCAACACATCCCTAAGCTGCATTAACAGAGAGATAGAATGAAGATGACATGAAGTGTTAATACCACTTTATAATGCCTTGGTAAGACCACACTTGGAATATTGCATCCAGTTTTGGTTGCTATGATATAAAAAGATGTTGAGACTCTAGAAAGAGTGTAGAGAAGAGCAACAAAGATGATTAGGGGACTGGAGGCTAAAACATATAAAGAACGGTTGCAGGAATTGGATATGTCTAGTTTAATGAAAAGAAGAACTGTGGTAACATGATAGCAGTCTTCCAATATCTAAAGAGCTGCAATTAATTAACACTGATTAACAATTAATCAGTGAAACAACCTGCCTACAGAAGATGTGGGTGCTCCAACACTGGAATGTTTTAAGAAGAGATTGGACAACCATTTGTTTGAAATGGTATAGGGTTTCCTGCCTGAGCAGGAGGTTGGACTAGAAGACCTCCAAGGTCCCTTTTAACTCTGTTATTCTGTTATTGTCCTCTATTGGTATTTTTTAAAGTTTTGTAACCTGTAAATATTAGATAAACAGTGGCAAAGTTTAAAAACTGCTTTATAAGTAAAATGCCTAAATAAAAGTAGAGAAGTAATAGAATTTATAAATTTAAGAACATGCGGGAAGTTTATAGCATTGATTAGTACTTGATGGTCTCCAAATGAAATAGCTAAAAATTATGAGATAAATTCACTTAGCAAATATAAGAGTGTTTTGTCTTGTTATGACAAAAGCTTGTATCACAACCAGAAATGAAACATTGTACATTCATGCCAGGGAAATAAATTTCCATAGGTCTGAGTAGGGGTCGGACATATGGATCAAATGTAAAAAGTTTCAGTTTGGAGATATCATTCTGTGTTGCTTGTTATCTTGTATTTTTGTAAAATACACGAAATTTCATAATTTTCAAGGAAAGTTACTGTTGATATTCATATCATGGAGAAAGCAAGTAACGAGAGTGACCGGCTCTTTCCCTTTAAACAATTTCCATGATATTATCAGTTTGTATTTGATCTGATCTAAAATAAGCGTTGTGAGGGTACTTAGAGATTTATTTCTGATTCCCATTTAATTATTTTTCCATCTTACTTTAGATTAAAAAAGGCTAGGTTTTCCACTTACTATATGATTAGAAACTGGAGTTTTTGGCAATGGATGGAAGCTGTAAACACTAGATTCCCAAATCTTGCCTTAAGAGAAGGGATACGAAGGATATAAGATAAGGGAAACTACACAGGAAAGAATTGGGACTATGATTGAGTTGAAGAGATTTAGCTTCTTTAATCTGATAAGGCCAAGTAAGGGAGAAGGCTACTATTGTGCCAGATTATCCACAATAGAATAACTATACATCAAAGTAAACATGATTTACTGTTTGACCTCTAAATGCTGTTCAGTATTTATCTGAAGCTGTTAAGGGACGTCATCAGGAGATCTGGAATGAAGTGTCATCAATATGCTGATGTTCTCACTGTTCAGCTTGATTGTTTATACTTTATACCAGTGATGGACAGAGGAGAGATTCAGATCTACTGAAAGATGTGAACAGAGTTAATCTGTACACATGGAAGGCAAATGCACAGGATGGGGCTAATGCACTCATCCTTTCTCCTCCTGTATATGAGTAGACTGTTGGATTTCACAATGGTTTCATGAGACTCATCTCTCATCCTAGCCTCCTTCACAGGATAATTAGAAGAGAACATGGGAAAGGAAGAAGGCAGTGGTACATTGAGTGAGTCTCTTGGAAGAAAGATGAAACATATATGTGACAAATAAAACATGTGCATATAAGGTTCTCAACAATGCTTCTTTAGAAGCGCTTTCTGTACAAGATGTGATGAACCCACTGTCCCATTACAAAGAGTAAATCATGTATTGCTGGAAGAAAAGGCACTAGAAATCATTCAATCTTTCATTTAACCGGTCAAGAATGGAAATATGTGAAAAGCGCTTCCCTCCAGCCTTTTCTTTGTTTACCTTTCATGCTTCCCTTTGCCACTTCTGGGTGTTTTGTTTTTAAACTTCAAGAGCTTTCAAACTCTTTTAAATTCAGATGCAAAGCTCCATTCCTCTTCAACCCAGCTCCTTGCACTATTTCAGCAGTTAATTAACTATGAATGCTTTCCTTTGGAGACTGGGTGAAGGGAAGGATAAAAGATGAAGAAGGCTGAGGAGAGACATAACAAGGACGGGGAGGGGGCAGAGTGGGTGGCTTATCAAATTCCACAAATACCAGACACAGAGAGGTGTTGATTTGTTGCTGGGAAAACCCTGTTTGTTTGCAGAGCTTAATCACCTGGTGTCTATTTGTTGTTTGAGGAATATGGGGACAATGACAAAAATTTGCTGGCAGCTGTACTGAAATAGAATACAGTCAAAGTTGCAAGAGAGACATGTTACGTCAATAAAGCATGCAAGTTGGAATATTGGTAGCAACTGGTGATTCTGCTGGCCTGGAAAATCAAGTTTAAAAAATCCCACATAACACATCACATCAGCATTATTGATATTTATGAACATTATTACATCAGGGTTGATAAAATGTGAATGCGGTTCTTTATACCAATGGATAATTTAGAAGTGCAGATTTTAGGCCTATTTGTGCCCTTTTTATCATTTTTCGTGGGAAACTGGTTCATGTCACACTTTGAAAGTGTTGGTCTAATTTGCAAAGGACAAAAAAGTCATACAGTATATTTTGTGATTTACCATTCAGCCCAAAAATTTATTTCTCTGTAAGTAGAATTATTTTCAGTTTAACATGTATTTCCCGCTTTTGCTTCTACTTATTCTTACAGGCTTTGCTCATGTGATTCTTATTGATCTTTACCAAAGATCAAAAGTTCTTATATCTTTTATAATTATAACCTTCTAGGTGCTACAAAAGAAATGAAAGGGAAATATCAGGTATTTTAGTAAATATGGAATGCCGTTCTTCAGAAGATTTAGCCTGTTTATAAAAACCACATTCTTTAAATAAGAAATTATTTCATGGAGTTATTCTCTATATCCTTTCTATCATTAAAAAAAAAAGTGTAGCAGCTGAAAGGAGAATTCCTTTGCCTCCATCTAGGGATGACTGAAGTCATGATTTTGGAAGATCTGTAGCTTAAAGTCCCAAGTTCAGACTTTAGCATCTTGCAGGATCAAATTGATTTTTATATCAGAGTAGGTGCCTAAGATGCTAAAAACAGTGATGCCTGCAGAAAACCACTGGCCTGACTTTACTTGCGGCTTTAATACAGAACAAAAGATAGGAAATGTTGGTGGTTTGAATCTCCTCCCAAGGAACTGAATATCGCTCACAAAACCCATCATGATTCTAGGAAAAGGTACTTTGCTATGGGAAAACAATGTTCACAGGATCAAAAACTTTGAAATAACAGCCGACTTCTGCTGGATCATTCTTGTAGGAAATGTAAAAAGTTCTAGAGAATACCTTCTTTTGATATTTTTCCCTTGCTTCCCAGAAATATTACAGTCAGGGAGAAACCAGCATGTACGCATTCATAATCAGAATGAGCCATAATCAGAGTGAGCTAACCATTCACGAGTTTGCCTCTCCATTCTCTCAATCTCTTTTCTTCTGATGTTGTCTTTTAGCTTATAAAACGAAGGACAGAAGGATTCTTTTCTTGCCTTTGTAAGCCACTGGATACCCTTTTCTATCTACAGAATAGGGTAAAGCTGCTTTAAATTAATTAAACAAAGAAATGAAGATGTTGCCTAACTACTGGCATGTGACAGAATTTCCGCATCATTCTCAAACTCTGTTTCTTATTTGATATATTTTGGGAGCACATGGGAATTCTTTTGCCCACTCCACTAAAACTGACATAAGCCATTTTGAAGAGCTAAACTGAGGAATCTAGCCACCGGCTATCAGTAATCCTTGCCACATCGGATAGAATGCTGGTTACAACTTTCCCACTGTATGTTACCAGAGAGATAACCCATCACTTGCCATGATTTTTTTCCTAGGGAGTGAGATTAATGGGCTTAATGAGACTAGGAAGATTTGTATTCAAATCTTGCTTAAGCACAATGGTTATCACTGAGCTGTCAACTGCTGAAAGTTTGCTAGGATAATTCATAGGGAAGTAAGAAGCTATAAGCTCTTTGGAGAAAAAAAAACAATAGAATTAAATAAATAAACAAACACTATTCCACAAAATATCTTACTGCTGTTCTCTTTTTACCCCTCTCTTAAGATAACCCGAAGCAAAAAATTTAGGCTAGTTATGAGTCTGCACTATTGGTTTTGATTCTTTGGGAACTTGGAAGGTCTATTCTGTATGCATAAAATGTTTGATAGCTGCATTCAAAGTAATATCAGACTGTGACCAGGACTGAATGATCTGTCTCATTCAATATGAAACAAAATAATGCTTTATTTTTCTACTGCTATCATATTTGCATTTGTACATTGTAGGCAGCTGCTTCTACTGAAAAAGAGTAGAAAATGAAGTACTGGTCTTTATGTAACAGCCACATAATATCATTCAGGAGAGTTTAACATTTTAATAATCATACAGAAGTGTACTAACACTTGACATTATATAGCCACAATGTACCATTTGTATAATTATAAAGAATTACCAGCAAACCTGGGTTTTCCTCAATACAGAAAATATTAGAGCTAATCTGATTTCTCCAATAATTCTGGGGAATACCAATTTAGATCATGGAGAAGCATTATGACATGTTAGAGAATTGAGACTTAGATGGATCCAGGTTTGACTCTGAATAAGGCAAATCCTAAATGGGTGGCTATGTGCATATGAATTGCAGAGTAAATCCCATATCTCTTAGTCCAGAATTATTTAAGGGTAAGCAAGTCTATTTAGGATATCAGCTCTAAGGTTTCTATAATGTTGCTTTTTCCTTTTACCCTGATTATGTATTTTAAATCACCTTTCTATTTATTTATTTATTTCTATACAAATGTAAAGATGAGTAATATAAATCATCCCAATCCAATTAGGAGTAGGAATCCTAAATACTACTCATTAAAATAAACATGAAACAATAAGTATATCATCTGAGGACTAAGGTATGTAAGATTTAACTCTATGTATGTATGTATATATGTATGTATGTATGTATGTATGTAAAATCCAATCATAGAGGCTTCTGAACAAGCTCAGGATTGTAAATACAAATAAATGCCCCCCCCCCCCATTCCATAGTTCTGCTCCATGCTGCATGGCAAAATGTTTTCCCCAAGTTGTTTATCTTTGGACAGGCAGAAAACTTCCACTGAAGTCAAACTTAAATAGTATTAAATAGAAATAAATATTTATTGTGCATATTTTTAATACCTACTTCAGATGAGATCTGAGGAGGATCAGAGTTAGGGTGAATAGGGAGGGAGATGTTTTACAAGATTATTACTCAGAAATCAGAAAGAAAGAAAAGTTCTCTGAAATTCAGAAACTTGATCCTGTTTTGTTTTCCAATAGAAATCTTTCTGCTTTATCATCTCCAGAATTCCCTTAATCATAATTTTGTATAAATGAACATGGAAAGCCCTTCTCTAGCTGACCCTGTAGTGTAAATTCTTAAATTACTAAGATCTTTTGCGTAAATACTAAATAGAGAATTGGCAGTACAGATATCACTGATTCAGATTTCAAGGCTGGAGGCATAGAGCTGGGTTCATCTCTGAATGAACTGATACTACAGATAACCCCCAACCACATCCATCTCCAACTGCCAACACAAGACAAATTACCTTCTCTTCAGGATACTCTTTTTCACTGATTACCTACTGCTCAAATTAAAAGCCAACTCACTTCTGAGAGGGCCTTTGTTTGTTAGTTTCCTCTGGATTATGCAAAAATAGAAGAAAGAGAAAAGTCTTTTGCATATTTGTAGTTTGGAAAACACAGTGGATTGATCTCACCTAGTGATTTGGCTAAAATTGACCAGTGCTTAGTTTAATCACATTGTTTTTCCCATCGTTAGCAAATCATAGTGTAGGTTGTGAGCAGATTGGGGCAGAGGTAACAAATAAAACCCCACATTCTGAAGAATATTTTGCACAAAGTAACTCTGCAGGATCTTCAAAAGATGCTAGTCATATGGCATCTGAATCAGAACATTTTTTTTCTTAAAAAAGTAAATGCTAATAAAACAGTAAACATTTTGTACTACCAGAAATCCATTCACTTAGGTGACCATTAAAAACCATCAATACCACTTTTTATTAAAATAGCTAGGCAAGCTTATGTATTTAAGCAATACTCATGATAAAAAATGCAAACCCTGAAAAACACAGTCTGTGATTTTATACTTATGTTATATTTGTTCTGCTAGAGCAGAATGAACATGTGAAAAAGTAGAGTAAGGAGGAGAAAAGAGCCCCATTCCTCCAACATTATCCTCTTTACACCCTCCCTGTTGAGGGAGTCTTTGTGTCTATGGAGACTCCACAGAAGTTACAAGGTTTACCAGATTCTAAAATGCTCAAGTGGTTTCCACTATGTGTATATTCTCAGTAGGTGAAGAGTGAAGAAAGTGTTGATGGAATATATTCCACTTACCATCTCCCCCCCACTCTTTTTCACAATCTTCTTCTGTTTTAAAGAAGCAGAAATAAACCCTGAATAGGGCTACCATGGTCCTTATTTCTAGTGCAAGTTTGTCTGCATTTCTTTAGAATAAATTCTAATCTTCTTTCAGATTATCAAGAAAGAAATACAGTCTGCTAAATTGTTCTATTCATTTTTCTATTGGACTCAGCAAGTATTGCCAGCTCATCCCTTTGCTACTTTTGTAAATGGATCCCCATGTGTTTTGAATACATTTTAGAAACTTCCAAAGGTTACCCTTATTTCCTGACTTGGGCTAGATGCTCACATAAGCACCACAGTGAAATTTCCCACAGCACAGGAGGAGGAGGAGGAGGAGGAGGAGGAGGAGAGGGAAATGCACTTGATCTTTGATTTGCATATAATCAGTGCTTTTGCTACAGTGTAGGCTACATGAAAATGAATCATGAGAGATCAGCTGACCCCCATATTGACTTAAAAGCAGGTGTTGGCCTTCAATAACAACCTAAGTGGAAATTTGGGGGGGGGGAGTTCATCTGAAAGGGACAAACACTTTGTTCCTTCATGCCATAAGCTTAAAAAAAAAAAGGAAGTGTTTGACATTCCAAAGCAGGTTGGGTTAATCAGTAATGTACCTGATTAATCTCTTAGGACTGCACTCCACAACAAAGCTTCTGTTATTGTTCGGATCTCTAGAATGGGTTGGTAGACAGAAGAAAAGGCTTTGGGGCTTGACTAAAGGATGCTACAGGGTGATAATGCAGGAGTGGTGAAATATGGTGCAGAGAGTTCTACTTATCACGATGACCCTTCATTTAATGCGGAAATGGCCTTTGCTCAGATTGGGATGCTCTGGATGCTCTGGGCACAATAGCCACCTTGTTATTAAAGATTAAGAGCAAATGAACTATCACTCAGGCATGTAACAAGCGGTGGGGCATCTTTAACCGTAGTGACAAATTCCAGAAGAGCAGCAGTCTGTAGAAGAAGCGAGAAGACAAAAAGGGCAGTGGCACCTTCCAGGCTAAGTGCTTTATTGTGGCAAGCCTTTGCATTGTAGCCACAGCTCTCGCGGCAGTAAATCAGTCGGATTCTAAGAGCCAATTTGCATTTTATTTTAAATGGGCTGTTTCAGAAGTGCAAATCACTTGTACTTTTGAATCTCCCCCATTAAAGAAATGTAAAAGGAGGGGAGATCTAGGGCTTTTTTATATGCTGCATGTGGCATGCACCTGTGGCCTTCGTTAGGATATTCAGTGGCTTTTATATATCTACACAATAAACTGAAAATGGGTTACAACAACAGTTTATAAAATAGGACAGCCACATACATCTTTGGGGGCCTGGAGTATTCACTGCTGGTGCTTTCAGTGTTTTCATACAATGAGTTCAGGGACAAAATTCCATAAAACTTGGAATTTCATGTTGCCTGCATCAGATTAATCAATCATTACTTTTGCAATGGATTTATGTAATAGTAATAATCCACACATCTTTATTATCTGAAGAGGCAGGTATCACTGTCTTAATTATAAACCCATTCAGTTTAACACATTTTATTTGGAAAATTTCCCCAGTAATTTACAAAAGATGAGTTTCAGAAATAGAGGTGGTCTAATTCATTAGAAATCAATATTATTTGATTTTTCTTCATCAATAATTGCATTCATCCATTCGAGGTAGATCCCTATAAATGTGCTTTTAATAATTATATTCCCTAGGGATCTCTGGAGATTGAAATTCAGTGAAGAAAAAGATGTGATTATCTTTCTAAAATTTTCTTTTTTCCCTGACATACCTTGACAGTGAAATATAAAATAAATGCGTGTTTGTAAGTGTAGACATGCCATGAATTTACTATGGAATATGGATACCCAGAAATCAGAACCTGGGTTTAAGCATGAGAAGGGAAAAGTCCAAGTTCCCACAAACAGCTCTCAAAAATAATGAGACTGTGAGCCTTTTATTCTTCTTGCTACCTTTATATATGCTTATGTATAAATGTAGATTTATGCAAGGACAATAAAAACGTAGCCAAAATCAAATACAGAATTTGGAATCAGTGCATCATCTTGTAAGAGACTCTTTAAAACCTGATGAATTAAACATTCCAGGCAATTTCCCTTGATCACAACAAAGAAGAAAGTTATAATTCTTCTCTGGGGTTTGGGGACCCTTAGCTGTTCCTCCCTTTCCAGCCCCCTCCGCAGGCTTCTGATTACCCTGAAATCTGTCTGGGACTATGAATGGAACAACCCAAACATGCTGTGACTTCAGATTACTCAGGAGGAATAACTGATAGACCTGGGTGGTATTTCCATTTCTCCTGAAGGTCAGAATGGCTTATATGTGCCTTGAGAGAAAAAGAATTGGGTTTATTTCCCCATATTGCAAAAAACTGCCCTTATATGAATGCTCAGTGCTGGTTCTGAATGGAAGAAGATGAAAGAGAACAGGAGGAATCCAGTAAAGCAATAAATAAACCAACAGTACTATTTCTAGTACTGTTACTTTTTAATTACTAATAAATATTATTACAATATGGCTTTAGCCAGAGCACTACTTAGCCACAACACAAACATTTTCTGGAAACTATTTTAGTGTGCCATGGGTTAAAAATATTGCTTTCGACTCATCCTCCACCCACATGAAGATGGGTGAACATCATCCTTAATTATATTATTCCTTTCCCCCCAAAGTGATATTTGCTATGGACTGCATCAATGATATGCAATCTGCCCAAATCCTATTGGTCAATTTAGGCCGTCGTGAGCAAATCCTCTCTTTCTGGGCCCTGAGCATTGCCTTCAAGGGTCATTTTGGTTTGGGCTGCAGGTGAGATTTAGCACCTGGCTGAGGAAAAATCCTGGCCAGGGCTTTTGAAAGAACATCAGACCCCCTGTATTTTAAATACAGGTTTAGTTGTATCACCAAGCAGAAAATTACTGGTTGGCCACTATCTTGCTAAGGAGTTTTGCGTGGCTTCATTTTCCCCCCTATTGTTTTTATTACAGGGGTGGGGCACACCATTTTGCTTACTCCATAGGCTACTTCAGGTGTGCAGGCAAGCATCTTATGCATTGCAATGCTAGTTAAGGACACAGCTTGCTCATTAAAGATCTTCATCCCCTGCACACAGGTTACACCAAATTACAGGTTGTAGTTTCAGAGGAGGGGCAGGGGGCAAAATGGGAAGAAGCACCAAGCAATCAATCAAAGCATCAAATCCCTCTGACTTGTCAAGTGGGCTATTTCTAAGAATGAGCTGTTTTTCCTGCCACTAGCTGGAAGAAGAAGTAAAAGAAAGAGAAACCATCAACTAATTTCCTTAAGTTATCCCTCATTGCATCTGTGATAGGAGAACCATTCCCTGGCCTTGTTACTGAAGCCAAATAGGCTACAGCCATAGGGGAAGTAAATTTCTATGAAGTTATATTTTAGTATAGTTATCTTTGCCTAAAGCAGGGGTAGTCAACCTTGGCTCTTTTATGACTCGTGGACTTCAACTCCCAGAATTCCTGAGCCAGCATGGCTGGCTCAGGAATTCTGGGAGTTGAAGTCCACGAGTCATAAAAGAGCCAAGGTTGACTACCCCTGGCCTAAAGTAAGGATTCAGTTCATTTTTACTATTGTTATTGTGTGTTATTGCTATAATTATGTAGCTCAGTTACAATAACTATTAAGAATGATTTGCACTTTGCTAATAAAATTATTTCTCAAAATTTCAAAATATTACACCATTACTTAAAATCAGCATACTAATTTAACAGCAATGGAGTCATGACAGGAATCATTTCCCTGTGAAAACTTCAAATTCAGAAAGCAAGTCTTTTCTGCACACTTTCTATTTCATTTAGGGAGCCTCTCAGAAGTTGGTACTGAAGCCGAATGATGTTACTTTCCGTGGTTTGCACCTATCTAACAAAATGAAATTCAATGGTGAAAAAAGTAAGGTTCTGCATTTGGGCAAGGGGAACCAAATGTACAGGTAAAGTATAGGGGGTACCTTGCTCAATAGTAGTAACTGTGAGAGGGATCACTTAAATATGAGCCAGCAGTGTGCTGCAGCTGCCAAAAAGGCCAACACAGTGCTAGGCTGCATTAATAGAGGGATAGAATCAAGATCACGTGAAATGTTCATACCACTTTACAATACCTTGGTAAGGCCACACTTGGAATACTGCATCCAGTTTTGGTCACCACGATGTAAAAAAGATGCTGAGACTCTAGAAAGAGTACAGAGAAGAGCAACAAAGATGATTAGGAGACTGGAGGCTAAAACATATGAGGAACGGTTGCTGGAATTGGGTATGGTCTAGTTTAATGAAGAGAAGGACGAGGGGGGACATGATAGCAGTGTTCCAATATCTCAGGGGCTGCCACAAAGAAGAGGGAGTCAAGCTATTCTCCAAAGCGCCTGAAGGCAGGACAAGAAGCAGCGGATGGAAACTAATCAAGGAGAGAAGCAACCTAGAACTAAGGAGACATTTTCTGACAGTTAGAACAATTAACCAGTGGAACAACCTGCCTCCAGAAGGGGTGAATGCTCCAACACTGGAAGTTTTTAAGAAAAGACTGGACAGCCATTTGTCTGAAATGGTGTAGGGTTTCCTGCCTGAGCAGGGGGTTGGACTCGATGACTTCGAAGGTCCCTTCCAAATTTATTATTATTGTTGTTGTTGTTTTTGTTGTTGTTGTTGTTGTTGTTGTTATTATTATTATTATTATTATAATATTATTATTATTATTATTATATGAAACTGCTGCCATAATCAGAAATCAGATCCAGCTAGTTGAACCAATTACTGATGATTATAATAATGTGGTACTTCTGAATCCTGGTTTCCAGCTGTCTGGTAATGGTGGTTTTCATAAGTGTCCATTCAGGGTTGTTTTCCATAGTGCCTGCAGCAAAGTGTACAAACAAGTTATTCAGAAAGCTAGCCCAAAGAGGGAGAGGAAAGATACTTTCCATTTCTTCTTGTCAAGTTTTTGAAAAACTTCAACATTACAGAAGTTTTAAGTTCTTGAACTCCCTAACCTTTTGCCTTTCAGAAGTATTTTGCAGCACCTTGTAACAATTAGGCTGGCAAAGCAAAAAGTTTAAAGAACAACAATCTAACCCTTTCCAGGGTGCATATCTGCTCCTGGGAGAGTGGAGTGATGCCTCAAATGGAATCTATTTCAGAGTAAAATGAGTGCTGCTGATGTCGAACATGCTGATCCTAAGGCCTGACATAGGCTCCAGACCTTGTGCAGCCTAGCACTGGAAGAGATTAAATATCAACCCAGGTCATGTTCTCATAGCCCAGGCGCAAGTGCCAACATTCTTCCAATTATTCAAGGCCAAAGAGAGAGCAACCTGCCTTGACAGAATTGTGACACAGCTTGATTAGATTGAGCTTAGATGCCTGCCGAAACGGATACCCTGGTATTTAACTCAGATGGGGACAGGAATGGTTAGCTTTGTTTAAAAGGAATGGGGGGGGGGNAGAGAAGCCAATGTGTGAATGTATTTAGCATGTGGTTTGCTTCTTTGTTATCTTTCTATGCGCCATCCTGCAATGACCACAGATTTTGTCAGTCCTATGTACAGCTCAAAAATGTCTATGGGAGAATGCCATCGCTTTAACATATTAGCACACTGTATTTTCTTGACCAGCCAAACATAGTTATTAAAGGAGAGTGCAGGATGTTTTGGAAACTGTAGACTGAACCCATGGCAGTCCTGTTTTCAGTTCAATTTAATATTTATAAGAAAATATTGGATGGGATCAATATAAGATTTAGGATAAATTGTCACCAATATACTTCTGATATCCAGGTGTGTTTCCTGTTATGTTTGTATCAGGAGAGGTGCATTTGAGTACAGGGATGATTGGACGAGACAAATAATTGAACCTTAATCATGTAAGACGGAAGTGTGCAAGTGAATTACTTCTGAACCTGAGAATTGCTCAGTAGTTGAGTGTGGGAATTAGAGTAGAGCAGACATGTCAAACACATGAGCTAAGTGAAACTTCATTTCCCCCCCTAAAATAATGTCATTCCAATTCTTTTTTTCTTTCTTTTTGCGCCTGATTTCATAGCACTGCAGCCTGTTTTCAAATTAAGTTGGCTTCTATATTTGAGAAAGCTGCGACATTTTGATAACCTGATTATTTTTAAAATTGTTTTCATTTTCAGCAATAGGTTGTGTTTGGGGTGGGATCCCAAAATAATGAACTTTATATATATATTCTAATTTTAAGATATGCAAAGCTGAAAATGTCAATACAAATGCTTTACTCGGTACGAAATGCAATATAATAATGCTACATCCTCTACATTATGTATCCTTCCCCTTTTGTCAAGGAAAGTCTTTTGTCCTCCCTCCCTCCCTCTCTGCTTCCCTCCCCTCCCTCCCTCTCCTTTCCCACCCCTGCATCTAAATAGCATTTGAATGTATGTGCCTAGTTAAGTGGTGTAGGAAAAGGACAGGCAAATCTGGCCTCTTTATAATGAGACCCAACATGTCCTTTCCTGAATTCTTAATCTGCTTTATTCACCGGGCTGCAATTTGCATTACTGGACAACAGCTCCTCCTCATCTTAATTTACAATATGGGCTCTTTTATTTAGAGCTGTCAATACTATGTTATGTTCATTCATTATCCAGTATCGTTCTATGCCTAAAGGACCTTCCCTATACTTGCTAAGCACAGCCCCTTTATTATTCTTGTTCTTCGCATTTCCTATTAAGGCAGTCATTTCCTAATCCAGTGATTGAGCCATGAGATCATTTTAGCATCCAAACATGTAGTTCAAAGCCACCAGTCCATTCGTCTTCCCCAACCACCCAGATCATCTTAGGAACCCCCTGCATGCTGAAATATCTATACTTTGAAAAGCAGAAGACCTGCCCTCAAGGCAGTCTGCAAAATTTCCAATGGTATCCCTTAAAGGAATTTATCCCTTAAGAGAAAAGATGAAAGGAGAAATAGCTGATAAAGGTAAGAGGGTGGTGAAGATGGCGACATTTGAGCCCGCATTCTCCAAACTCTATGAAAATAGAGGAATTGCACAAAGCATATGGAAGCAACTGCCTGTCGTCATTATACTACTAGCCGATAAGAATCCATACCATGGTGTCAAAATAGGGCAGTCAAATTATTTCTGTGAAGTGTAATGTCTTTTCACTGGTACTGCCTGTAGTAATATAAGTGGGCAACTTACCACATGGAAAATGTTATCAACCTTGTGATCTATCTACAGGAATATTTGCTTCTCACACATTCTAACTCTTGGTAACGATTTAAAGTCTAATGGAGGGACCTCTTTACATTTACCATTTGGTATTCTGGTCAGCGGCATTGATACCGAGTTGAAATTGTAACAGAAAAGTATTTCCTTTAAACAACTGAGTTGCATGGCTAGGTTACCCCATTCATTGTGGGGAATTTGCATTTTTCAGCATTCAGAGTACGCAACCGCCTGCTGCTATTTCCAACCTCCTTCCAATAGGACTGAGGCATTCTTCAAATGAAGTAAACATAATTCACCAGAATTTTCAAAGGGGCTATATGCGATATCATAATGATGGTAACTACTCAGCTTCATTCATCTGTTTACACCATTTGGGAACAATCCTTGTCCACTGATGACAGTACTGCCTGTAGTAGATTACTTCCCTTCTCTTTTACAGTAAATAGGTAGAAATAAGACGTATAGCATCATTATCGTTGGATGAGATGTGTGCGGAGGACTCCCTTTCCCCCCCTCATGCATTCACTTCATTTCAGAAAAAAAAAAATAGCGAAAGCAAAGCACATGGAATATCTCATTCAGAAGCAGAGAATTTGGCAGCTTCAAAAGGGTTGCTGTGACCTTCAGCATCTTTAAACTTTTGAAACTGACTTTGCCGGGTTTCAAGAGGATTTTCAATGAAATATGTCTTATCCTCAAAAAAAAAAATAAAAAAAAAAAATACCCCAGCGTCAGGTTGTATGGAATGTGAAATAATCCAAGCTTGCAGCTGGAAGAAGCAAAAGACCTTGCACCCCAAATTCGCTGCTGTCATGGAGGCAGTGCATCAATTTACCAGACAGAAGGTTCATTTTCATGGTCCACTATGCCCTGAAGCTGGCTGTGAAAAGAGCAGCCACGATAACAATCCATTTTCTCGACTTCATTCAAGTGGAAGAGCCCATAAGTCTTGACATTCTGCCCCCAGCAATCTAAGGTCTTCTCCCTGCCCTACCCTTGTTCCGCATCTACTAGGCTCACATTTAACAAAGCTCAGAGTTTTTTAATGAATGAGACAAAGAAAAAAGCATCCCTTCCTATGTTCTTCACTGCAGTCTTAGATTCCTTTAGAGAAACAAAGAGAAAATTATAGAAACGTCTGATGCATCGCTGCAATTTATACTTGTCTTGATTTAGATACATGGAAATATTTGTTAAAATCAAAACTGGGTTTTAAAAATAAGCAGGTAGCTAAGAGAAAACAATGAAGCACACAATCTTACTGAGTCACTCAACTGTTCTAAATAGCAAGGCTATTGTGGATCAGCATTAGTATGGTGTATGAACAAAGATACCATTTCAGATTGCACTCATTTAACTCCATGAATATAATATTTAATTTACTATAAAGTGATTCTTTGTCAGGGCCCCTTATAACCAATGATTTGTAACCAAAGGCCAAACTGACTAAGTTACAGCCCAAAATGAGAAGTCTGATTTACATGTAGATGTTCAGAATTTTACTAATGTATAAATGTACATTCTGATATATTTTATATAAATGCCTGAGGGATTAGTTGGCTTTGTCTAAACAAAAGTGAGCTGATTTGACTGGCATGATGTGAACCAAATAGAAGAAAAGGTAGCACAGAAATGATTAAAAACCATTTCATTTTATGTCCCAAAGATTTTCAAATTTCTATCAAGAAAATAAATCCAATTGAGATTTGATGTCATAAACAATCGCTGTTTACAGTCCAAGATTTTTAAGGTTTCAGTATAGATTTGATTATCTGAAGCAACATAGCTTCCATATATATCTGTCCTATAAAATGCAAACTATTCCCATGGTGAGGAAACAATAGATTTAGCCTTCCAGATTAGCTCCATGTGTCAAGATAGGTGGCAAATAAATTTAATAATAATAATCTGCTAGAAGCTACAGTGTTGTCACATGTATGATTTCATCAGGCAATGAAAATTTGTGAAATTCTGTGCTCATTAAGTACCAATTAAATTAATTTTAATTTAAGAAACTTTTAGCCATTTTTCTCTATTCACTTGAGCAGAAACATGAGGTATAAATCAAATCAACAAATGTATAACAGTCTTAAACTAGAGAGCAGTTTGAAATCAAATAAAAATGAATTGAGAAAAAATTAAAACAGGGACAGTAATCAATATTCAATAAAAATATCCTAGAATAAATCATATCAACACAATTTATATGTGTAGAATCCTAGATTATTTTCTGTCAGCCAATCTTTGGGAAAAAAAAACAGCCAAGCAACCAAGTAACAAAAACAGAAAGCAGTCAAGTAACAGAAGCAAAGGCTTCTCAAATACTTTTTCTGTTAAGTCCAAGAGTTTAGATGGACTAAAAACCTCAATATAGCACTTTCATATTTTATGTACCCTGAGATGTGAAACCCATTATGATCTCCAGCAGAAATAAAGGAATAGATTCAAAACTACAAGTTGGAGCCAAAATGTCTCCCTACCACCACAACTTGTACAGATTCCTGCTGAATTCTCACTGATTCTTTCTTGTTCGGTAGCCTTCTGACCATTTTATTCCAAACAGCTCCAAAGTTCTGGAGGAGATTTTCAGATCCATCTAGATTAGAATTACCAAGAAGAATCAGAGAAGACTGCCTACCTTCTGAGTCCACTAGAGCTCTGCTGGATCAGAAATCTTCTCTGTATGAAAAAGGGGCCCAGTTCCAATGCAGAATAATCAGCCAGGCTAAATAGCAGTGATTCTTCTCATAAAATGTATATTATCGTCTTTGTAAGAATAATATCTGCTAATATTAATTAGTTTACATTTTTCATATGAAAACACATTTGCCAAGAATGCCTCTTGGAAAATGAACAAAACACAAATATTTTTAAAAAGAAATTCATAGATCATACTTGTCAAAATTCTTCTTGTTAGATAACTTCAAGAAGCCTCAAAATAATAGTTACCTAATTAAAATTGTTAAGTACCAGTCAGAATCAAAACAAATAATTTCATTCCGGACAGTTCACTCTATAGGCACAGCTCCTCTTTTGTAAGCTATCAATAATGCTGTAAAAGACTTATTCTTATTAGCTGATGTAACAGCATGGAGAGGCCGGCCAAAATCTATGGGCCTTACATGTGATACTTCGATAAATCACTTTTCTCTGTGTCCAATATCAACAAAAAGTTTTAACATCTGTTTAGTTTGTGCTAACATGTCTTGCATTTTTGCACAAATTCTAGCTTGCAGTGCATAAACTTAAAAAGACATGGCATCTATGTCTCAGTAATCAAGTATTAAATGATATGAGCCATGTTTCAGTGCATTATTCATAAAACTAGGTGTAGGGATACATGTATTAACAGAATAACAGAGTTGGAAGGGACCTTGAAGGTCTTCTAATTTAATCCAAAACCCTGCTCAAGCATAAAATCCTATACCATTTCAGACAAATCGTTGTCCAATCTCTTCTTTAAAACCTCCAGTGTTGGAGCATCCACAGCTTCTGGAGACAAGTCATTTCAGCTCACAGCTTTATACTATTTTCCATAGTAAGATACACAATAAGCATGAACTGTGCCCATGGGTTCAAGCCCTTTTTATGAAAACTAAGGAATGGAGTTATGACTTAGGGTAGTGAAAATGAGTGAAACTCACAGTAACAGATTTAATGTATAACTGATTCTCTACTCCTTGGAAAAAATAATCTGTCTGGTAACATTACAGGAATGTGTTGCTACTGCGCAGAAGTAAGCATCTATTCTTGGTCCAACCCAAAATGAAAGCTCTGTGAGATCATGTCGTCTTCATTAAAACCATGGGATGACTGCAGGAATGGGAACAATGTTACTAATTTCTAAGTTTAATGCCCTGCATATGGTCATAATAATTTGACAGGAGCAAATAACCTGAGGATAGAGGTTTTATATGGAGCTGGCTTTTTTTTTCTTTATTGTGGAGATCTCCAATTATGTGAGGTCCAGATGGTGAAGCAGGGGTCACTCTGACCATTTCTGATACCAAGAATAACATTACAAGACAACCAAATACACCAGCTAACTCCAGGGGCTGAAAACATCCTCTGGAATCATGAACAGCTATGAATGGGGAGGAAAGCGTCACAAAGCTGGTTTGCTGGTCTATGAAAGGAGCAGAGTGCCATGGAAATTGCAGGATCAGGAGCCGACAGATAGGCAGAACTACTGTGGAATTGGACTCAAAGCCAATAGCAAAAAGATCAGAGGAGTTATTTCTGGACAGAATATAGAATAACCTGCAGGAAGATGACTCTAGGACAGTTTTTCTTAGCCTCAGTGACTTTAAGATGCATGTATTTCAATTCCCAGGATTCCCTAGCCAGGGCTTTTGTCTGGGGAAATCTGGGATTTGAAGTCCTTACATTTTTAAAGTTGTTGAGGTTGAGAAACACTGCTCTAGAGCAGTGGTTCTCAACCTGTGGGTTGGGACCCCATTTGGGGTCGATCGACCATTTCATGGGGGTCGCCAAGCAAGGCTGTCTGCCATTTTTTTTGTCCGCCATTTTTTCCCCTTTTCCAGCGGGTGCCTTACCTCCCTTGGGCTGGGTCAGCTGGTGGTCGGCCTGCTCCGTCTCTGCCGCTTGCCAGCTACGTCTCGGCAGGCGCAGGGGGCGGAACCACGCATGTGTGGCGCTCCCGGGCAGGGAAAGTCCTCGACTTACGACCAGTTGGGTAGTCCTCGACTTACAACCGGTTTAGTCCTCGACTTACAACCGGTTGGGGTCGCGGCATTAAAAAGGTTGAGAACCACTGCTCTAGAGGCTGCTGATCTGTGAGGCTCACCTGACAGAAGACTGCACAGGTTGTCTTGCCAACAGAACACAGGCACACAGATGAATGCTAGAGCAGCACCAAGGCCTGGGCAGAAACTATGCAGAGAGCAGAAAGCAGTTGCATGGAAAGACCATGGAGGTATCTGGTTCATGAGGGGAATTGGGGGACCAATCTACCAGTCATCTCACATTACATCTTGAGTGGACATCTATTCTCTCAAAATCAGCTTTCTGGCTGATTTAGGGCCCCTTTCTGCTCAGCTTGTTTCCCCCCCCTTCCCATACACACACTTAGGAGTGCTTGGCCACTCTATTGTGACTAATGCCTTATTCTCCATATACACATTTCTTCCTTTAGTTGAACATAATCATAAGTGAGTCCTGTGAAAGGCCAGAGAAAATTGGGGGAAATCCTGCTTATTTCTGCATTAATTTCATCATTAAATTTTTAATAGCATTTCTTAAAAAATGCATCTCCAAATCTGTAAAAATAAGTGTAATAGAAAGATGCATTCTAAATCACGTGTAGATCTGAGAAGTCACATCAGTGTGAACTGAATAAATGTCTCCATCATTATTCACGATAATCAGCTCGCTCATAACCATATCATAAAAGCAAATTTTAAAAAAATCACATCCAAGCACTTCAGATTTAACAAAATCAATTCAAAAGGCAAGAATGTGAATCACAGAGAGGCAACAGCAGAATAATCAGAGCATCAGAAGGAACAAAAATAACACCAAACCACAGAGAAGGAAAAAATATATTGAGTACACTGTAGTATTTACGTTGACTTTATAGAAAGTAAAACCATCATGAGTATTCAGTGAAATGATTCCTGAATGCCAGGAAGAAAGAAATATTTATAATTGTGGTAAGATCTCTTTTTGGATAAATTACTGTTCATGTCAAAGTAAGCAAGCATTCATTACATAGTAGTGGTATTGCAGCTAAATAAATCAGAACCAATTTAAATACATACGGCCACTTCAGTTTCCACAATCTATGGCTTATCCTATCAGAATGTGAAACTCAGTGGGAAAAGACAGGAAACAAAAGTTCAGCAAGATCAGCAAACTTACTGGATTAAACTTACTCTAAATAGGAAAATCGAAAGAAAAAATAAAACAAGTCATCTGATGGGTTAACAAATGTAAGAAAGTAACATAAATCATCACTAGTAAAAATACAATATCAAATATCTGCTGATTGTCTTTGGGGAGTTACGTAGTCTAATATTGTCATTGGTAGATGTTGTTGCCTTTCTTTTCAGTTAGACATCTTTCCATTATACTGCATCTCTCAGACTTCCTGGCCCACAGGATGTCTTGCCTTGAGATTTAATAATAATAATAATAATAATAATAATAATAATAGTACAGTTGGAAGGGACCTTGAAGGTCATCTAGTCCAACCCCCTGCTCAGGCAGGAAACCCTATACCATTTCGGACAAATGGCTGTCCAGTCTCTTCTTAAAAACTTTCAGTGTTGGAGCATTCACCGCTTCTGGAGGCAGGTTTTTCCACTGGTTAATTGTTCTCACTGTCAGGAAGTTTCTCCTTAGTTCTAGATTTAGCTTAGCTATGGAAGCCAGGGAGTCTTGTCCTCATCCGAAAGTCAACAGGACAATGAATGAATTTATTCTTTCATGCAGACCGTGGCCTTCATAGAACTAACGAAAGTACTAGACCACACGAGAATTCTAGCCACATATTTTTCTCCCTTTTTGGGGGGGGGGAGAGAATGGTTATTTTAATTATTTTACATCACACTTAATTTAATAGAAAAAGAAGGAAAAAAACCTTGGTTTTTCCAGAACAGAAATTTCATGAAGAAGACTCAAACTATGACTTTGCAGTAATTCATCCACTGTCTTTTTTCTCCTGCCAGCAGCAAAATAAGAGTTGCATGTAGAAAAAGTGATTTTAGTGCAGGTGCAAGGACTGAGAGGAGGACTAAGACGGAATGGGCTACTCCCCGTAGGAGTTGTAACAAAACACACAACATTGAACATTCCAGAATCCTCCCATTCTGCTTGAAAGTAAGAAAATGAAGAGAAGGGCATGTATAAAGATTTTTTTATTCTGAATTCGCAATAATTGTAACTCCCCCCCCTAAATTTCCTAATTCCTAATTGTAACTAAGAAGATAAAATGTCTTCTCGGTACATATTTTCTCACATACTGATAAAATGGAGAGTAACTTTTCTTCTTCAAAAGGAGAGAAAGAGGGAGAGAATCATCAGCAAAACTGGAGAGGCTTGCAGTATACTGTTCACGCTTCTATTTCGAACTTTTATGAACAAGGATTTCCATTCTCATTCTGATCCTTGGGTAATTTTCAAACAGGAAACCCCTGGGAAAAAAATTAATCTTTTAAAAATGTTTTCTCAAAAGGGGTCCATACAGTAACTTGTGAGGATTAGGTCCATCAGACTTTAATTTACTTTCTTTAAGTACATATTGAAGGAGCTCTTGCTCTCTCTGCCCTCCCCCACAAAAAGCAATTATAACTTCAAAGTTAGGACCCTAAAGAAAAGGAAGTTGTAATACCTCCTGCTACTTAGAAAAAAATCTTAGATTTGACTACATTTAAAAAGAAAATACAGCTTGATATTAGAGTCAAAATGTGGATTTTTATATTTTCAGCTTTGGGGAAAAAAAATAGACTTGACTCCTTGAGACAGGGGAAGGGCTGCTACAACACATTGTCCCCGCGTTACTCTTTTTGATCCTGTTCAAAACTGTTACCCAGTGCAGCTCCCTGCATCAAAGGAGCGCTTGTACACCCTGGGATCTGTTTCAACCCGGAGGCAATGAGGCCAAAAGACCCTTCTCATAAATTCTCATTCAAAAGTTTTTTAGTTATCAAGAGGAAGTTTCCAATTGCTCCTTCACATGTGGGAAAATATGTAAGCTACTGAGAGGACCTTTGTCTGGGACTTTAATGGGGGCAATTTGCAAAGGGGGAGTGCTAAAGTTCTCATGTGCAGTGCACACAGACAGTAAGCAGGCACCTCCTTGGTATTTAATGAACTTCCATGAATCATCAGCCATACAATACCCATCAAGTTCTATAAATCACCTGCAATATTTTAGGCCTGTAAGTTGAACAGCACAGTGGCAAAGAGAAACACCTACAGGGACTTGAAGGGAGGGAGGAGGGAGGGAATGGAAAGATAAAAAGAAAAGAGTACCCCCACATTCGTCTTCAGCTGCCCTGGCAATCTGGAAATTAAATCCTGTTGTTTTAACCAGCTTGCTTTACAAAAAAAGGGAGGCCATAAAACAAACATGGTCTTAGCTTGCTTCTCCCCCACCCTTCCCTTCTCAAAGAGTGAGAGTGCTTTCTTGGAAATGTCTGATTCTGAAATAGAACTGCTTGTACATACACACAATCACACGCACAATACACAACACCCCCCCACACACACACACCAGGACTCTAAGGCCAGAACAAGTCGTTTCTTGCAAGATCCACTTAGACCAAAAGGTAAACATGAATGGCATTATGTAAGTAATGTAAATTTACTCTATACCCTTTAAAATTGCATTTAGCACACCATCGGAAGTCAGAGAAATGTAAACAAAAAAATAGCAAACTGGATTCTCTACTAGTTTAATCTTAAATGACAATTTTAAAAAAAATCAGTGAAGGTTGATTTGATCCAATGAAGAATATTGATTAATGCTTAGATAGATATAGAATAGAGCTGGAAGGGACCTTGGAAGGTCTCCTAGTCCAACCCCCTGTTCAAGCAGGAAACCCTATACCATTTCAGACAAGTGTCCGGTCTCTTCTTAAAAGCCTCCAGTGATGAAGCACCCACAACTTCTGAAGGCAAGCTGTTCCACTGATTAATTGCTTGAAGTTGAATAACTCAGCTTTGACTTCAGATGCAATGAATTTAATGGATGGTTTTGACTAAGTCACTATCTCTTCTCAGTGAAACAGTCACATATTAATGTTAAGATGAAAGAGATAGATATTCTAATGCATCCCATTGATGGACACTGAAACGAAGGCAAAGAAATTGTTTTATCCAATGCCTTCTTCTCACGGGGAAAAAAAGAAAAACAGTTTGTAGAGGGGGGTGTCTTCCCTCTCATTTCTTGCTTATTTCTCTCTGTTGAAACCAACACTAGGGGTGGAATATGTCTTATTTTAGGGAGCAGAGGGTTGAGTTTTGGGCCTAGGAGGATTTATGCAGCTTCCCTGAACGTTACAGTACAGACAAGTTTTTAATTTTGCCAGATGTAATAATAAAACATTTTGCAATTTTTTTATTTGTGTAGTGAAGATACAGTTATCAGAAAGATTCAAAATGGATAAAAAGACTTATGGTATAGCAATAGCAATTGCACTTAGGCATATATACTGCTTCACAGTGCTTTACAGTGTACTCTGAGCGGTTTGCAGTGTCAGCATATTGCCCCCCCAAAAAAATTTGGGTTCTTTGTTTTACCGACCTCAGAAGGATGGAAGGCTGAGGCAGTCAGGATTGAACTGCTGGCAGTTGGCAGAATTAGCCTGCAATACTATATTCTAACCACTGCTCTTTACCACGGTATGGTGCACAGTAAGACAGAATTCGAAGTACAATTGTGTACCAATGATGAATATGTAATTGCTAAAATGTATAACCTTTTGCTGAAATGTGAAACAGAAGAAAAATAGATTAAAGAATGTATGATAAAGTGGGCTAAGAACTTTGGTTATAATCTATGTATGGCTCAAGGGGAAAATTCATGGTTAAAAAGGTTGACATTTAAATAATATTATCATCTTAGAGAACATTAAAAATGATATATTGTTAGTACATGACTCCAGAGAAGTTATCTAGAACGTATAAAGATGTTTCAGAGTATGTTGGAAACGTAAAGCTCATGAAGAGACATTTTATCATGCTTGATGGACATGTAAAAAAGCTAAAAAAAATTGGATTCAAATACATAGATTAATGCAGAGGATTTAAAAGATTAATATCCGATTAACTTTTATTTTTAAGATTGATGGATAAATAGAAAAGAGCCATAGAAGATTATTTCAATATACAATTACTGCAGCAAGATTATTATGTACAAAAATGGAAAGATTTGGCATTACCCATCCCGGAGGAATGGTTGGTGAAATTGACAGAACTTGCTGTGATGGACAAATTGACTTATTTGATTAGAGAAAGTTATCACTGACATTCATTAACGATTGGAAACCGCTTATGAACTTTTTGTATGTGAAGGAAAATGAAAATATATTTCTGTTTTTACATTTTTCTTTATTTTCTTTTCTCTTTCTTTTCTCTTTTTTTTTTTGCCAAACTTACTTTTCTATACTGTATGTGTTTGAATGTGTTTCTTATAATCTATGTAAAATCTTTTTGTGTCCCTATGACATCATAGTCAACTTGTTCCTAGCCTAAGGCAGGAGACTGACTTAATTTGTCCCTGGGTATACTGGTAAATTTTATCTCTTTTCCTGACATCATCCAAGGCAGCTTCAAGATGTATAAAATCTTGGTATTTATCACCTGTTACTTTGGAAAAGAGCCATAAGCAGCGGTGGGATTCAAATATGTGAACAACTGGTTCTCTGTGTGGATGCCACTTCCGGAAGTCCATTTTGGTCCTTGGCAACAAAAAATTAGCTACCGGTTCTGCTGAACTGGTGTGAACTGGCTGAATCCCACCACTGGCCACAAGGTCTAGCTATTCATTACTGTGCTCTCCAAAATCTTTGGAAGAAGATATTAAAACAGTGCTAGATTATAGATGATAGCTTATTTAGATAAGTTGCTTGAAACCTTGAGTGAACTTAAACCCAGCATTTCTCTGCATTTACTGAAAGCAGCCATGTCTTTTTATGGCTTCTAAGCAGCCGTACTGCTGCTTTTAAAGAGCTGGTCTGCATGAATTCCTAAGTGCTTCTTCTGAAAAAGAATTCCATATTGTGCACAGTCCTATTAAGTATTCTGCTAAACTATTTCTAATATCACTAATTTTACCTAAGCTGGAAGTATCACAAAAGCACCCAGGTTGGTATTGATATTAAAAACTGATAATTTGGTTTGAAAACAATGGCCTTCAACAGGTGGAAGATGAAAGGCAGCATCAGAAGAAAAGCAGAGGCTGGCATGTTTGACAGTGGTAGCCATCGTCTTCTTGACAGTCTCTTTTCAAAGACGGCCTTTCTAAAGCCCTTGCTTGTTTTGTTTTTTTAAAAAAAATCTCAGAACCAAAAAAGTTTACCTGGCTAGACTTTAGCCAAATGCTGAACCTGCATTCCTATTAAGTTGTTACACTGAAGCCACGTGTGTAATGTCTCTGCAGAGTTTTATCTGATTTGGCCCCTCATTATTCTTATCTTCAAGAGACATTCATCAAAAATTACTGATGTGCACTAAATAAGACTTTTTCTTTTGGCTTCTGCTTTGCAGAAAGAATATTTGTTAAGGTGAGGAGAAGGAATCAGCCACAAATTTCTCTGTTATTAACATACAAATTAAACAAGCTAAGGCTGCCTATCCATCCAAACCAATCATATTTTTAAAAGAAATTATTTTTTGAAACATAATATCAAATACTTCTCTAGAAACTCCCCCCCCCAATAAACTAAGTGAGAGACTAGAAGATAAATCAGAGACCAATTTACAAGAATCTTTTATACCATTGTTAAGCACATTCCATTCCCAGGCAATTCTCCTGGAATGATTTTCCCCCTCAAAAGTCTTTATTCCCCCTTTTCCTATTTTCTGACAGTACCTTTGCTGATCCCAGTTTACATGTGCTAAAAATGAAAATAGTTTTTTGAATTATTTAATTTGTCCTGATATGAATAGTTTTTCAAGTCTCTATCTAGCTGCTGAGAAATGTAAAGGGATAGAAATTACAGGGCGGGGGGGGGGGAGGAGGTTGGATTAGAAGGCAGTCTAAAACTATTATTTCAAATACTCTGGATCAAAAATAAGATCCAAGTTGATATCAGCGCAAAGATTTTTTTCTCACTTGCAGATATCAAGCCAGGACAGATTTTGTAGATGAAGCTGGGCAGGATGCACAACATATCAGGGACACTATAGTCAGAACTATGATCCTACTCATTGATTGGACATGGATATTGCTAACTTTAAATGAATAACTCATGATGAGGCTTTTGGCCTTCATAGACTTGTGAAGTGTTTGCAACTTTCTCTGTGTGGCATCCTGTATTGGAGCCTTCAGCAAAGAGAGCTTTTATTGGACCTCTGAAAAAACTTTTATCCTGGATTTCTGCAGTCAATTTTAGTTTTTAATGCTCACAATTTTGCTAATGCCTTGTTGTATCTTTATATATTTTAACTTTTTGCAGAGTGTCCTGATCGCTCAAAACGTATATGAAAAAGTAAGTAAATAAGAGTTACCTAACTGGTTCTGGCAAAAATCACGATTCTGTCACATATTGATTGGATCTGATTGTTGCACAGGATTTATGTTCCTTGGCAGTTTTTCCCAAGATGAATCTCCATTAGGAGAATCTTCCCTGGTTTTCCATCATAACAACGTATCCCAGGAACCGGATCTGCTACTTAATAATAATAATAATAAAAGTTGGAAGGGACCTTGAAGGTCATTGAGTCCAACCCCCTGCTCAGGCAGGAACCCTACACCATTTCAGACAAATGGCTGTCCAGTTTCTTCTTAAACACTTCCAGTGTTGGAGCATTCACCGCTTCTGGAGGCAGGTTGTTCCACTGGTTAATTGTTCTAACTGTCAGGAAGTTTCTTCTTAGTTCTAAGTTGCTTCTCTCCTTGATCAGTTTCCATCTGTTGCTTCTCGTCCTGCCTTCAGGCGCCTTGGAGAATAGCTTGACTCCTTCTTTGTGGCAGCCCCTGAGATATTGGAACACTGCTATCATGTCCCCCCTCGTCCTTCTCTTCGTTAAACTAGACATACCCAATTCCAGCAACCGTTCCTTATATGCTTTAGCCTCCAGACCCCTAATCATCTTTGTTGCTCTTCTCTGTACTCTTTCTAGAGTCTCAGCATCTTTTTTACATTGTGGTGACGCCACCAAATAATTCAATTGGGGACTGAGTTGTGTCCAAGATCATGTTAAAAAATAGAAGGAATCAGAAAAGACAGGACCATATAATAACAAGTTAATATATTGCCTTTCACAAGAAGATTTTAACTGTTGCTTGTTATAAATAAAAATGTGTCCTTGAGATTTTTTTTTTTAGTGTCTACCCATAGAGACTACCCACAGAAACAGGAAATGGGTAGGATAAGATCTATACTTTTTTCTATTTTAAATAGGTAAGTATAAATAATACCAAAAGGGTGAGCCATGGAAAGAATGAAAGGTACATTTCATACCTAGGCAGCAGGTGAATACTTGTGGAATACAAACCAAAGGAGATGTTCTCCAGAGGAAATGAGCTAAGACGAATCAGGCTAGTTTGAAGACAAGATTAGCAGGGATAATTTTTTTTCTGGTGATCACAAAGGTGCTGAAGGGAAATAACTTTAATTCTCTTTCTGTATCCCAGGGAACAAGAAAACATTTTACATCCACTAGAACGGCCAGGAATTTAGAAAGGCCTTGTGGCATAATGAAAAGTGAGTGAAGCTAAAAGGACGGGGCTGGCAATTGTGCTGCTAATAAATGAAGTTTCACAAGGGAGGCCCAAGCTCAGGGGAAGGAAACTAAGGCAGCACTTGAGAAGGATATTTTAACAGTTGTTCATTCCCATTTTGACCTTATAAATGGAACCCACGGTTTAAATGGCTTTGGGATATTCATGTTTTTAAGCCATTCATATTAATCGGATCAGACATGTAAGAATTATTTGTAACTACAGTGCAGTCTTCTCTTGTGGTTAGCATAAGGTACATGGATAGAGAAGAGAACTAAAAAGAAAATGGTAGCAGTAGCAGTTGCTTAACATCCTTCAGAACAGCTGGCAACCACAGGCAGCTGATCTAATGGGACAATAGGCAGTTTTCATTATTTATATAAAGCAGTTGTCTCCCAACTCAATCCTCTCCAGATGTGTGGGAATGATAGGCCATGTATCTGAAGGACCTTGGCTTGGGAAAAATTGGTATAAGATCAATGGAAAAAGTATAAGGCAAATGTACAATAAAAGTATTAATAACATGAAGTTGTTTGAGAATTTCCTGCACATGTTTTCATACAACTTATGTTATTGACACCTTTATAGCACATTTACCTTATTCCCCTTTGTCTATGAATCATTACCATCATTTCTTCAGCGAAAACTATGAAATCCCCATACTAAAGTGATTTTTTTACTTTGTTCTGCCAACTTGGTTGGCTGGTTCCTTTCTTCTCTCAGAGGCATCCAGAGATCAGAGGCTTCCATCAAAATGATGAAAGCAATGTTGCATTGTTGTGACACAAGCTCTGTTCTATTCATACATTTGTGCCACATCAAGGTACATGTATAAAAGGGACAAGCTTGTGTCACAACAACACAATGCTACTTTTGTCATTTGCCTACTCCCCCCCACCACCAACCCTCCAGATGCCTCTGCCTCCTCTCTTCCTGCCAGAGTAAAATTTTAGTCAATTGGAAAAACTTTTGAGGCAACTAACAATGGAAAATTATAGGAATATTTTAATACAGAATGTAACATAACATAAAAAGTAATAAAACACTGAATCAGTCACAATATCATAGTCAAACATCAACAAGGGCAGAAGAAAACAAACATTGAAAAAAATTGACATATTTTTAAATAACTAAGATGCATTATCAAAGAGTAGGGTTTTTTCTTTTTAATTGTTATAGAAGTCTAATTTTCATCTGCTTTACCCTTGCCTAGACACAGATTAGTAATTCTGGGAGCTTAATTATAATTTCTAGATTGCCAAAATTTATTCATCCCTTAGCACAGGCAAAGAAAATGTTGCTGGCACTTATAATGAGCCATAACATTCCAAAAATATGGAAGCATCTCAGAAAATGGTTGCTGGGAACCGTGGAAAACCCTGGAAAAAATGAAGCAAAAAAGTATATAGTGGTCCTCTATAGTTACCAGGGAATATCTAAGATCTACTTTCTTCTCAATTAAATAATATCGATACCTACCTCCCCTTGCTTAATAATACAGCCACATTTTCTTTGATCTACACAAATCCACAAAGTCAGTACTGGCATTACTTTTGCAACACATTTTACAAGATTTGATCAACAGGTATGGGAAAATAAGACTCATGTATCCTCAAGTATGAACTCCAATTTCCCTCAATGTTTTCTCTTACCATAATAAGGATTGCAGTCCAGGTCATATCCCTTGCATCTCTGATTCCTAATAAGTTGTATTGTTCTTCTTGAGCCACAAAATAGTTCTTTGTTTGCTTAGGACCAGATAAGATATTAAATGTATCTTTGACTGAAACATACAAAGTGCATATCTGAATGTGTGACAAGCAGATGTGTATGGACATGGAATAAAGGAAACAGCTGTACAACTGTAAAGAGGGAATATACTTTCATTGACCTGAAGCATATTCTTTCTTTGAAACTAGAACTATCTTTCATAGGAGAGATTTTTCACAGGTCTGGTTGAAGGAAAGAAGAATTAAATGTCCTCTTTGCATTTGAACTGAACCAAAGTGCTATTTAAAAATCCTGTACAATAGAACACTCTGTGCTAAGAACATCAGAACTTTCACTCTCCCTGTATGTCACAGATCACTGAATAACCTCTCAAATTTATAAATAAATAATATTTAAAATGGCTAAAATTGGTCAAGAAAGCCATACTTCTGATATTAGATCTGTAATTTATTATTGTTTTTAGTCTTTAAACATTAAAAAGAAAAGCTAATCTTTACATCAATTACAATTAGTACAAAATGCAACAGGCGCATGCTAAATAATGCCAGACATCAGGATATATTACAGCTGTGTGCAGGTCCTCATTAACTGTCTGTAAATTCCAGGTGTGATTTAAAGTGGTGGCTTTAACTTATAAAGCCATATAGGATTTAGTGCCAAGGATCTCCTGGACCACTTCCTTTAACCAATATGTATGTATATTTATACAGTGTGTGTATGTATTTAATTTATTAGCTATCCAACTCCAGCAGACTCTAATATGATCTATCCAGCACAAACAACTCGCAAAACTTCGTTGTCATTCCCCACTAGTCATGAAATTGAGTAGTAGATGAAATTGGAGGCTAGTAGGAGATGCTTCTCCACTATGCCACTGTCTTGTGGAAGAGTCTTACATGGAAGGCCAAGCTTACCCTAACTCTGTTGGTCTTCTAGAAGCTGTTCTAAATGGAGCACTTCTGCAGCACTTTTTAAATAATTAGGATAGTGCCATAAGAATGAGTACATTGCTTTAAATCAATGAAAAATGTACTTTTATAGTTCAGTTCGTATTTCCTGTCATATTATCATATCTTGGACATTTCATTTTTGATAAATGGCTGAGAGTCATAACATTGTGGCAGTGTAAAATTCTAATAAATATGTATGTGTATGAATATGTGTTAATGTATTAAGCTTCCTACAAAAAAGATTACTCCAATTTGAAATCTTTTCACATTTCCATGAGGAATTTGGCCATCCAACATGTTAAGCACCTGAATTACTCATTGGAAGTAAAACTTTGTGGAGGAAATAATTTCAATATATGCACATTCAAATTTGCCAGTTGGAAACATCAATCATCCTAGATTAACCTACAGTGCTTAGATTTGGGATCTGAAATAGAGTGATACATGCCTTCTTATGTGGGCAAATCAATAAGATTCTGTTCTGTGTAATTATATCTCTGTTCATAGTCAAGCTCACACATTTCTCTTTCTTCTTACTTTCTCATCCAACATTTCCCAGACATCTGATTTTTCTTACCTTTAAACAGTAAGTAATTAGAGTCGTGGCACATGGGATTTACTGCAATTTATATAGTGAACCCAAATGGATGGGATATTTTTCTCCAATTTTCCCTAGCATGTTATCACCACAACAATTGTTGACAAGATTTTTGTCAGCTCTGAAAACCACTGCTTCTGTGAACGGAGTTTGCCTCTAACAGGAGCTGCTAATTGTTTAGTCTGAGGCTCTTCTTAGACATTTGCTCTGTTCTATTAAGGGCAGGTTTCTGTAAAAATAAATGAAGTTTGTAGCCCTTTTCTTTATGGGATAGCCTTTCCAATCCCTATACAAATTCAGGTTCTGTTGTCCTGTTAAGCTAGCCATGCAGAAAACTGTTTCCAGCCAAAGAATAGGAGTAGCCAACGTATGAACTCTATACCTCAATGAGGTGTTAACATCAAAGCTTCCTTGGTCCATTTAAATGCTAACATTATTAGGCAAGGAAGTCTAAGAAACAAGCACTCAGTGGGAGTCAAAGAACATGTTGTAAAAAGAGTTTTCTTTATGCTCATCACACTCCAATTCACTTAGGATGAGTTCTTGTTCTTTGCCTTCCAGTTTCCTAATTAAGTCTTCTTTCGCTTTCTACAGTGTTTAGGCTGGAGGGTGTCTTTTTCCATGTTCCATTAGCTTTTTCTTTTTCCCGTCCTTTCTCCGACAACTTTTCTGTTATTAAGCATAGCGGTGGAGCTGAGCTCCCACCCAATTGATGCAACCAGTACCTTTTCTACTATGAATGGCTAAAGAAGGCCATTCTGATATTTAAAAGTGTTGAACCAAGGAGGTGTGCTGCCACTTTCAGTTCTCTCTGTCATTATTCAGACAAGCATTCACACAGGGTTTAACTAACGCCATAATGTTTTATGAGTTTTGAAGACCACAAAACTTACAATGCAGAGTGATTATGGTTAGCATACATCCAAATTTAAACATCTGTTTAAATGTGTAAAGCAGAGATTTTAGTAATATAAATAGAATTAGTACTATTTCCAAAAACAATTTATATAATATATACTTGCCTAATTCCATTTATGGTACCAATGCCATTCCAGTCACTCCTATCCATATGCTAGCCGTCATTCTCAAGGAATTCAAAACGTTTAGTAAAACAGGCCTTACCTATTACCTTCAGCAAGACTTCCTGCAACAATAATCCATTTTTCAATATTTCTTCTCAGCGTATCTATTCCAAGCACGAAGCTAAAGTCCTTGGAGCCCCATTTTTTTTTATTTTTAAAAAAAGCATTACAATGAGTATTCTCCAGTTTTGGGGCAATATTACACATGGACCCTGCAAAATTTTGTGTTGAATGTTGAGGTCTAGATAGCAAAGCATGGAAACACTTGTCCAAAGCTGTAGCACTACCTTTTTTTTGTACTTTATTTATTGAAGATTTCTATCCTGCAAACCTGGATCTTTATTTTTAAAGACAACAACATTATTTCCTGATTATTTGTACGTGGGATCATAGAAATTTGCAGATTCAGTATGACCAAAGACAAATGCAAAATCTACCCAAGACCCACAAGGTAGCCTGAACTAAGGAAAATGATAGAATTCACCATAACTATTGGATATCATATCTGTATTATATTTCTGAAGAAAGAAAGTCCAACCACGGGTAACCTACATTCCTTAGGCATACACACCCAGCAATATGTATTTGTACTTTCCACACATATCTCCTAACTAAAGCAACCAGTTTTTACTTGTTTAATTAACACTGAAGAGGAACTGTCAGTCCTTTTAGACAAGCCAAAGCCTAGGGTGGGTTCTCTCTGATTTATAAGGTTCATGGTTCAAAAAAGCCAGAGAGACTTCAATGTCAGGAGTGTCAGGCAAGGGTTGGTAGGATTGGAGAGAGGAAAGGGATGGGGAGGTGAAGGGAAGGGAAGACAGGAAGATGATAAACCACAAATCCAAAGAAAATCTGGTATCTTCACATCCTTTCAGACACGTATTTTTTTTATAAAACAACTGAATTCCTTTTTTCTCCTTCTGCTCCTAAACTAGCATAACTCCCCCCCCCCCCAGTCCATGTTTACTGTGAAGTGAGAAACATCTACTGGAGTCAGTTGCCAAAATCTCACAACAGTTTCCATAGCTCTGCAGTCTAACTGGTATTTTGTAGGGCTTAACTGATTTAGGACTATGACAGTGATGGTGAACCTTTTAGAGACCGAGTGCCCCAAAACTGTTCCTCCCCACCCCCCACTCCACCCCCACCCCACCCACAGGCCACCCACCACCTCTATGGCCCACCACAGCAGATCGCCCAGGTGGCCCAGCAGCGCCATGTTGGCCACGCCCTCTGCCCATGCCCCGCAGCATCATCTGCGCATGATGGGCCATGAGGGCAGAGTCTTGTCCCCGCTGCCTGGTTGCCATGTCCTTGGCTGTGCTGCTCTGCACGGGCCGCGCTCAAGGGCGACTCTCCTCTTGGGGGAGCTGCTGTGAGGAGGGATCCGCAAGGGGGGGCCGGGCTGGGGCAATGGTGCACGTGCCCATAGAGAGGGCTCTGAGTGCCGCCTCTGGCACGTGTGCCATAGGTTTGCCACCACTGGTCTATGATGTGGCCACTGACAGTTGATCTTGGGTATCACCCTTAAAGCTAAGGGTACCAGATTTTCAAAACTCCAATCTGCTATGATTGTTATAGATTTAATGCAAATACAACCACATGATCCATTAGACAAGTGATCTGTTTGGAAAAGGTAATGTCTAATGTGGGAGCTGTATGTGTTTACTGCAGTATATACTAAGCAGCACTCAGCAGTAATGAACCTTTTAACAATGCACAAACACAAGTAGAGGACTTTGCAATAAACCCAGGTATCTCACTTTCTATTCAGGAACAGTCATCAAGAGTTCATTTACCTACTTATCACCCATTTGATGCTCTCTTTTGCCAACTTTTTCTCTACAGAGAAAAGACTGGAGCATTTTTATATCACACATTGTTTTATATTAAAAAAAACATGAATTAGAAATAAATTAACCAAATTAATCCATTGTTGTGCCCATTTGTCACGTATTGACTCGTGGACTCCAATTAAAGTAGTCTTCTGAATCTTAGGGAAGATTCTTTTTCTTGCTTCCTACCTCAATTTTTTTCCAACCAAAATTCCCAGGGATTGGATGTTATTCTTTCCCTCCTACTTATACCCAGATCAACCTGTCCCATCCTCCCACATGCACATGTATGAGAAATTCTTTATTGCAAAAATGAAATCGAGATCCAATCGTGGAGCTGCTGAATAATACGCCCTTGGACCTNCGAACTGCCCCCAGAGATCAGGGTGATCCCTGATCTCCCTTCCTTCCGCCGCGCCCTCAAGACGTGGTTGTTCCAGCAAGCGGGACTGGCCTAGGGGATTTTATAGGGGTTTTAATTACTTTTAATTGGACACTTTCAAATATTTCGTTTTAATTAAATTTTTAATTAGGTGTAATATGTATTTATGTTAGCTTTTTATTAATCTGTCAGCCGCCCTGAGTCCGAAAGGAGAAGGGTGGGATATAAATGCAATTAATAATAATAATAATAATAATAATAATAATAAAAAAGGTTGGGGAAAGACACCTTCACATAGGTTAAAAGAAAGTGAGAAATGTTGCTCGCTGATCTAGACTGGACTATCACAGACCAAAGATCTAACAGGAAAAGATTTTATGTTATGGAGACGTGTGCCATGTCATTTCACTCTACAATTATTTTTTTCTGGAGCTTATTTTTTGGAAAGGAAGTAGCACTCAGTAAACGACCCATATTATATTGATAGAAAACGTCACAGGTAAAATTTACATCATTTCTAGCCAAACGTTTCCCCTTTTATCAACCATATTATTGACAAAATTTCTGCATGTCTGCTGTTCCATGCTATCGAATGTTAATGATCTTGTAAATAAAAAAAACAACAACTATATTATGTGATGCATTGTTCCATTTTAGTAAAGCAACTTACACTGAAGCTTCTTAAACCATGGCTGTGGTGTCCAAGGAAGGACATATTAGGATTAAAACTTCAATCAAAGATATGGTCCATTCTGTCTCCTGAATGATAGCCTAATATTTAGAAGGGGAAGATGCAGTGGGAGAATCGAACATGTTTTCTGCCCAGTGTACATTGTTTCTAAAGGCTCTGCAAAAAGCTTGAAACAATTTCCACTGCTAAATGTAAACAAGGCTTACAGATAGCTCTCTGATGTTGGTATGTAAAGACCAAATGAGATCCGTTTACACAAATAAAATGAATATTTAAATAAAAAGCAGCCACCATAAAAAAAAGGGTTTCATTTTAATTTTTCTGGCTGTTTTGGTTAATGCAACATCGTGTATTTCTGCCAACAAAGGCAGTTTCTGATCAAACCGCTCCATGATTTGCCTTGGAGATTCTGCAGACAGGGTGGTCCTCCTTTAGGGATTGGATGAGGAGGGGGAAGTTCAGTCAGCATTACACATCTTTCATATATGCAAGCTGGTAAATGGAGGGCTGTTCAGCTGTGCAGTTTGTCACCTAAAACTGAGCTGAAAGGATTTTATATACATGGAAAAAGACCTAGCCCTATACAGTTCCTTTTTGTTCTCTTCTTCTTCTACAATAAACCAAATAATATTTTATAGATGAAACAACGCTCCTAGCCTCACAGAGATGGTGAACAGCTGGCTGGAAGGAAAATGTTCCTTTTACATAGCAAATTATGTCCATACAATACCAGTGTTTAAACACGTGGTGATATATCTTGCAGATCATCCACAATAATTATTTCATGCAATATAAAGTAGCCACATTTTACTAATTACAAATTATTTCATATTGCTGAGGGAAAATCTCTTTCTTTTCTTATTAACCACGATGAGGGGATTAACGGCCAGATTTATCTAACAATAAACCTTCCTATTAGAACCCATTTCTAGATTGGGAAAAAAAAGCATGGATATTCCCTCATCAAAGGAAATCAAAAATAGAGAGCAGATCCTCGAAAAGGAAGAGCATGAATGTGGTGCTTGGGGAAAATGGACCATTCCAAGCATTTCCAATCTTCTTTAACAGGAATACCCCCCAAAATCAGAGGTGCTTCAATTGGTTTTGTTTAGCAGGGACAAGGTCTGTTTTCCTGGTAGAATACTGCTACAATTTAGCACAGTTTTAGATCTGGAAATTGCCTTGAATAAGTGAGAATGGCTGTCTGCTATTATTTTATTCTCGGTTCCTTCCCTCAAGGATCTAGACTTTGTCTCCCAAAACGTAGAGAAGGGAACTGGAGGATCAGCCATATTGGACTTAATTCTCACTAACAGAGATGAAATGATAGAAGGTGTTGAAGCCACAGGAACCTTGTGGGGGAGTGATCATGCAGTATTGGAACTCAACATTATGCAAGCACAAGCAATAGAACATAGTCAAACTAGAGTCTTGGACTTTAAGAGAGCTAATTTCAATAAACTTAGAGAGAGCTTGGGAAGGATTCCATGAATGAGAATCCTCAAGGGGAAAACAATTCAAGAAGCTTGGGAAATTTTGAAAAGTGAGATTATAAAAGCCCAGTCTAACACAATACCAACGAAGAAAAATAACAGCTCTCAAAAGAAATCAGAATGGCTGCATAAAGAACTCTCTGATAAATTGAAAAACAAAAAGGAAAAGTATAAAAAGTGGAAAGAAGCACGCATAACTAAGGCAGAATATCACTAAATAGCCCAAGCCTGCAAAGATGAAGTGAGGAAAGCTAAGGCTCAAAATGAACTAAGGCTTGCGACAAAAGTCAACAATAATAAAAAAAAGCTTTTTTTCAACATGTAAAAAACAAGAAAAAAGTTAAGGAAATCATTGGTCCATTAGTGATAGAAAATGGCAAGAAGGTGACAAGCAACAGGGAGAAAGCAGAATGGATCCAGGAAACTGCAGACCTATCAGCCTGACTTCAATGCCTGGGAAGATTCTGGAAAAGATAATCAAGCAATAAATCAGCAAACAACTAGAGGCAAACAAAGTTATTACCAAAAGCCAACCTGGGTTTGTCAAAAACAGATCATGCAAGACAAATCTTGTTGCATTCTTTGACCAGGTAACAAAATTAGTGGACCAGAGGAATGCTGTGGATATAATTTACTTGGACCTCAGTAAGACATTTGATAAAGTAGACTACAACCTACTACATGATAAGATAGAAAAATGTGGTTTACCACCACCATATGGATTCGTAGCTGGCTGACTGGCCGTATTCAGCGTGTGGGCCTCAATGGAACTGCATCTACATGGAGGGAAGTGTGGAGTGGGGTGTCCCAGGGCTCTGTTCTGGGCCCAGTGCTCTTCAACATCTTCATTAAAGATTTGCATGAGGGGATAGATGGAGAACTCATCAAATTTGTAGACAATCCCCCAGTTGGCAGGAATAGCCAACACTCCAGAAGATAAGCTTAAGATACAGAAAGATCTTGACAGATCTGAACATTGGGTGCTATCTAACAAAATGAAATTCAATGGCGAAAAAAATAAGGTTCTACATTTAGGCAAGAAAAACCAAATGCACAGGTACAGTGTAGGTGGTACCTTGCTCAATAGTAGTAAGTGTGAGAGGGATCTCAGAGTCCTAGTGGACAATCACTTAAATATGAGTCAGTGTGCTGCAGCTGCCAAAAAAGCCAACACGGTGCTAGGCTACATTAAGAAAGGGGTAGAATCAAGATCACATGAAGTCTTAATACCACTTTACAATGCCTTGGTAAGGCCACACTTGGACTACTGCATCCAGTTTTGCTCACCATGATGTACAAAAGATGTTGAGACTCTAGAAAGAGGACAGAGAAAGGCAACAAAGATGATTAGGGGACTGGAGCCTGAAACATATAAAGAACAGTTGCTGGAATTGGGTATATCTAGTTTAATGAAGAGAAGGACTAGGGGTGACATGATAGCGGTATTTCAATATCTCAGGGATTGCCACAAAGAAGAGGGAGTCAAGCTATTCTCCAAAGCACCTGAAAAAAATGACAATAAAGGTTATCTGTCTAAAGCAGGACAAAAAGAAGCAATGGATGGAAACTAATCAAAGAAAAAAGCAACCTAGAACTAAGGAGAAATTTCCTGACAGTTAGAACAATTAATCAGTGGAACAACCTGCTTCCAGAAGCGGTGAATGCTCCAACACTGGAAGTTTTTAAGAAGAGACTGGACAGCCATTTGTCTGAACTGGTATAGGGATTCCTGCCTGAGCAGGGGATTGGACTAGAAGACCTCCAAGTTCCCTTCCAACTCTATTATTATTATTATTATTATTATTATTATTATTATTATTATTATTATTATTATTATTATTATTATTATTATTATTATTATTATTATTATTATTATTATTATTATTATTATTATTATTATTATTATTATTATTATTATTATTAATCACTTTCACACTCTCACTGATACATATGATGATTACGTGCCCCTATTGTTCGGCAGGTAATCTATTTACAGATGGTTGAACCCAGTGTTTTTTCAAACCCCAGCCATTTTAAAATGTGTGAACTTCAACGCCTTAATTTCCCCATTCGGCATGCAAAGCAAAGACCTAAGCATGTTAGCTTGAAAATTCCAGGAGTTGAAGTCGACACATCTTAAAACCATTAAATTGAGAAACACTGGTCTAATACTAACTATCTTCTAATGGAAACTGCCTTCTGGTTCCTGAACTACCCATTTCAGTAGATAAAGAAACATATAAGCAGAGGTACAAAAAGATAGAAAGAATCCAAAGGATTATCTTATTCCTACAGTGACCCATCAGATAGAACTGGTGGTGGGATTCAGCTGGTTCACACCAGCTGGTTTGTTGAGTTCGGCAAACCGGTTACTATAAATCTACAAGGCACATTGTGCTGGTGATGTCACTGCCGCGAGATGTGTCATGCCGGTGATGACGTCAATGCGACGTATATCGTGCCAGTGATGATGTCAATGTAACACATATCACAGCAGCAATGACGTCAATGCGACGTGTGTCACACTGGTGATGATGACAATGGGGTGATGACGAATATGCGAGGCGTGTAGAGCCGGTGATGATGACAAACAGAACCAGTTGTTAAATTATTTGAATCCCACCACTGGATAGAACACCAGCTGGATATTCATTTGGCCTAGAGTAAGTTTATTTAATAATTGCAAACTGCTTAATATGTGAGATGTAATATTATAACTCAATGATTCTTGGGAAGGGAAAAATGGATATTTTTACTATAGAGATCTCAAACCTGTTCAGGAAACAGGAAATGTGTACACCTAAATCCATAAGAGAATAAGCATTCCTAATTTTTTAATGAAACACTTCTGCTCAATTTAACGCCATAATCCTGCTTGTTAACTGAGAGTCTTTCAAGTAAATAACATCCTGTTTATTTTTTATTGTGCTATTATTCCTGTTTTTCAATGGTTTGTTAATGTATCTCTCTTTGGAATTATAAATGTATGGCCTTTATTGTATTTCCAAAAATGATCATTCTATGCATGGGTGTCCATAGGAGAGGTAAACAAAATCAAGATGGCAGCCATAGCTGTGCAATTGAAGCCTCACTCTTTTTTGAATGGTACTGCACATATCACAGATAAAAAAAGGGGGCAAGACTTTGGCTGCAGTTTTCAGGTCACCAACTGGACCTTTTTTTGACCCCCCCTCCCATGTATGCTCCTATATCCATGATTTCTCTTCCATTTATATGTAGTTTTTTTAAAAAACAAATGAGGAATTCACTATGTATCAATCCATGACATAATTTTCAGAATGTTTGATTCATAACATAGTTCTATGTTTGCTTAATTACGGTTTGTTTGAATAAGGTTTGTTTGGATGGGTTGATATAGGTTATGACTGCAAACCATAATAGCTAAGTTCATACATCACTATTAGCTCACCACTGTCCCTGTTTATTTTATGACCTAGAATAGTTGATTTGTATTTATTATTTCCGGTGCACTATCTTACCTATATACTTTGAGTAAGTGGCATTAATTCAGTGGGCTCTACCTACCTTGCTGTTTCAATGTGTTTGCCCATATCTATCAACCAATTCATTCCCCCATCCCTGACAACTGATCTTCCATCAGCACTAACCAACAGAACAAGGCTAGGCTGATTCTACAGATGAATGCATCCAGCCTTATTTTCCTTTTTGGGTGCTCTGGTCTAATTATGCAAATCCATGCCTGAGTCTGACTACCTTGGGCATGTTGCTATTGATAAACTTGGCAATCTTGTGAGCAAGCTGGATAGAAATCCCTGAATCCTGTCATTTTTCACAAGAATTGTCACTATTCAACTCTGCAGCAAAATGGAATCCAATTAAATAGAAAGGGAAATGTTTTTAATTTACATGCCAGATGTTTTTTTTTTTTACAGAACTCAGGCTCTAAAATAATAGAGCCAGTGAAGTATTCACCTTGTAGCTTTGAGAAATTACTCAAATACCTCTTTTCAAACTATCAGGTGATTTAGAAACCTGACATGTTGGAAGCTGCTACTTTCCTTAAAAGGCAAAGCAAAAGAATTCCTAATGATAATGTTTGGAGAGCACTCATTCCAAAGGAATTACTTTTTATTTTTTTCATTACACCTATTATTAATAACTATTATTCTGAATAAATATTGCAGATGCTAGAGGCCAATTATGGCAGGGTGTGCTCTTATATCATATTTGCTGCTTTGAAATACAAACACATTTCAATGTAACCATGCCTAACATATATACGTACTGAAGGAAAATGCTGAACACCAACTCTTTGGAATTTTATGTAGCCATAATATGGTAGGACAGCACTAACAGAAAACCCAAGGATCTTCATTATTTTTTAAAATAGGTTTCATTTGGGTTTTACAAGTTTAGATGTAAATTCATTGCCTTATTTCCTTTCCAGCTTTCTTCAAGGGCAGCCATTCAGAAATGGGAAACTTCCTTCTTTTAAGACTGGCAGGACTTTAATGAGTAATGAATGACTTGACACCACCATTACATTTCCTAGAATGTCCAGAGTCCTGCTTTAAATGGCTCCCCCTAGTGGATGGTAATACAGTCATCATTTATCATTTAATGGAGTCTGCATAGTTCTCCATTCATCAAAAAACTGAGTCAAGGATCAGGGCAAATTTTAATTCTAGATCAGAAACTGTGTGAATATGCCAAGTACTGATGCTTTCATCATCCCTACTTTTCAAAGATATTTAATCATGGAGAATTTAAGAATAGTACAGGCCAAGGCCTGTCATAATTCCGGGTTTAGTTTCTTGTTATGGATTTTCAAGTTGGGAAAAGTTGAGGGATATTTTTGTCTTTCCTTGTTTTTATCTGTTTATTATAGGACAATGTTACAGTTTCATTTTTTCTCGCCTCCAAATAGTGGAAAACTGCTGCTGTTTTTCAGCAGCTGCAACCCGGAAACTGGGCAAAGTGGCTGTAGGAAATCTGGGGAGGAGTCAGAAAAAAAAGAGTCATTGAGTCTGATTAATGCTGGCAAAATCCAAAGTATTTTCAATGGTCATTTTCTAGTGGCAACATCTACAGTGCTATTGGTTTTATAGAACATTGAAAAGAGATCATTTAGAATCATAGAAGGGACCTTGGAGGTTTTCCAGTCCAATCCCTGCCCAAGGCAGGATTTCCTATACCAGGGGTCTGCAACCTTAAACACTCAAAGAACCACTTGGACCCATTTCCCAGAGAAAAAAATAACACTGAAAGCCGCAAAACTTGTGTGTGCACACACGCGCATGTGCACACACACGCAAGGGATGGGGAGCTTGATTGAAGAGTTTAATTAAAAAGAAATAGACGCTGCTGTGCATGAGTTCTCTCTCCCGCCCTCCCTTTCTCTCTCTTTCCTCTCCCTCCCTCTCTCTCTCTCTCTCTTTCTCTTTCTCTCTTTCCTCTCCCTCTCTCTCTTTCTCTCTTTCCTCTCTCTCTTTCTCTCTCTTTTTCCTCTCTCTCTCTTCCTCTCTCTTTTTCTCTCTTTTTCTTTTTCCTCTCCCTCTCCCTCTCTCTTTCTCTCTTTTTCTCTCTCTCTCCCTCTCTCTCTTTTTCTCCTCTCTCTCTTTCTCTCCCTCCCTCTCTCTCTTTCTCTCTCTCCCTCCCTCTCTCTCTTTCCTCTCCCTCTCTCTTTCTCTCTCTCTCTCCCTCTCTCTGATTTTCTGCTCACCTGCCAAGCTGGCTTCAGGCTTTTCTCCAACAAGCTGACACACTTTCTTATTGGGCTGGCTCTTCCTGCTTCCTGCTTCCTGCAGAGACGCAGCAAATGGAGGAGCCCCGCCCAATAAGCTTGTCAGCTTGTCTGAGGACAATGTGAGGCCACTCTTTTTTTTTACACACACACACACACACACACACACACACAGAGAGAGAGAGAGAGAGAGAGAGAGAGAGAGAGAGAGAGAGAGAGAGAGAGAGAGAGAGAGAGAGAGAGAGAGAGAGAAGTACAAGTGCTTCTCTCTCTCTCTCTCTCTCTCTGCAAATGGCAGAGTAGGCTGGGAGCCACAGGAGAAGGCTCAAAGAGCCGCATGCGGCTCCAGAGCTGCGGGTTGCCTACCGGTGTCCTATACCATCCTGGACAAATGAATGTACAATCTTTTCTTGAAAAACTCCAGGTATGGAGCACTCACAACACCAAGAGGCAAGCTGTTCCATTGGTTAATTATTCTCACTGTCAGGAAATTTCTCCTTAGTCCCAGGGTGGATGTCTCTTTAATGAGCTTCCACCCATTGTTTCTTGTCTTGCCCTGTGGTGCTTTGGGGAATAAGTCAACCCTGTTGACTGCCCCTCAAGTATTAGAAGACAGCTATCATTATATCAATATGTCAAACATATATCAAATATATCTAGTGCTAGATATATCTAGATCTAGATACAGATATTTAAATCAGATGAATTAATATTGATTCACGGACCATTTCAGATATTGGACAGCCATTTGTCTGAAATGGTATAGGGTTTCCTGCCTGAGCAGCAGGTTGGACTAGAAGACATTCAAGGTCCCTTCCAACTCTGTTATTCTGTTAATATGATACACACACACGCACACACACACACACACACACAAATAAATGTGCTTAAAAGTAAGCTTCATGAAATAAATATACAAACACATATACATAGATTAATTTACGGTCTCAGACAGCAACGGGGATGATGTGATGAAAGCTTAAAAAAACATACTTAAATCAAGGGCTTGGGAAGTGGTCATTCCATGAGGTCAATTTCATATGAGACTCTGTGACAGCTGGAGAAAATTAACCAAAATATCTACATTCCAGAGACTTTTTTAAAAAAAAGCAAAGGGAAGGGGGAAATCAGGGTCTCAAATGTCTTACGGAAACAACTTGAATGGTTGGGACAGCAGAAGGATTTTCAAGTATACTAAGCCAGTAGCTCTGGTTTCAGGCCAAATGCAAAGAATTTTTCAGCCCCTCCCCCAAAGCAGCTGGGTGCTAAATACTATGTCTCTTTCAAATATATGTATGTATGTATGTATGTATGTATGAATATGTATGCATGTATGCATGCATGCATTCATGTATATATAAATCTTTAATTCAGATGTATTTAATTTTCTCACATCTACAACAGTATTGAATTTTTTTCATACAATATATAGGAATGCCATGGAAAAACAAGTACCCGAATGCAGTTTCACACAATTGGCTTTATACTTCGAGCATGTTTCCCTTAATAATCAAAGCCCTCAAAAAGCATTAGCAGATGTTTCTACTGATCAATCAAGAAATGTATATATCAGGAGCAGGTTCCACCACATAAAATCATAGAACTGGAAAGATCATCTAGTTCAACATATACAGCCCAAGATAATTGACTAACAATATAAGATCATAGGTAGGATTAATCAATCCCTAACACTAACCTACTACACCTGTCATTACTAAGATACAGACTGTAATATAGTTATAACAACTATAGTTTGTGTTTTTACAATATTATATGAATATTTTTGAAAAAAATTCATCTGAGGTTAACAAAAATGCACCTGTAATAGTGGACCGGTGGTGATGTTAAAATCGTCACAGATCCTGAGAGCTTCTATACATTTTAGCTACCAGGGCTATAGATCTCCAATTAATGTTTGCAAGAAATCCCTGAATATTTCACTGTGTTTCTGCCTTTTGGCATATGGTCCTTGACATGCTTTGTGGAACTTGGCTGCTGCATTCGCTCTAACATTATTTTATCTTTAAATGTGTTGATAATATTTTTGTACGTTGGGACAGCATCATTCATTTCCTATTTTAAGCCTATTCTCAGTGGTCTCCATCACAGGAAGTGTAATGGGTGAAATCTTGATGGATCTATGATTGAGAGGCATATTGTAAAGAACACCTGTTGCATCCCAGTTGGATGGAAGAGTATAATTGTAGTTATTATTTATTATTATTTAGTGCATGATGAGAACATTACAGAAAAGAAGTAAACATATGCACACAACCCACATAATTTTGTACAGAACTTCTACTCGGGTATGGATGTCCAATTCAGCTATCCAGGTGATCGCCTCTGGAGTTGCTTCATGAAGACCTTCTAAAGAACCAGAGAAAGTGAACAGTCTTGCACAATATGTTTAACAGTTTGCATATCAGCACCATAAGCACAACAAGGGGTATCTGTTGTGATTCCTCGTCAGCCAGTGGACCTGGCAGCTGAGTCTGGGGAATCGGAGAAGAAGGACGAGGGGCCTAGAGGGACATCAGAGTCAGAGGAAGGCTTATAGTCTGACGAGGAGCCTGGCCCCTCTACTCGCGCTCAGGCTGAGACACAGCTGTGCTGGGAGTCTGAGTTGGACAGTGATAACTCACAGCTGGAAGATATCCAGGATGCACGTGAAACGACGGCAGGCAAAGAGAGTTGGCTAGAGGAATGCAATGGGGCGGCTCCAAAGGCAAAGGAGAAGGCATTAGGAAGCCACCCCTTGGCTCCATAATAAAAGGGAAGGTGTGGGAGGTGCTGGTTGCTGGTTGCTGAAGGCAACCGTTTGTGTTAAGGAATCAAGTTTCAGTGAACTGTGTTTTGTTTGCCCTTGGATATTTTACTCAGGTCTGTAAATAATAAAAGGGGATTGGTTTTTTCCTGCGGTTCCAGACTGCTTGTTGGAAGAGGGGTTTCTCCTTGTGAGTTTAACAAGGACTCACATAGGCTGGGACAGAACAGTATCTTTTCATCCCTCACTGATGCAGAGCAGAGGAATGTCTTCCAGTATCACACCTAAGTCTCTTCAATTTCGACCAGACAGAGTGAGGCAGGTTAAAACCAGGTGGTTTGGCCAATGGAGAAGCCAAATTTCCTTAACAACCATTGTTACTAACTTAACAACTTCAGGGATTCACTTAACAACTGTGACAAGAAAAAGTTGTAAAATAGGGCAAAACTCACTTAACAAATGTTTCACCTAACAACAGAAATGTTGGGCTCAATTGTGGTCATAAGTTGAGGACTACGTGGATAGGCCTATTAGTTTAATATATATTGTGACTAAAATATATGTCAGGTTTCTCCACAGAATTGTGAGTTGGGTGATAGAAAATTGCATTCTAGCAGAAGGGCAGTGTGGCAGAAGGCAGGGTCATTCTATCATCATCAGTTGTTTTGCTCTGAATCAACTAATTCCTAAATATATTAACAATGGGAAACAATTGTTCCCTGCTTTTATAGATTTTGCGGCAGCACCTAATACAGTAGAGAAATTTTACGAAGAAAATTGACCAGCCTCAAAATGTAGCCCACATTACTTGTACTGATCAAAGCTTCTATACAAACACAAGTCTGAGAGTGTAGTTTGGCACCAAAAGCGCTATAACAAGTTGGATTAATACTTACAAATAAAGGCAGGGGTGCATATTTCCACTGATATTAATCAGTCTATATATCAAAGATATACCAGGGCTGATGAAAGATCTTGAAGTGTATATGCTAAAGGTAGTTAACATGTACTTTAATACTTTGCTTTATGCTGATGACATTATTTTGTTAACATACTCTCAAGTTGGACTGTGCTGCTTGTTAAGTAGGTTTGGCTTCTATTGTCGTGGTAATAGTCTGATTAATAAGCTTAAGTCAAAGGTTCCAGTTTTTAGAAAAAGACATAACAAACACAGATAGGTTTTAGATGGCGAGCCAACAGAGCAAGCTATCACCTTTCCTTACTTGGGAGTATACTGTTTTCTGAATCTGGGCCATGGCTCCCTCAAGATTGATGGTGTGTATGAATTGGCTGTTAATGAATCAGTGCCACCTGGAGCCTCAGCTCCAATTATCAAGCTGTACAAGCTATAGCTACATTGGCTTTCTTGTATGGGGATGAAATATGGAGCTTAATGCATATATTTATTTATTTATCAAACTTATATACCTTAGCTATCCATCTCACTGAAGGCAACTCAGGGCAGCGCACAATAATAGATAAAAGCAGAAAATACAAAAATACAAAAACCTGCAAATAAAAAGTCATAGTAACAAATATCATAAAAAATGCTTTCCCCCACCCAACAATAGAGCCATTAGACAAGTCTTGTTGTCTAGATCAGGGGTCCACAACCTCTGGTCCATGGCCCAGTACTGGGCTGCGGCCTGTTGGGCACTGGGCCACGCAAGCGGCAAGCAAGTGTGCAAACATGCAAAGCTGCATTTGTGCAGGTGGAGCACCCACACATAAAACCCCCTCCCCACCACTACCACTGCCATCATCTGCATCATTGGTCGACAGAGTCAGAAAGGTTAGGGATCGCTGGTCTAGATTGTTGACAATTCTTATTGTACTCCTATGTACAATGTATTACTTTTAGAACACAATTGGGGAGTATATTGGGTACAGGTAAAAGAACTCTAGATGCTGTATTTAGAGCTGAGTTGGGAATAGGTACACTTTATACTTATTCAAAATTAGGGCATATAATTATTGGTAGAAAATTACTTCTGTGGAAATTAATAGATCCCAAGGTTGTACTTCATAGGACATGCTGAACTTCAACTAAGATTCCTCCTGCAACTTGCTAATTAGGAGTAGTGGGCATCTTGTCTTTTATTTAGCAATACCAGGGTAACAAGTTAAGAAAATGATTGCCCAGATGTCTGAGTCAGAAGCTCTAAGACAGTGGCCCCCAACCTTTCGGGCATCAGGAACCAGTTCTGTGGGGAGAGGTTTTTCCACGGACTGGAGGGGTTATGGTTTCGCATGCTACCTGCATCCGACAGATGGGGCTTTACTTGTTTGCACCAGACTGGTTTCTGGCATGCCATAGACCAGGGCTGGTCCATGGACTAGGGATTGGGGACCTCTGCTCTAAGAGCCATAGCTACTCTCAGTAAAAGTGGTATTTTGATATGGATGAGCCATTACAAATGTACTTTTTAGATTAAAATATTAAATACCCATATGCTCATGTATCTTAAGAGGGTACAAAATGTGAACTAGATATAATAGTAAAGTATGGAAGGATTAATCAAATCTGTTAAGATGACCATAGATGTATTTGTAGTGTACCAAACATTGAGAATATAACACATATTTGTTTATCTAGTTTGTAAACTGCCCAGAGTTACTTCAACAATGAGATGGGTAAAATACAAATTTAGTTAATAAATAAAAAATATCATTTGAGTTATAATTGCATAGGATAGAAAGAGATTATTATCTTGACCATATATAAAATGAAGGGCTTACTGGGACCTTACTGACGTTTGTTTTTTCTCCAAGTCGTAGCTCTATTTTTATTACTAACAGTAGTATCCATGGAGTTAGCAGTTTCAGAGGTCTCTGTCAAGACCTTTTTCTGAAAGTGATTTCCCCCCCCCCAAAAAAAAAATTCGGTAGACTAGCTCATGTCTCTGTGCATCATTTAACCCTCTGCTGAATCTGAAATGTCCACACATTCTTTTTAAGTACAGTTGCATATGTGGGAATAGACTCTCCCTTTTTCCGGTTTTCCTTATGGGACCTGAAACTTTCTGCAGTCAGAATGGTACCGAATGTTCCTGTGTTATCTGTATTAGTTCTGCAAAGCTAAATTATGAAGATTTTTGTGGGGCAGTTAAGCTTCTTAATTAGTTGTATGTTTTGCTCCCCATAACACTCCGTAAAAGAGAAGACATTTTCAGCAGCTACCTCATATGCCTCAGAAAATACAGGTAGGCCTTGCCTTGCAACCACAATTCAGCCCAAACATTCTGTTGCTAAGTGAGACATTTGTTAAGCGACCTTTGCCCCATTGTACGACCTTTCTTGCCACAGTGGTTAAGTGAATCACTGCAGTTGTTAAGATAGTATCACACTTGTTAAGTGAATCTGGCTTCCCCATTGACTTTGCTTGTCAGAAGGTTGCAAAAGGGGATCATATGACCCTGGGACATTGCAACGGTCATAAATATGAGTCAGTTGCTAAGTGTATGAATTTTGATCATGTAACTGTAGGGATGCTGCAAGCGTGAGATGTCATAAGTGTGAGAAACGGTCATAAGTCACCTTTTTCAGTGCCATTGTAACTCTGAACAGTCGCTAAATGAACTGCTGTAGGTGGAGGACCACCTGTGTCCATTCATCTGAGGGTCTTTAAGCATCTGCTGGGCTCTTCCCCCCCCCTTTTTGTCATAACAACAAATTTATCAGTATTCCTCCTTTTTCTACTGCTTTTGGTAGTAAAATGAAGTCTACGGGGGGGGGGGGGATGTGTAATCATCTTGCAAAAGGAAAAGGCCTTTGTTTCTTTAAAATCAATATCTAGCACATTTTTCTAGGCATTCCAAAAACTGGAATGATCAAAACAGTGCATTTTCAGCATAACTTCTGCAGAGTTCTTGAAAGTCCAAAAGCCACCTCCCTCTTCTGCAATGCTTTCCACCTTGCTTCTCATGCATGCTTCAGAAGGGGAGATGGAACCCTCTAGTGAACTATTGCTAGGAGTTAATCATTGCTAAAAGGTTTGTGAACCAAAAATCTGCTTGTCATACCTGCAGAGCAGAAAAGACAAAAATCTCCAACAAAATAAAACTTATAAATAAGTTTATAAATAAAGGCAAGGACTATTGCTTTGTGTTCTCATTGGATTCATCCTTTTGGGATGGAGTTTATTCAGTTCTGAATTAGTAAACTTCTTTTAGCATACTTCTGCACTTCCTGTTTTGCTTTACAAATGGGCCTAAAAGCAGACATGCCAAAATAACTTGAGAAGGCTTGTTCTCATGAGAACTTTTAGCTCAATTTTTATTACTCATAACAAGTCAAGGAGATCAGATTAGCTCTGACAAGCTGAAGAATATCAGGTTGACCAGCAAACACACTGGTCCTGTTGAGATTCCTAATCATGAAAGAACATGGTCCATACCTCTATGCCAGAACATGCCCTTTTGATGTAAAAGGTCCTAAGTTCAATCCTCATTATCCTCCAATTCAAAATGGAAAGATGAGACCCTGGAGGACCCCAGCAGTCAAGGTAGGCTGGGCAGGACAGACAAAACGTCAGAATTTATATTAATATAGCTTTCTCTGTGGAAAAAGCTTGTTTCAGAATTAAGAATGGATGCCGATGTTGATTATAATGTTGACATTTTCCAATACTTTTTAAATTCTCTAACAAAAAAAGTAGGGTGTAAGATGTTCTACACTTGAGCTCTGGAAGTTTAAAATGTATGCAGTAGACTACAGGAAGAGTTAACATATTCCCTGATTTCAATATTATTCTGTTAAATTTCAAAACAATGCAAAAAAAAAATATAGAATTGAATCCAGGAAATAATATTAAGTATCTAAGCAGAATTTGCAGTCCTGGTTCACTAATATCTATTTGGGAATACTTCAACATTGAAGACGTTTCCTTTGATATTGTAAAAACGTAACACAACAGCTAATATATCGTGGCACTGTAATTACAAGAAATCATCTGAAAATTCTTGCACAAGAATTCATAAAACCACACAAATGCATTTTCTCTCTGCTCATGTTCTTTGGATTAAATCCATAGTTATTTTTGCTACAATCAAAAAATTCTTAGCAAGTTCCAAGTTACATTCATAGAACACTTCAAATATCCCTCTAAGTCATAGCATGTGCTCAACTGGATATTTATATCAGTTGTTTCTTCAACATTTCTCAGAACCAATTCCCAAAATGACTTACTCTGGAGAAGGTTCTGATTGTGTAATAATAATTTTCATTTATAGATATTAAGAATCCAGTTGCACTGGGAGCATATTGCAATCCTATATGCAATCCTGTAAATCTTCAGTGAGATAGACTTTTAAATATGCAGCCAAGAACTGCTTTATCTAGCAATAATAGGTTGAATGTCAAAGTGTGTCTGCTCTTTGACATAACAGCTTCCACAAGCAGATTAGATGTCTTCCTCTTTATGCTTTTCTGTACATCCACATAACATTTGCTTTGAAGAGTTGGAAGATCCTGCAAAGCAGATTGGGGTGAATATGAGCAAATGAGAAAATATCATGCTGGTAGAAGTTCTTACTATGCAATTTTCCATAGAAGTATGCTGAATAAAGAAGTTAAGTCAGTGAGAAGCAGGCAGCCCTTGACTCCACAAGCGTAAGATAAAAGGTGAAAATCAACAGAACCAAAGATTTAATTCTCATTTCATGTGACATATAATCCAACAGTCTAACATAGGTAGTCCTCAACTTATGACTGAAAATTCCAGTGGATCTATTTGGGGGTACTTCTGGTCCAGATTCAAAGTTCCGACAGTGGGCAGCTCTCACAGTTACGTGACCACACTTTGGGCGCTTAGCATATTTTGCATGAAATTTTTTTTCACTGGAAACTGCAATTTGGTACACCCCTTTTTTTTCTAGAATGCACATTTTTTTGCTAGATATTTTTCATAATGTTTGTAATTTTCATCATATTTTTCAGAGCTATGAACCACATTACAACATTCTGAAAATCATCAGGGTTGGCTTTTTCAGATTCAGCTATATTTTATGAAGGACTGAAACTTATTTTTCCAGTATAAAAATGGTCATGTGACAAATTTACCATCCATCCTTAGAGATTTCTGAGGATTCTGTACATGAAACCCACCAGGGAAAAGGCTCCGCTTTTCTTCTAGTATCGACTTACAACAGTTTGTTTAGTGACCGTTCGAAATTACAACAGCACTGACAGTTAGAACAATTAACCAGTGGAACAACCTGCTTCCAGAAGCAGTGAATGT
>NW_015386568.1:159418-207751 GCF_001527695.2 Protobothrops mucrosquamatus | reverse complement strand
CATGTGATCAAAATCCAGATGCTTGGCAACTGACTCATATGTATGACGGTTGCTGTGTCCCTGTGTCATTTAGTCATCTTTTGCGACCTTCTGATAAGCAAAGTCAATGGGGAAGCCAGATTCACCTAACAACCGTGTTACAACTGCAGTGATTCACTTAGCAACTGTGGCAAGAAAGGTGACAAAATGAGGCAAAACTTACATAGCATAGCATAATGCTAGCAACAGAAATTTTGGGCTCAATTGTGGTCATAAGTTGAGAACTACCTTTATTTGGTATACTATACTCATAACTGAGTGAATTCAGGACAAAGAGCAAAACATTATTATTATGCCCAGACTTTTAAGTAGCAAGGTAAAGGTAAAAAAAATACATATGAGGCAATGTTTTCTACTATATTGATGCTGTAGAGTGGTGATTGGTTTTTTTTTTTTTTTTCTGTTTTGCATTTCATCATTAAATAAAAAATAGCTGAGTTAGAATTACTCTACTAGCAGGTTCCTCTAAGCTTACTGACCTCTGTATCTCTCATGGGATTGGTGTCCTTTGGCTATAATTCATACTGAGAGAATAAGTTCATTACATACAGTACATGACAAGAATGTCCAGCATATATTTTGTCCAAATTGCCGTCGAATTATAATTTTTAATGAAACAGAAGAGATTATTTCACAGGAGAACATTTATTTTTTGTGATGGCCCCTGTTACTTTTTGATCTTGCCCTTTTCATTTCTTTGGAGAAATGCCTTAGGGGCACAGTGCAAAAACTGAGAATAGTTTTGCACCTTCCCCCTCCTGCAAAAGATTGTATAATCCTCTAGAAAATCATGTTCACTTTCTAACAGAGCATTATCTGCCAATGTAATAGATTGCTTCTCTTCTAGTATCATTACACATGGCCTGAATCTCTTCTGTAGATTTTGTGTGGGATGTGGGAGAGCTGAGGTAAATCCCATTGCATGTTAAATACTTGAATTGGAGGAGATGGTAAAGGAGTAAACAAAGAAGATATGTTGGTTTCAGGACTTCAGAAATTTAGGACTGATAAAAGGAAGTGTTTCTTTACACCATGAGTAATTAAACTGCATAATTCACTTCCACCTGATATGGCGATAGCCTCCAATTTAGATAGTTTTCAAAGGAGGACAGGGCAAATGTTTGGGGATTGGGTTGTCAATAGCTATAAGTCTTGATTGCTGTAAACTATCTCCAGAGTCAAAGGCAGCCTGTCCTAAATACCAGTTGCTAGGGAGCAATAGTCGAAAAAGCCTTCATATCCTACTTTCCCAGATTCCCAGATGCCTCTATTGGCCACAGCATAATACAGAAGGCTGGGCCAGATGGGTTTTGGCCTGACCCTTCAGGTTTTATGTTCTTAAATTCCATGGACCTATCTCAGCCGGAGAAGAAGGCAAAAGTTCAGAATCAGGATAAACAATAAAGCAAAGGGTTTGTGACACACGCAGCAAATTAAACCAGATACCTTGATAAGCAGCTTTTTACATAGATTTAGAAAGAAGAAATTTCAGCCTTTCTCAGTTTAAAGTCTGTCTGAGGATAATAGACTTTGCAGTCCATCGTTGTGGAGGGGATCAGATTGGCTACCACAATATTAAAAAATGCATCAACCAAAAATTTATTACAGTATTGACATGGCTTTTGCTTTCTCTGCTTTCTTAGTATGTAAGAGTTCTTTTAGTTACAGAAAGTCCACACACCGTGTTCCATAGCTGTAACTTTTGGGGGTGGGGGGACAGCAGGAGAAATCTGTTTTTAAAACCCATCTTTATTTGTTTGTTACTGATGTGTCCAGGGTGATTATTATTTTTTTTTAAAAAGTATAAACCAACAGATTCTGCTCAGCAGTTGGCAAATTTTCTCTACAATGAGAAATTCACTCTGTACTCTTTTGACTATGCCTCCTGGACAAGGGAGGATCTATTGTAATTACACAAAGCAGTTAGCTGGGTTTTGGATTAAACACTTCTCGTAAAGGTGGAATTATTCTGCAAAGGGATTGAAAACAATATTTCCGAAACTACTATATTCTGAATAGCATCCAGCCCTTCAATATTTTATCAGGATTTCATTGCTTTTTTTTTTTTTTTAGATTTTAGTTCTATTTGCCTCTTTTTTCCCCCTATAAAAATCAGCATCATAGGGTGACCTTTTTCAAAGGGCAGCTTTTTCACTCCATCTCTCCTCTAAAGATAGTGACATTAGTTTTGTAAATTAATAAACAGGCGGGCATCTGAGGACTGCATGAAGCCTCCATCACCCTTCATTGTGCTTTCTCTTCTGACCCCACTTTCCAGTGCAGGGCCCTCATCTTGACAACAATGCCCTGAAAGCCTGTGTGGCACTTTGGGATCACACTTGAAAAGGTCTTTGGCTGAGGCTGGCTTTCAAGCTGGGGGGACAATTGGCAAGAGGCCTGTGGCTATTCATGCAGAACCGGCAGTGAAAAATGCCTGAAGTCAGTTTCAGGGGTGGGCAATGCCCCCCAAAAAGAAAGCCCACATAACACGAATGGCTGCTGCTAGGCGACTCAACCCAAAGGCATGTCACGAGCAGGCCTCCATGCGCCAACATCAATGGGCTCATCCTTTCCCTATTAGGGGCCTAAACTGATGGAGAAACATGAGAAGGGACTAAGAGCAGGAAAAGGAAATAATGCAAGGGTACACTGTGGTCAAGGCAGATATTGTTGCACCGGACAACCTGGTAGGCTGAAATAAAGTCACTGGCATCTGGGACTTGCTTTTCCTGTGCCTATCGTTGAAAAACAAGAAAAAGAAGAGGAAGAACAACAACAGAGCAATAAAGATATTCAACAAATTTCTGTGTGCATCTCTGGGAAGCTCTAGAGGTGTGGGATGTTATTATATCTAACATATATCACAGAGGCTTGTTACTAAATTCATTTATTCTGAGCCAGTATGATTCAAGTTTGGAGAAACAAAGTTTTTGTTGTTGTTGTTGTTGTTGTTGCTGTTATTTCTTTAGTTGCTGTTGTTTCCTTGACCCTCCTTGCCCCACAGGTAGATGCCACATTCAGTTGAGTTCAAGGTGAAATAGTTTAAGGCCTGGCAGAGCTGCCAAGTTATTTTGTTGCTCCCCTAACCCAGCAAGTATTTTGGGCGCGTGGCACAGAAAATTTCACAAGCACCTTTTCCCATCCTTGGTTCTAAAAATACAGTTTATCGGAACAATAAATAATGACTTTCTATCATTTTGTTGTTCAAAATTTGCTGTTTAAGACAACTGCCTCATTTTTACCTAGTGATAGCAGTACTCCCGAAAATTAGCATGCCTGTTCTTAGTAATTTTTATACAGTACAAAAATGTACAAAATTAGGTTAATTGCTAGGCATCAAGGCAGCCTTTGATTATGGAACTCCCTCTTAATTCTGTCTCATTCTGTTTCTAGAGGGGAAAGGAGTCATTTCTGATCAGCAAATGTTGTCATATCCAAGCAATTATTAGTTAGTTTTATATTTTCATTTGTAGCATTTTTGGATTGTTCCATTTTATCCCTTGTCATGACACAGAGTTTTTAATACCTTATTTGTATATGTCCTTGGTGGCCTTATGAATAAAAAGTGACTGATCTATTTTTTTGTCAGTTAATTGATTCATTCATTCATCTATAAAAATAGTAGCAGGTAATCTAGACTGGGCAGATGGTTCAATGAATGCTGTGTTGGGGAGACGGAAGTGTGTGTATTCCTCCTCACAGAAGAAATTAGACCAAAATAAGAGCTGATCGCCACTGCCCCATATCCAGGGTGAAAAGAACCAGCCTCAGCTCTGATTGTGATGGGCTCCCATTGAATAGGATTTCTGCCTCCTCTGCTTTGCCTCCCATGAACAAAGAAACAAAAAAAAAATGGGACAAGCAACAGGAATGGTGGCAGGCATCAACTTGGCAGGAAAATTTTGCTGATTTTTGAATCTCTAGAATTGGACTTTGCCTTTGCATTGATGTAGATAGAATTATGCCGTTCATACATTAGTTTTATCAGGATGGGTTGGCATCATTTGTACTGTAAAATGTCTTTGACAAATACTCTCTGTGAATAGCATGTCACAAGAGTCATCAGTTAGTAAATTGTCACCCATCCTCAGCATCTTTTTCTTATGCAAAAAAATGAATTTGGGTGCAAAAATGGCTAGTTATGGACAAACAAGGAAGCTTTTCTTCTGAATGAGGCAGGTTGACTTAGTTGCAGTGGATCAAAGGGGATTAAAATATCATCAGAATAGTATGATAATACTGGATGATACTGTCCAGATCTATCTCTGAGTGATAGTGAGATCGAAGTCTAAGACATCTGGAAAGCATCCGTTTGGGGAAAGCTGACCTAAGAGAAGTTACCAAAATAACAGTACAATATGAACATTTCCTTCAGAAGAAAACTCATTACACTAACACTTTCTACAGAACCAGAAGACAGGATGTTCCTTGTACTTATAGGAAGCAGAAGTGCTGCAAGTGACAGAAATGTATTCAAAATCAATTATTAATGAGCACTATAACCATCCCTCAGATATTTACCAGCTATTGTAGAATTTAGTAAATGGTTCCATAGAAGCATAAACAACCCACCATCCAACCCATAATGCCTACTCATATTAAAACATCTACAGTACTTTGGCATGATTGCAGTTTTCAACAAAGATATTCTTTGATTTAGGATGAACAAATTCTTTCTAAACTACTTTAAAGGCTATTGTCCTTTAAAGTAACTCCACAAAGTGACTTGTTTTCAGTAGGATTGTTTATTATATGCAGGGTTGAAAGCTATGAAAATTTATCCAACACTTCCTCCCAAACTGCCTGCTCCTTAGTCTCTAAAACAGCCAAGAGACAAGCATCATATTATTTTTCTCTTCCCATGCACTAGGTTCTTACAAAGCTTTGCTTAAATATACAAAAGCATGATTATAAGGGTGTTTACCATCTCAGTTATGCCTGTGGTAGTGTGTGAGTTTGTGTGAGGGACATAAGATGGGCTTATGATCAAAGAGCAATTTGCTAGCCACAGAGGAAGCATTTTACTAATCATATCAGGAGCAACTGAAATGAATGAAAATCAGGTGAATCAGAATCATTTTTACAGAAAGCCTCTTCATCATATGTTTAGGTGTCTGTTTAAGTTTTGTGGTGCTTTTTTTTTTAATAAAAAAATGCAAACCATAGTGTTAGTTGAAGCTATTATCTCTGAATCCAACAAGCTAATGTAGCAGACACAAACTGAACAGCACAATCTGAAACTTGTGTCTCTAGCTTTTACTGGCATTTCCCAGAATCTTCCAGTGGAAACATCCTTTGGCTATTGGTAGAACTAACTTGTCTTTCTAATCCTGTGTCTCCTAATTCAATGTACCTTTCTACTTGGACTCACCTTGAAATGGAGACTAAGTAGTAGAGGCAGCTTTCCTTAGAATAAATGCAGTCATTAGGAAGTCATAAATTGCTCTCTGTAGAAAGGTAAGGGTGCTAGTCAGTACTAGTTTCTACCCCACTCCCCTATATATATTACACAGGGATTAATATGGCTTCATAACTACATGATAGTTCTTTGTTTTGTTTTTTTGGCCTGTCTACATTCATGTAATTTCATAAGACCATATCACTCCTATCTTTAGAAACTGGAGACATTTTTTAAAAAAAGAAAGAAAAGAAACTATCCATTAAAAGTTACATTTTCTCCCTTTCTCCTTAATTTTTACAAATGTTAAGTTTGCTTCTTTATCCTGCTTCCTCCCTTTTAGGTCTATGAAAACTGCAGGTTTTTTTCCCATAGGATAAACAGATCATTATATAGACCACAGATTGAAACAGTTTATTACATAAAGTGCATTTTCTATCCTATAAAGGATTGGGAACATTTAATATAAGTAATAACTTCTAGTAGCCCCCCCTCCAAAAAAAAAAAAGATAGAAGATGGGAAGGTAAGTTGTGATCAAATATTTTAAGAACCTATTTATCCAGATAAATATAACATTGTTACACAGGAGTAAATGTCACTCAGAGAAGGACTTCTCACTGAGCATGCGTTAGGATGATACTGTTACATCATACTAAAATAAATGATTCACAGATGTTGTGTACAAAAATAGCCACCCCAGCTTAAAATTCATTCAGCAAGTCAAATATTCCAGAAGTAGGAATCAGGAACTGTCCTCCTTCCTCCTTGCATATGCAACACTAACCAAATGACTTCCTTTCTTGCACAACAGAAATTTCATAAAGGAAAGGGGAGCTTAAACTACTAGGTATAATGTAGATCTAATACACATCTAAAACAGTAAATGTTTCTAACTTATTTAAGAAAGTACAGGATGATCCAATGGCACAACTATTATTAAATGTGTATATCTGAGCCATATTCTCCAGTAATAATCATTTTGATCCTGCAAAGATTCCATGACTAGCTTAAAGAATCTACTCTTTCATATAGTTTATTTATTTATCCATCCACCTTATATTCCTCCTCCCCCCCATCTCAGTGAATGACTTGGTGGCAAACAGAATTAAAATAGAATAAAAACAATAACAAACATTATGAAGATTAAAATAAAGGCAGCCACAAAACAGCAACCTAAGTCACTCATACAACCAAGAAGTAGCTCCTGCACACAACTCGGCTCTAGGCCTGGGAACAGGATCAGTTGCATTATCCTGGAAATAAATGGAAATTCCCAATTTATTTGCTTAAAATAAAAAGTCTGCCATGCCAATTCTCATGTAACTTGCTCTTTCTGGGCATTACAAATACATAAAAAAGCAGCACATTGCAGTGGATGTAATTTGTTCCCTTACCTTACCATCCACCAGTTATCCTGTTCCCTAGAATTGAAGCAAGATCAGGGCATTATAAGAGAAATGAAAATGTACACCACAAGATACGAAACCATTAGTCAGCACTTGTGTTCTGTTTAAAAATCCGCAAGCAGGGACCAATTCTCATTTGGAAAACAAATATTGACACGGCCGTTGCACTCCAGTTCCCACATTTCAAAAGGCTTGCCTGAAATCTAAAGGGAAACTGTGTAATAGTTTGTGTTGTTCTGGCTAGTGATGGGGAAGAAGAAATGCCCACAAAAGCACTATTCAGCCTCATGTGTGGAGGCTTCCTCACTGCACACTGTGCTGCCTGTGTGGACATCAGGGGGTGAGTTAAGCCGGTGTGCATGGGCAGAGAGAAGCAACTTAAAACAGCTTCACTCCTGGCTCAGGCATTTATTCAATCTTTGAATGTTATGACTAAACTGTGCCAAAGTGTAATGATGGTCACATGGTAGAGAAACTGACAAGCTGGATCCGATTTTTCATTCATTAGTTCATCCACTCACTTATTCACTCCAATTGTGTTGCCAAAAAGGCTTCACAGACCTTGACTCCAGTATTGGAACAATCTAATTTGAAGATATTCCTTGGCTGGAAAAAAAAAACCCCTCCACATTGGTGCCTCCAAATGAAAGATGGAGATGATTTCTTCCATCCAGATGCTTCCCCAGAAGTTCCAGCAGACGGTCCTTCTGTACACATAAACAAAAATCCATAGAAATGCCTTCATATTACCTAACTGCGATAAGCTCTTAGAAAATATTGGCTGCTTCTCAACAAACTATTCCTTGTCTATTCAAACCACCCACGTACACTGCAGGTATACAGGTAGTCCTCAACTTACAACAGTTCATTTAGTGACTGTTCAAAGTTATAATGGCACTGAAAAAAGTAACAATGACCGTTTTCACACTTACGACCATTGTAGCAGCCCTGTGGTCAAAATTCAAGTGATTGGCCACTGACTCATATTTATGACTGTTGCAATGTCCCAGGGTCATGTGATCCCCTTTTGTGACCCTCTGAAAAGCAAAGTCAATGGGGAAGCCAGATTCACTTAACAACCGTGTTACTAAATTAACAACTGCAATGATTCCCTTAACAACTGTGGCAAGACAGGGCAAAACTCACTTAACAACGGTCTCATTTAGCAACAGAAATTTTGGGCTCACTTATGGTCGTAATTCAAGGACTACTATATAGAACACAGTGAGTGTGATTTTTTTGTGTCTGTTACTGAAATCATTGACATGAGGGCCAACTAAAGACTAGTTAAGAACTAGCTGGTTTTATTTAGCTAGAAACATCATTTGTTCTCCAAAAGAATTCTTGCCAATGGACAATTGGCCACCTCACAGCTCCAAAGGAAGCTTTGCAAAACTGCCTCCACAGCATTTCTTATGGAGCAGGGAGCCAAGCCAATAATTAATTGGCTTAGCTTCCCAAGGCCGACACAAACTCCAAGATGATAGGAATGGGGATACAAAAGGAAGAGAAGTCCCGACCTTAGGTTGGTGTCGGCCCTGCATAGGGAAGGGATCCAAATGTGAATTCAACCCGTGGCCTTTATGCTGAATTATACTGCTCCATTATACTAAATGTTCTCAGTGGCATTTAGTGCAAAGATAATTTTTTTTCACTTTGTAGACACTGTAGCACTAAGGCCCTCTCTTTTTTTTTTTTTTTTTTAGACTTGAAACAACTTTCCTATAATCGTTGATTTAAACTTGCTCCCACTCACATCCAAGTGTGGTCTTAATACACACTATGGAATGACTTTAATCAAGGCTACCCTAGGAATTCTGGAATATTTTTGGTAATATTTTGCCAACATTTTACTCCCTCAACTTCCTTTGGTTGGATACCAGACAAGAGTGGGAGGGTGAGTTAAGTTTTATGCAAAAAAACAAAAAAAACACCCCTCCAAATTGCTTCAGAAGAAAATGATTTCTGCAATATTAAGGATTTGTATCCAGAAAATACAGTGTTAGTATAGAATAGAATAGTCAAATAAACTGGGAAAAAGCAGAAGAATCTTGCCATGATTATCTACATTTTATAAAGCAAGATTTGTGGGATAAGGTAAATGCATCTTAAATAAGTTGATAGGCAGTTTCTCTAATTTCTTAACAATAAAAAATGTTTCTTATAAAGGTGCATCTTTTTCATTTGCCTTGAAATAATTTACAACAATATAATTCTTACAGAGACCATTGTTTATTTGTATAATAAATACATACAGCCAGCCATCTCACTACTCACTACTCTGGGTAGTTTACTAAGTTAAAAACCCAGAAAGCTTTCACAACAGAAAAAAAGATTGTGTCATCCAGGGCCCTCTTCCTCCATCAAATCCACCTCACAAATGGGTGTTGCAACTGGGAAGGTTCAATGCCTTCAGGTTTCTGACTATCTACATGAGGCTCTGGGTCTTCCTCCCTCTGAAGTGGTACCTATTTATCTATTTGCATAAAACATGTTTTCGAACTGCTAGGTGGCAGAAACTGAGGTGAGTGAAGGGAGTTCATCCTGCTAGGATTCGAACTGCTGGAGCAAAAACAGTCTCCAGCATCATTAAGCCACAGAGCCACCACGTCTCTAGTCAGATCTCATGGGATAGGTAGATATGAATGAGGTCAGGCAGTCCCTCCAGCCCAATGCCATATAGGACTTTATAGGTCATCATAGGTAATCGTGTAATTTATCTGGATTACAACCTCACTGATCCAAATTAAAAAGACTTTGATTAATATAGTGTACCAACCTAAAGTAGCAACCTTAAAAATGAACACTTTAATGCTCATTTGTGCTCATTTTTAGATGTACATTTGAAGGGAGTTTTGTAACACAAATGCCCTAGGACCATTTATCAAGACCAGCTATTGTATTATTGTTTAATTCATTTAAAAAGCTTTCATGAGCGGCTTTTGCTGTTGTGTTTGAAACAACAATTCTTTCTATTATAAATAATGGAGTATACATTAGTATTCAAACATTGTTAATTAGGACTATATATGTCAATTTTGTACTTTACAAGGATCAAAGTTTTAATGATTGCTTTGTGAAACAACATGGTGCCTTGCTTCTATGAACAAAACAATCACATCAATTTGCTTCACTTTCCTTCTCAGCCCTTTCCAGCCTCATCTTCAGTCTTCTCCTGCATGAAAATGCTAGAAGAAGTCACTGTTCATCACATAAGCTTCTTTCAACATTTTCACTCAGCTCCTAAAAGTCTTCTTCAGTTCTTGCAAGTGCTAGAAAAAGCTAAGAGGAAGATGCAAGGCTACGCAAAACACGTTGTGGAGGTAAATCAAAGCTACCTTGCCCAATCTGTGATAAACGCCCTTGATTGATGAGCTCTCCTGAGTCTAAGAAATCACTGCATTGATTTCACTTGAAACCAAATTAATGTGTGCGGCCATTTCTTTTGCAACATATTCAGGACAGAGATGTTTCCCATCAGTAATGAAATATCTAATCCATGAAATTCTATCTCGTAGTCTTTGAGTTGATTCTACTGAATCATGTCTTTAAAACCTTTGTTATCAAGGGGAGGAATCAAGGGTCAGACATTATTTCCATGAATTCCAAAACTTCTAAAGGATGTTTTCTGATATACATAATTAATAGTAATTAACTAATTTCTTAACAATAGGTATTATCCTAACAGCCTGAAGGTCCAGTAGTATTTCTACTTGTATCCATGTGGTATCCATGTACTTGTATCCATGAACTATGTAGTAGAGTTTATAAATGAAGGTATAATTATTTGCTGTATGGAAACTAAATAATAGACAGAAGGATTGAAGTGCTTAAAACAAGAATAGAATTTGAGGAAGAATAGTCATTTTGTGTATTTATATATGATATGGGAGGCTCACACCATAACCTCATAAAATCATCATAACAATACCATAAAAGTACAAAAATATAATGTAAAACAATATCACCCTCCTTATTAATGGCAACTTGAACAGATTGGTAAGATCCAAAGGCCCTGTGGAATGGAAAAAAAATGTAGTTTCTTTTTAAATGAATGAAGGTTATTTCACTGGACAAGAGCAGCTACTGGGAAGGCTTGGGATCCATCAAAATCTATAAGGAAATAAGTCAGTCCTCCTGGGTTGAAGGCACAGGATAAATGATTCCATTTAAAAGCAACACCTTAAGTTATTTGGAGCCAAGTCATAGAAAACTATGTAGATTAAAACCAATATTTTAAATTGTATTTGTGAATCTATTGGGAGACAATACAGTGCTCACAGGACTCGTGTCTTGTTAATATTGTGGTGGTTTCCTGCCAACACATGGGCAACCAGTTTCTACACCAATTGCTGGGATATATAGAGCATGTTGCAGTAGTTCAACATCAAGGTAATAAGAATATGAGTCATCATAGCCAATGACTCCTGCTGCTAATATGGCTGCAATTGGAGCAAAGGTTGAAGCTGAGTAAAAGATTATCTGGACCAGTATCTTCATAAAGTGGTAATAGTTAATCCAAAGAACCTCCAAATTGCATGATTTCATACACAAAGCCAAAGGATAACTTCTCTCGTTAGTGTCATACCAGTGTTAAAGACATGAGCTCTGTGATAACCCACCAATAAACTGGGCAATAGTTTAAGCTCTCATATTCCAGCATATCCAACAGGAAGGTATGGAACCTCTGTAGACTGGTATCATCCACCTCAAATCATGCAGGCTGCATAGAAGAATACCATAGCTGATGGTATCAAATGTCACCAGAGTCTCTTACAGAATATCATAGATGTAAGCATAAAAACATTCAATTCTAGCATATAACACTCTCAATAAAAAATTTATTGGACTAGAACAAAAAGCTCAACCAATAATCATTACTTAATTATTAAATGTACAGTATGAGCCAATTAGCCTATTGTCTAATTATTTCAAAAGCTCTATAGGCAAAGATCTGACTGCACATTCTATAGAATAGCATGTATTGGATACATCTTCTATAAGGCTCATTCCAGAAGGAGTCATCACTTTTTCAGATGAACTATAATGCTCGGAAATTTTGTCTTCTTATGAAACCTGCATGGAACAAAGGAGCTCATAAGGCAAGATGTAGCTCCCTTCCTTTCTTCAGTCTCCTGGATTTCAGATGATACTTTGCTGAGATGGAAACCTTCTGGATGAGTCTGCTAAGCATGCGCATGGGCAGTTTAATTGTTTCTCTCTTCCTCAGGCTCCTTTTGCTGAGAACCCAGGTTTCTAGGGCAAATCCCTTTTCCCCATATCGGGTACAGTTGCTACTGGATAGCTTGATCAGCCTTCTGTGACCAGGTACCCACCACATGTGTTAGGTTCTACCTCATAGTTCTCAGATAGCATGGCTGAATAGATCTGAAAGAAAGGATAATTAAGACGGTCTGAGGAAGGTAGAAGAATTAGGCGAAGGGTCAGCTGTATATAGGAATGCTCTCATGCTTACCGCAAGGCATCTCAGTCACTCTTCAAGGCAATGAGCAAGCCACATACTACCACATTCCCAGGCTTTGGAAAGCAAAACAAACAAGGCCTCAAAGCTCTGGAAGAAGCTCAGACCCATAAAGTCCAGACTCAATCAAACAGAGCACAGAGCAAACATAGTCCAAAGGCAGTGGAAAGCAAATGCAGGCAAATAAACTCCAGACCTTATGAAACAGAGCACAGATAGACACACTTCCAAGCACAAGTAGAAAAGCAAACAGACACAAATAGAGTCTAAACTTAATGAAGCAGATAACTGAAACAGTAGCCGTCTCATTCTCTCTCCAAGTTAAATCAAAGCAACTGACCTCCTATTCCTCGAAGCTGTATAGAAAGAAGGAAAATTTGAATGTTATCTGCTCTGCTTCATGAGCAGAGAAGTGATTTTAATACTTTTCCATGATGAATCAATCAACCTCGAATTCATGTATGTTTTCAAGTAACATTTTCTAATGATGTCCATGGAACATGGAGGGAAAAGTAGGAACAAAATAATCTTTATATTAATATTCCCATCCTTAATATGTAAATGCATATCTGCAAGGTGACTGGAAGAGCTGCAAAGGCATGAGATGCCATTAACTTTCTTTCAGATAATGATAGAAACCTTTACTTTCTATGTGGTATTATTATACACATTTTGGGGATGTCAGATTCACTGAATGCCATTTTGTTGATGTAAATGTGAGTTTTAAGCCCAATAAAAGAAATAAATCAATATTATTTTATCAGTATGCTCAATAGATTTAAAACAAACAAAAAGCCAATTGTCATTTAATTTTGAAGGAGACCTGTTGTATTTCTTTTTCAAATATTTTCAACTGTAACATTAAAGAATATCTCGCTATGAGTATGTTGGCATTTAGCACATGGTTTCCGTGCTGGACAATCTACTGTATGAGCATTATATCTAGTGAAATATTATGTGCAATTATATTGAAGTGCATATCTGGACCAATCTGAGGATTGGAACATCTTTGGGACTCTATGCTAAGCCCTTGATCTTAAGCATATTTCAAAATGCATATCTTATGATAAAATGACCATTTAAATAAAATATATTTAGAAATGCATCCTTTGTGAGAATATATTATTTTTCCACAGTTTTTTTTTTTAAATCTAATGTATTGGGAAGGATTTACTGCTGAGCACATATGAAAATGGGCTGAATCTAAGCCAACTGTGTGATACAGTTACTAAAAACATTTATGCAATCTTTTTTTCTTTATAAGTATTTTATTAATTTTTTAATTTTACAATCGTAAGTACTTAATAAGCAACGTGTTGTCTGGGTCTATTAGTAATTCAGTGATACATATTAACTTTCTCAGTCTAGTCCAAAACTACACCATCCAGTGCTTCCTTGGTCCTCTCTTCTTCCGGTAGTATGCATTTTTCCATAATGGGCAAATACAATTCTTGTTACTGTTAATACATATACAATTAAATATAGACACCTTCATCACATTTTTCTGGTATTATACGTAATATCAATAGTATCAATTTATAATATCTTTTCTAGTCTCAATTGCATTTGCACTTAAAATCCATTTATTCAATCAAAATCCTGTTTTTCCCGCTTTTAAAAAAAAATAATTTGCCATCAATGTTCAAAATATCTCTATCACTTATAATTTTCTCATCATAAATTATCCCTTATCCCTTATCCAAACCCTTTTAGAATTTTCATATTTCCAACCTCATAACAAAGTATAATATTCTAGTTACAAATCCTATCCTTCTAAGTATAATAATACTTTTATTTCTAACAGTTATCTATTGTCTTAGGCATATTCAAACATCTGTTTAGTGGTATAATATCCCATCTAATAGGTCAAAACCTCTATTTTCTTCAGTCTTACTCTAGCTTTCTTCCTTTGCCAAATAACTTTCCAAGTCAGTTCATTTAAATCATCAAGTAATTCTTCCTCTGTTTTTGTATATATATTGTTTGGAATGAGGAAAAAAATTTGATTGAAGTGTTTTTGGAAGAATGCTCAATTCATTTATATTCATTAAACAGCATCCATCCTTCTCCTTCAGTTTTTGTTTTCATTTCATGTTTGTCAATATTCAGCATTTCTCTTAACAGCTTTATCATCCTTGGATTAGCTCTTCTTCTTGTATTCTGAGATCTTGACAAGTATGATATCTTTTCCATTTCTGGTGTTATCACTGCACCATCTAATTTTTCATTTGTCTGTATCTGTCTGTTAATTTTTTCCTTTAGGTCCCCCATCTTTGGATCTGTTTCTTCTAATTTTCCTTCTGTTTTCTGAGTTATTAGTTCCTTCTTTACAGTCATTGTCTGGATTTGTAAGTTTAGAAAATTGTTCTTTTATCTCATTATTTTTAGTCTCATCCTGAAATAAAACAATTGTTTCTTGGATTGATTTCAACATAGAAAGAATTTCTTTCTGAGATTCATTAACATTTTTTGTTGATATATCAAGCTGGGAGCTTTGAAGACAGGTGCAATCTTAAGGAGCATTCACAGAAACTTACCATTCATGCCAAAAGAATTAATAATTCTGCATTAGTCAGACCATCATTTGGAGTATTGCGTCCTATTCTGGACAATAAGTTTTTAAAAATTGCAAACAGGAGTGAGCTCTGAGAAATTTGATCAGAATGTGTGTAAAGTTGGCAACCAAGTCTATGAGAAATGGCTGAAAAAGATGGAAATGTGTGGTTTAGGGGAGAGAGGATAAAGGGGAATTCTTCTTTGATGTTTCAGAAGTGACTACTGCAACGGACATCTCAACTATTCTAATATCTACACCAGCTCTTTCATAATCTAATCTGCAAATTCTTGTGAAAATATTCCCTTGCCCATGACAACTTTTTTACATGTGAAATTATAGGCAGAGAGCTGGTGGTTCCTGGGCATTTAATTACCTCATGCTTGTACATTCTGTATTCCCTTGATTTGTGGTGTCTTCCCAAGTTATTTTTTGTTCTCAGATGTAGATTTTGTTTTTGCCTCCTAGCCTACACACTGCATAAAATTTGGTAAGAGCTGAAGCCAGAAAAAATACTGATGGTTTTCCATGAAGCTTCACTGCCAGCTTTACCCTGCTAGTTTAATATTATTTCTGAGGTTTTCTCTCATAACCATTTTTCCAGTTTTTTACTTAATTCATAATTGCTTAGTTGCTCTGTAAATAGACGTTCTAACTTAATGAGGACTCTTCTTGGCTTGTCTCTGAAATATAAAGATTGTGGAAGTTTGGGACTTCTAAAAGCAGAACGCCACTGTATTCTCCCACATGTTTTTGCTATATATGTTCTTTTCTAAAAATGCTAATAACACTCCCTAATCATTCATCGGATTTTCTGAGGTAATAACCAGGTAAGTCATGCCATCTTGCAAAAATAAAATGTCTCCAAATAAAAGTGACAAATACTGAGAGGATACTGAGACCATGACTGAAAAAGAAGCCTCTTTCACCAGCGATGAAAACTTTCAAAAAAAATTAGATAACATTTTGGTCCATATTACCCAGCATATATATATTTAATGTCTTCACATGAAGAAGCTTGGAGAAATATTTTGACCTGTGGGAAGTCAGAAAATTTCTAACTCCTTTCAGAATTTTGTCCTGCTTGAAATACTTTTAGAGCTTGGGTCTTTAAACTTGGCCCTTTTATGACTTGTGGATTTCAACTCCCAGAATTCCTCAGCCAGTGTGCCTGGCTGAGGAATTCTGGGAGTTGAAGTCCACAAGTCATAAAAGGGCCAAGTTTGAAGACCCCTGTTTTAGAGCGTTGCCAAGGAGCAATTAACCTGAGATCATCTTTTTGGTAACAAGTGATGCAATAGTTTTGTTTTTGTTATTTTCTTTACAGTACACACAATCACACACACACACACACACACACAGAGAGAGAGAGAGAGAGAGAGAGAGAGAGAGAGAGAGAGAGAGAGAGAGAGAGAGAGAAGAAATCTTGAGAGAACTATTACCTTTTCATCCATCCTTCACAAGGGCACTCAATGTTAGCCCCTTTGAGGTAGGCCAGGCAAGAAGCATAACAATCAATACTAGCTCTATTTTTATTGTGAGCTGCATTAACAGAATCTTGCAAGCTGGAAAATACCTCCTCCATCCCTTATTTTTACTCTTCCCAAAAGTAGGAAGGGTCTCTTCCGAGTAATTTTCTCCACTTTTCTTCCTTTGGGCTGGAATTTCATTTATCAGACTGTTGCCTTGTCTGAAGCTCTTCTTTCTGTCTCCCAGGTCATCCCCACATGTCATTATACTTAGCTATAAACAATTATCCTGCTGTTCTATAAACAATTATCTTGCTGTAGATTATTTGATGACAAAAGGAGCTGACTCTCCTTCTTTTCAGAATATCTGAGAATTTGACAGGATTCATATATTATGCTAAAACCACAGTTGTTTAAATATGGTTTGCTAAGAAAGCCATAGTTCATTGGATTCATGTATTGCACTATGACATAATTTCCAGTGACTGGAGGAGAGAAAGCACACTGACCAAACACCAAATAAATAATTAATTTATACCTCTCCTCTTCCCACAGACATTATAACTATGTGTAGTCATAATGGCTATAATATAAGAATATGAATTTGTAACAGTGTGTGTGTGCCTATATGTATGCGTAATGTCAGACCCATCAGCCTGAACAACTATGCAATCTTCTGCACTAGCTGGAAGGGATTGTATACAGAACCTTTTATGTATTAACCAACAACTTATAACTTTTTCCCCAGCTAAAAATAGGTATACAACTGCTGTCTTTAAAGAGTAACCCCATCCTGAATTCATTTTGCCTGGAAAAAATAGCCACATTCTTGAGGGACCAATACAATTATGCTTGATATTTAAGATAGGAATTCACCTCTATAATCAGATGATGTAGAGACTGAGCCTGGAGCAAAGATTTCCCAATTCATATTCCTCCAATGTGTCACATTTGTCTTGTTTTGCTTACCTTTTAAAGATCACCATGATTAGAAAGATAAGAGTTAGCCCAGGAGTAGCTTCAAAGATCTACCTGGATACAATTCCTAATGTCCTCTAGCTCTGCATTCTATGATCCTTCCTGTGCTTTGCCTGTCCCCACACTGCTGATTCCACCCACCCACCCACACTCCTTCTCCAGTGATTCCGGAAAGGCTGCTTTGAACTTCTTACCGTTGAGAGGAAAGAGGGCAATGGCCTTGAACAAATGATGAACAGCTCGAACAAACAATGACCCATTGCATTTGCGTAAGTGCCTTCTCTGCAAAGGTCTCAAGCACTTCACAGACTTTTAAAGCCTCGCAACATGCTTGTGAAGAAAATCAGGCTTAAGCGGGCCTCCAGCATTCTTTATATAAAAGCTTTTATTCAAATTAAATGAATAATAATCATGTGCCCGTGACCTTCAATGACACCTGCATTCCTCAGACACAACAAAACTGTCAACCCTGGTGGTGGCAAGTGGGTGGCTGGGTGGGTGGGGGGAGAACCCAGAAACTCATGAAAGCTGGTGGGATGATGTTTTTCAACAACTGCAGGCTAGCATTCAGTGTCTACATGATCTGGAACCTGCCCACTCCTAAATGTAAAATATATTATCTATATCTGGAATCTATTCTTTCCATTGTTGCTTTGAAAAGCACTGGTCAATTCAATTGAATTTGTGGGGTTTTAGCTTATGAAATGTTTTTTTTTCTCAACTACCCAAAGGTTTTGAAAATGGGTGGCATACAGATAAAGTATACAAGCAAGCAAATAAATGTGTTTATTTTCAAGGAATCTGGAAAGCTTTATGATATGGAATTTCCAGGCACAAAAAATAGCATATGAATCGGCAGAAGATTAATCTTTGTCCATTCTTACATGCAGTAATTAACTGAAACTACCTAAAATTCCATCTAAGTATTTAGAGAAGATGTTAAGCTATTAATTATAGAGCAGCAGTATTCTAAAAAAGCCATCACTACAGTATGCTTTATGTGAGTGCTTGGTTTTATCCAAGAAGACCAGATGTTTCTTAAATATATCTCAACAGGTTCCTGCACTTTCTATACATGACAGCAGTATTCTGGAATTATCCATTTTGTATGTTACTTTCCCCAAGCTCTCCAAGGTTGTTGTTTTTTTTAATCAGTAACTTTCAGTGAAGTTAAAATGGAGCTACCCTGACATTTGTAATTTCTTGTCACGATAAAGTGGATGCACAATGAGTATTTCCCACAATAATCACCACAATTGAAACCTGGAAAAAGTTGACTAAGATGTCCTCCCCCCACACATACACTGCCTAGTCTTTTGATGGTGCCAGTCACATCCATACTATTAAATTGCTGATCATTTATCACTCCTCTGTGTACTACCGATTCTTCTACTCAGCAGTCCTACTTGCTTCTTCATAGAGTACATGACTTGGTTTTCCACTGTGTTTTCTATAGCAAGTAACTTGACACAATCATATTTCTTCACCTTAAACTACCATTCCTCATTCACAGTTCTGCTGGCTCTCAGCTCTTTCAACTTTTTCATATATATTTTTTCTTCCTGTAGACATTCCACCATCCCCTTATGTTCCCCCTATGCATCTAGTAAGTTGCCATAGTCTCCTTAATGTTTAATCCTCTAACACTGGGAAAGCATTGTATGGCAGCAGTAATGCAAGGATGAATTCTGGAATGTGGAGCCTGAAGAGAGGCTTATAGAATAAGAAAGAAAGGGAGGGAAAGGAAGAGGAAAAAGGAATTGAGAAGAAAAAGAAGTCAAAACCACACATGGGACATAAGGGGGAAAAGGGATTAGGTGACAATATCCAACTGCACTGAAGGGTCAGGAGAATTAAGCTTCAGAGCAGCTTTCTCAATGTGGGCTGGGATAAAAAGACTCGGATATGAATGGAGGTGGTTCAAGTGCAGGGCTGTGGAATGCAAGGGGATTCTGCTACACAACATTTAAGGGAGCTGTGCATTACTTTCATGTGACAAATAAAGCATATTATTTGTCTGGCAAAGTCTTGGGCGTCATCTGTTACTTTCATAAGACTGTCACGGTGGAACAAAAATACAAAGAAATGGAGAAAATTGGGTTGTGCTCCAACGGCCCTCACAATGACAAACAATTTTTTTCAAAGGAAAAAAAAAATCTCATAATCACTACAATCAATAAAATCTATTAGTCATTAGAGCTTTATGGGATCTCTGTTGAAATTAATATACACTTAAAGAGATGATGTTATTGATGATGTGACCTAGTTTGGGTAATGAAATGTCTGTAAGAAAACAACCAGGCTCAGAGAGCACCAAGGACCCCACGCTCAAAGAGGCTGGGTAGACTTCACACCAAACAGCTCGATTTCAATAGACTTAGATTGCTCGCTAGTAGTTGAGAATATGGATGTACCAGAGGCCAGGATTTGACGCAGATGATTCATATTCATGATGGTTTTTTCCCCCCACCACGAACCTTTATAGTCTTCATCAGCTACAGGTAGTCCTTGGCTTACGACCACAATTCAGCCTAGAATTTATGTTGCTAAATGAGAAAGTTGTTAAGTGAGTTTTGCTCCATTTTACGACTTTTCCTGCCACATTTGTTAAGTGATTCACTGCAGTTGTGAAATTAGTAACACGGTTCGTAAGTGTACCCGGCTTCCCCCATTGGTTTTGCTTGTCAGAAGGTCGCAAAAGGTGATCACATGACCCACATGACCCAGTTGCCAAGCATCCAAATTTTGATCATGCGGTCATGAGGATGCTGCAACGGTCATAAGTGTGAAAAATGGTCACAAGTCCCTTTTTTGTAACTTCAAATGGTCACTAAATGAACAGTTGTAAGTCGAGGACTACCTCGAGGACTGTAGTGAACCAGTCCAAATAGTGAAAATCAGACTCTGTTTCTAAAATCTCCAGGCCTCTAAGCTGTTTTTAATAAAAAGGATGCAATCAAATATGACATCTGGACTGGGCTGTCTGCACAGTCTCAGGGCAATACTTTGAAAGTCACTTGAAAATCTGTTTCCAACACAAAATGTAAGGTTCCTTTAACTGTGACCTTGGGAAGGGCTACGACTTGACTGGACTTAAGTTGACAGCGAGCTGGGCTTTTTGTTTTCTAAAGCATTGTTATTGTTAGAGATGTCAAATTGATGGCAATTTGACCTTTGTCTATGTTTAATTTGATTTAATTTAATTTAAATAGCTAATGTGATGCTTTACCATTTTTCAGGGTTAAATGAAGAATAACGGGAACTGTTTTATGCTTTCTCACTTGAGGCTAATCAAATTTCAAAATATAACATCCTGAAAGTCCTCCATGTGCTTTGTATCAGCATGCACAAACATACATATATGTATACTCATCTCTCTCTCTTTCTCTCTTTCTCTCTCTCCCTCTCCCTCTCCCTCCCTCCCTCCATTTTTGTTTCACTGTCATGCATTGTGTGTGGGGTCATGTGAGAGACAAACAGAGAAAAGACAGAATATATTTCCTATTCTTCTCCAGTGGTGACAGTTATGGTTTGACCCAGGATCTGACCTGGAAGCTGGGGAAAAACTTAAAAAAAGACAACAGTGTCTTTAGAAATATGTATCTTGTCACAATGGCTCTGGGGAACAGCCCTATCCTTCCTTTGATATGCAACAATGTAGTGCAGTGCCTATTTTTCAACAGTTGCATTCCTTTAGATGCTGGAGTCTAAACACTTTGGAAAAGTTTGATAAAACTATATTCAAAGCAGCAGTCCTTCCTGTTTAATCTATATTCTAAGAAACTGATGGATCTCTCTGGTTTTCCTGTATGTGCTTTTGAATTAGCTTCTTTGCTTGTGAGCTAAATATCTAAAAATAAAAATCCAGCTCAGAAACAATTTGTAAAAAAAATAAACCGAAACAAGCAATTGTTGGTAGAAAGAAAGAAAGAAAGAAAGAAAGAAAGAAAGAAAGAAAGAAAGAAAGAAAGAAAGAAAGAAAGAAAGAAAATCTTAAACAATATGTTCTAATGATCTCATTGTATTGGAAAGTGCATACTATTTCCTTCCAGCTTCACCAGCCATCATTGCTCTCTGTGAGGGTATCAGAATGGATCTTCATATAATACAATAATTCTACACTGAAATTTTCATAAGCCCAACCAATTGTAAGAACATGATATTATTACTGATTACAGAGTAGAAAAAAATGATTTTAATGCAAACGAGTGGCCAGAAGAACGAAGAATAATAATCTATATTAAGTCATCTTGAAAATTCATCTTTAGATGACCTGAATTCATATTGATTCATGACTTTTGGAATGTTCTCTCCATGGAGGCCTGCCTGATGTCCTCCTTATTATCTTTAAATGGCATAAGAAAGCATTTTCGGTTCTCAAAATGAGGAGGGGGGGAATTGCTAATTTTTGCTGTTTGCTGTGTGCATGAATTTACTTTTGCGATATTAGGTTTCTATGCCTTTTTTATTTTTCCACGCATTGTCTTACTGTATGGCTTTTCATACCATACAGCAAGACAATATTATATTTTGTCTTGTCTATTGTATATCTATATTTTTCAACATAAATTCATCAGGATACATATGAACAGAATACAATAGTTATGAACATGTAAATAATATTGTGACTTAATCAGGTATTGAAAATTAACTACACTTGGTGTTCATCAACCAAAACATGCTATAAATCAGAAGTCACACATTTATCATTGTTGCATAAAAGAAGTTGTCCAGCACAGATGTAGGTGAGGAAACTTTAGAGCAGGGGTGTCAAACTCAATTTTATTGAGGGCCGCATCAGCATTGCGGTTGCCCTCGGGGGGCCGGGTGGGTGTAGCCAGGTGGGTACGGCCTACTGGGTGGGCATGGATGGAGTGGGTGTGGCCTACTGGGTGGACGTGGCCAGCTCTACATCATTTGCGTCAAGGGTGCCTGTGGGGTCCTGGGCAGGAGTGGAACAGATCTGAGGGTCTCTGGCAGAAAGGGGTGGGACCAGGGCAAAGCCCATCAAGCCGGATATGTGAAGTAGGCGAGGGCCATTTGCTGGCCACTTCCAGGTGATGGTTCATTTCTTCATTCCTCACAAAGGGTGACACCTCTCCAGCATGCACCCAGGGGTGGGGCCGACGCAGCAGGGGCTGGTTCCTCGCTGTTTCCAGACGGCCTTGTGGAGCTAAGACTGAATGCATTTCAGCATAGATGGCCACCACAAAATTGTACATTGGCTCCCGGCCAGCCTGGGTCAGGGCCAAGGCAGTGGAAGCCGTTTCCTCACTGTTTCCAGCATGGCTTCGTGGGCCACATGAAACCACTTCGCGAGCCGCATCTGGCCCCTGGGCCTTGTGTTTGACATGTCTGCTTTAGAGGATTGATTTTGTCTTCAACACTTCAGCCATAAATCTCTCAGTATTATAAACAAATCGCTATTCTTTTCCCCATCTCATTGCATAATTAGTTTATCAAAGCCATTATCAGTCTTATTTCTTTTTGCTTTTTAAAAATAATTGGATATATTCCTTGAAGAAAGATTTATCTAGGGGTATGAGACATGATAATGAGACCACCATTTTCAAAAGTGGTTTATCTCCATACTAATTACTGGAGGATAAACAGTGTAAAGGACTTGTTGTGTTGATCTCTTTTGGACTGACAACCCAAGAATTGTGACTGTATATTCCCAACTATCCTAATTTATTCACAATTAAGCTATAAATTAGGGTATTGTATTGTATGAACATCTCCCTTATTTTATGATGAAGTTTTACTCATTCCTCTTTATGGGAGAAATGTATGTTGGGAAGAAAGGGAAGCTCTAGCATTTTTAACCAAAGTATTAAAAAGTGACACTTTTTGAACATGCATCATGTCTCAGCTCCTTTCATAATGAAGAATCTTTGCAGCAATCCCTAAGAAATAGTCTGTTAATTTAAAAAATGGATTTTTGGTACACTGCTTTTACCTTTCCTTAAAAACTGTACACAGTTAGACAATAGAAAAACTGCACAGGACTTACTCTCCCAATATGGCATCTTCTTCATCAAAGTCTTGGGGTAAAGGGGCAAGGTTTTACACCTAAGCAGGAAAAACTGAAGATACAAGTACAGATTATGCGAAACCTGGCTTAAAAACAGTAACTGTGATAGGGATCTTGGAGTCCTAGTGGATGATCACTTAAACATGAACCGGCAGTGTGCGGCAGCATCCAAAAAAGTTAATACAATCCTTGGTTGTATAAATGGAGACATAGAATCAAAATCACAGGAAGTAGTAATACCGCTTTATAAATCCTTAGTAAGGCCACACCTGGAATACTGCATCCAGTTTTGGTCACCACATTACAAAAAAGATGTTGAGACTTTGGAAAAAGTGCGAAGAGCAACTAAGATGTTACTAAAGGCCTGGAAACAAAAAAAAAAATAAAGAACAGTTGCAGGAATTGAGTATGGCTAGTTTAGAGAAAAGAAGGACTAGGGGTGACATGATAGCAGTATTCCAGTATTTGAGGGGCTGCCACAAAGAAGAGAGTGTCAACTTATTTTCCAAAGCACCAGAAGGCAAGACAAGAAATAATGGATGGAAATTAATCAAGGAGAGAAGCAATCTGGAATTAAGGAGAAACTTCCTAACAGTGAGAACAATTAACCAGTGGAGAATCTTGCCTTTAGAAATTGTAGGTGCTTCATCACGAGATTTTTAACAAAAAACTGGACAGCCACCTGTCTGAAATGGTATAGGGTCTCCTGCTTGAGCAGAGGGTTGTACTAGAAGACCTCCAAGTCTCTTATAGCTCTATTCTGATTGAGGCTAGAGTACTGAGAGGTACATGATTTAAACTGCAAAGATAGTACGTGAATTTTGGTCTCTTGTTGTGAGTTTTAGATTAAAGCAAATGAATTCTCATCAGTCAGTGTAGGCAAAAGCTTTAGAACTGACCATCCCCTTGAAAAATTAAGTCATTCTTTTGGCAATATTGTTAGAATATAATGCCATTTCAATTAAAATCATGATATTTTAAAAAATACTAACTGCACAGTCAGGTATGTCCTGAAAAATATATCTTCAAGATTTCCTCTACCCCTCTGAAGTTTATTAATTTAGATTTTATATAAGTACGTGATCCCCCCCCTCCAGAATTTTATTTACAGTTCCTAGGCCAAGTATAGGCAACCTGCAGTGATTTTGGAATCCCAACCCCCTTTTTCCTGTTTTCTTCAAACCATACTCTGTCACTGCTATTTTTAAGGATAAGAGAGAAAATCAGATATGTAAACTTTCATTTAGGCTTAGCATCCAACCACCTGTCAAAAATATGAAAATAATCCCTGACATCTCTGTCCAACTCACCTCAGTGATGTCATCATCTGAGCATCCTGTGACTGTCCATCATATCCACCATTTTTAAATGAATTATCTCATGACTCAGCACTTTTAATAAAAAGACATAACTCCATTTCTATCTAAGCCATTCACACCACTCTAAATATAGGAAAATGGATTTTAAAAAAAGAGAAAATTAAAAAAATGATTGTTCTTCCAGAGTAAATGTCTGCTTTTGTTGCACCAACAACTCAACTCTGTGTTTTTATAAGGAAGCTATTTTTAATTCAGTCTTGTTCATTGTATTCATTACAGAAGATCACAGTATGATGTTTTTTTTCACAAATATGTCGGTATGTCATAGTATTATGCTTATCCTTTGTAACTGATAGGATCTCTTCCTTGTGAAGACGCCCAACAAAAAACTTTTTACCATTTCCTCTCCAGCATGCAAAAAGGCAAGAATAACTTTCATTTTCAGCAAAAGAGTTCAAAAAAAAAAAATCAGTTACAGATTTAGAATGAGTTGGCATGAGCAAAACATCCTAGCAGTTTTCTCCAAGAATTTGGGCTTCAGCATACATATTATACAGTACAATAAAAAACCCCACAAAAAGAAGGCATCCATAGTTATCACATGGTCTCTGTGGATAAAGTTCCTCAGTATTGAATAAATTTTCAAATTTGTATGATCTCAGTGGTTTGGATGATTTCTGAAGGTTTGTTGGGTTTACAAAATAGCCACTGTTAGATTAGGGAAAACGTGATTTAATTTCATCTAGAAAAATTAGTTGGGTAAGAACTGCAGAAGTCAAAAGCCAATTACTAATTCAAATGTGGCATTTAATAAATGGACTTGACCAATGGTTCTTATTTACATATTTATTTAAGATTCTTAAATAAAGTATTTGTCTTTTTGCGATACTAAATATAAAAATTTAGTATATATAAAACATGAATAACCCAAGTACTCTGAATTTATTTAAAACTAACACTTTTACAGCTTTCATTCAAATTGCCCAGAATTTGTCTTCATTTTTTCTTATATGTATAGTCAAAAATAATGTCAACTGGAGACATTATGTTCCATTCTTTGCAACATACAATATTCTAATATTATGTTCCATTCTTTTCAACATACAATATTCCACTGTATCTTAAGAATTATTCTCCCCCCCAAGAGTCAGTATATTCCTCTTGATCAAAAGAAAACTACCAATTCTTAAAATTAAAATTAAGATAATGCCCATCAGAAGGAATATTCCAATAGAAAAGAATATATATAGTTCAGGGTTGAACTATGGAGTCCTTGGTGTTCTTTGAGTTTCGTTGTTTGCTTGCAGATGTTTTATTACCCCAGTAGGTAACATTATCAGTGCTAGTAAATGAAGAGTTTATACACAGTAGCTTGCCTTGCCAGTGATGGTGGGGATATGGTTTTCACATTGGTAGTTCCTTGATTAGGGTATTGTTTTCTGCTTGATTGTTTGTCTTGTGTTAATCCATGCTAATCTGGATGTTAGTTGCTGGAGAACACATGTTTGGGCATTTTTGTTTCCTTCCTTCTTTAATGCCTCTTTTGAATGTAAAGTAAATGTGATTTATTTTTATGTGTCTTTTTTGAAAGGTGTGTAAATGCAGCTTATTTCATTCTATTGATGGCTAATTAGTCTGAATATCAAGCTTCCTAACATTCTAGGATTCAGCTTGATCTAGGATTATCACAGTTTCCAGTTGAAACCATGGTTGAGTCTGGCCAGATGTTGTGATAAGAAGGAATTTTCATAGTGTCTTCTGACTGCTAGTTGGTCTCAACTCAGGTCTTCTGCCTACAGTCCTTCCTTATATGTTGTATATGACCTCTGATTTTTTTTTCTTCTTGGGCCACTGAATCTTTTAGTTTAAGATGTTTTCGAAAACTTTAGTTGTTTGTGTGCTCTTGTGATACCATGTGTTGTTGGTCGTATTTGAGATGTTTTGGGTGGATGGTAGTGTTATTCTTTTTATAGTTTGTATTGATAGTGCCATAAGGGGGTTGAATGGTCAGGTATTTTTTGATTACATTGCATAGTATTCATTTTGTTGGAAGATGTATAGGTTGCCTGTTTCCTTTTTCTGGCGTTCTGAGTTGCCATTTGTATTCATCTGAATAATATTCTTACACAGCTCTTCCTGTGGGAGGTTGCTACTTTGGTAATGGAACACTTGGTTAATGTAGTTTGTTTTTCAACAGACTTGCATTTCTAAACTACCATTGTTTCCTCTGATGGTGAGGATATCCAGGAAGTATAGTGTATTGTTGTTGTCTTCTTCCCATGGGTTATTCTTTTGAAGATATTGTTGATTGGAATATATTCTAAAACAGCCTATATAGAGAGAATTTTAGAAGCAATTAAGGTACTTAATTAACATTTTAATTGTCTAGCACAGTGATGGTGAACCTTTTAGAGACCGAGTGCCCAAACTGCAACCCAAAACCCAATTATTTATCATTGGGTGCCAGGTGGGGGTGGCTGTGGTCATGGCAGACTGGATGGGTGTGGCCAAGGTGGGCGTGGTCTCCTCAATTATGCTTGTGGGGAGGGACACCTGTGGGGGCCGGGCAGGGTTGGGGGAGATCCAGGGGGTCCGTGGCAGATGGGGCGGTGGGCAGGAGGCTCATCCTGCAGGGTGAGGTGAGGTAAGACGAGGCAGGGCGGGGGGTGCCATTGTCGCAGGGCAAGGCGAGGCAGGGGCCGGGGCTGCTGCCTGACACCATTGGCCCTTGCAGAGGCCAGCGAGCGCATGGGGGCTGACAGTGTCTGTCAGCAGCCATAGTCTGCTGGCCCCTCGACTGGCGCACTCTGGGGCTCCGCAGCCTGCTGCCAGCAGTTCAGAGAAGCTGCCTCTAAGCTGGCCGGCTGGCCAACAGCTAAGGAGGCAATGCAGTGGATCGTGCCCAGGAAAAGAGAGCATGTGAGGCCAGGAGGGATGGGATCGGGGGGAGGGCAACTAGCTATGCTGTGATGCATCTGGCCACGTGGGACCTCAGTGAGTTAGCGGGTGGCTGGTTGAAGAAGGACAGTTGCCATCTCTGGGGCATGGTGCACGTGCCCACAGAGTGGGCTCTGAGTGCCGCCTCTGGCACACGTGCCATAGGTTCGCCACCACTGGTCTAGCATATCCATAAGAGTGGGGTGCTTCATAGTTTTATTGCTATAATATTGGTCATAAAGTGGGATATATCGAAAGAACAGGTTGAGAATGGCCAAGTATTATCTTGGAACTTATCACATAAAGGCACATGAAATAAGGTATCACTACTCTTCATATCTCCAGAGAAGTGAATTCCAAATGTCAGACATGCTATTATGTTGGTAAAAATTTTCATGGAAATTCCACCTAGTCTGCCAGGTACCTGGGCAAAACAATTTGGCTTTCTGGCTGAGCATTCCAAGAGCTTATCTCCAAAGAAATACCAGGGATCAGATCAAGCATTTTTTCCACTCCCTTTTTGGATCACTGATGGAGCATAAAGGAAACTCCCTTATTTCACATCCCATTCTTCAATGACCCACACAACAGAGTTGAGAGGTTTGGGGAGGGGAAGATTAATAAAAGGTAGAAACAAATATAAATTATATTCCTAAATTTTGTAGAAATGTATTGTTGTTGTTGAAAAAAAAAGTTCTCACTTTGTTCAGAGACAAGGAGACCTGGGACAGCCTATGTTGTTTTAAGATTATATAGCTGCAATTTGAAGTTGGAAACAAAATACACTGAGGCTTATATAAGAGAGAGCTTGGGTTTGCTTTGAAGAGATGATTTGTGTCACAAAGGCAATATGATTCTTGTCCTGGAAAAGGGGTAATGAAACTGACCTCCTGTCCAAAATACTATCTGTCTCAGTATTATATGAATAACAGATAAGCCTATGAGCAGTAAGGCAGATTTTCTAGCCCGGAGAACAAGACAATAAAGAGGGACCCAACTCACCTCAATGAAGTACAGTAATTCAGGTGCTCATGGATTGCTACATGCCTATACTAAGGTATGAGAGAAGGCTCCCCTCAGCTTTGTCTCTAGCACTTGCTGAAGTGCTTCCAGGATGGACTGGAAGCATTTCAGCCCAGATAAAGAGTTTTCAGGCTGAAAGATAGGTTCTAGTACATACCAAGGGGTCCCCAGGCTGGTAGAGGGACTCCAGGACATGCTCAGGTCATTTCAGCTTGATAATTCTGATCCCTAGGATAGGGAAGTTTTCTATCCTGCATAGACATTTTCACTGTGGGACAGTGCAAGCTGTACAGAAGAACACTGATTGGCGCTCCAAAGCAAAATGAGGAAAAGCAACACGATCACTTTGGTTTGCTCTTAAAAGCAAGTGTTCCAGTGTCATCCATGGGGGCGACAAGGCAGGGTCCAAGGGTTGCAAACAGCACCATGGCCTTTTGATGCAAAGACTGCCCCTTTTCTACATACAATTTTGCATGCACAACCAGAATGGGAAGAAGCTTTGGTGCAATGTTGCAACGTTACTTTTATTATTTGTCAAACAGCAAGAGTTTGCAAATGCCATTGAAGGTGTGTCAGTCTAGTATTGGAAACCTACAGTCCTAACATGCTTGAAGAAGACCAACTAAAGAAGACCAATGCAAAAGAACTGAAATGTGTCCAAGGTACATTGAAATGAATTGATATTATGCAGAAGAACTTGTCAGATTTGTATTTGAAAGAATGAGATCTGAGTATATGTAAAGACATTTATTACTGTAGTCCTTGTTCTTAGCTTTATTATAGTATTCTGAAAAATCTCCATACGTGCCAAACTCTGGCTTAATTTAGCCACATTTCACAGGCATTCGTGCATAGAAACACAGATTGAAATAACCTTACAAATAGTTAAAATATAAAAGAAAAAGTCCAAGTTAGAGTAATTACAAATTTTTTTCCAATGGTTCTGAAAATAAAGCATATAAACGTGGGTTTATATGCTTTTAGGGTTTTTAAAGAGCCAGTTGAAATATAGATATCTATCAAAAAATACCCTAAAATTAGTTCAGAAATCTACATCGAGATCAATTCTAAAATCCCAGGGACAAATTTGGCAATATGTTCTTTAGCAGCCCAGTGTCAGCGATGGGATAACTGTGTGGCATTATATCAGATCTCCTTGGGTCCTACTTGTGATTGATTCTAAAGAGAGGGAATGGGAGAGAAAGCTAGCTTGCAAAACTGCTTTGTTGGATTTGAGCCATTGCCAAAACAATCTTTTTTTATTTATTTTTTTGCTTTTCCTCATTTAGAAAAGAGGGTACACAAATGTGTCAAATGATAATTACTGGGGGGGGACAGGAGGTGGGAAATGGTTACCAGATTCTGAAGCATGCTGAGCTTCTTAATTTGCCTATCCCTATTTTCATTCAACCAGACCTTTATTCCTGAGCAGGACTGTAAGGATTCAATGACTTCGGCAAGCAACCTCATTTGACAATTAGAGTACAAAGACACAGGAGGTGTACTTCACAGTCTAAGTGCCAAATGTAGATTACTTTTCAAGACAAATGTTTTGCTTCCCTCTGTGAATGCTATGATCCAATGCTGGCAGAACCCATGAAAAGTGGCTCTGAGAGTTGCCTAGAACCATGAGATAAGTGGCATATAAATTTGATAAGTAAATAGAGTTGCCTTGAGACAATAAAGGGGCCAAATAAATATAATAAAACATAAATAAAAAGGCTCCACTGACCTTTCCTTTTGCCTCTGTGAAAGACCATAAATCAATATTCAGAGAGGTCCATATTCTGCTCCAAGATGCTGGGTTCCATCCCAGAAGAGCAGCCAATGGGTTGCAAGCTTTCAGGAACCGTGGCCGCCAGGGCATTATGTTCATAGCTCCCCTTGCATTTAGCATTCAAGAAGCAAAACAAAACAGTTCAGGGTCAGTTGTGTCAGGCTGCCCTTAAGAACAGTGGCCCTTTTGAACACTTTTCCTTCTGCTTGTGGCAAAGGTTAAAGAGTAGGAAATCCCTGTTTTGTTTGACCTTGTGGTCACTGAAACTGACAGGAATCACATTTAAGGCTCAAATGTGCAGTTATTTTTAGTGTTTGTTACTATTCTGAAAGCTGCAAAATTAGAAAAATCTAGGTAAATGGAGACACTTTCTAGTAATAATAATAATAATAATAATAATAATAATAATAATAATAATAATAATAATAATAATAATAATAATAATAATAATAATTTAAAAAAAAGTTGGAAGGGACCTTGGAGGTCATCTAGTCCAACCCCCTGCTCAGGCAGGAAACCTGATACCATTTCAGACAAATGGCTGTCCAGTCTCTTCTTAAAAACTTCCAATGTTGGAGAATTCACCGCTTCTGGAGGCAGGTTGTTCCACTGGTTATTGTTCTCACTGTCAGGAAGTTTCTCCTTAGTTCTAGGTTGCTTCTCTCCTTGATCAGTTTCCATCCGTTGCTTCTTGTCCTGCCTTCAGGTGCCTTGGAAAATAGCTTGACTCCCTCTTCTTTGTGGCAGCCCCTGAGATATTGGAACACTGCTATCATGTCCCCCCTCGTCCTTCTCTTTGTTAAACTAGACATACCCAATTCCATCAACCGTTCCTTATATGTTTTAGCCTCCAGTCCCCTAATCATCTTTGTTGCTCTTCTCTGTACTCTTTCTAGAGTCTCTGTACTCTTTCTAGAGTCTTCTTCTTCTTCTTCTTCTTCTTCTTCTTCTTCTTCTTCTTCTTCTTCTTCTTCTTCTTCTTCTTCTTCTTCTTCTTCTTCTTCTTCTTCTTCTTCTTCTTCTTCTTCTTCTTCTTCTTCTTCTTCTTCTTCTTCTTCTTCTTCTTCTTCTTCTTCTTCTTCTTCTNTTTTTTTCCCTTTCTTCTTTCTCCAAGCTATCTAATTGAAGCATGTGTTACTATTGACTAGGATTCATTTCCCCAGGAAATCAAAGTAAACTGAGCAGCATTAATTAAACTTAAAATATATTGCAAAAATTCAGGAATACACACCAGGAGAGATACTTTGGATTCCCGAATTAACAAGAAATATTGTATTACAAGGGGATTTATTTTCCCTTAGCTATAGCCTTCTGAAAAATTAAGCAGAGACTGAGAAATTAGAAGGCATAATGTCAATTAAAGCACATTTTATTCAGCACAAATGTCCAAAATAGCCAGCAATCTGAGAATAAAAGGAACTTGGATTTACCTTTTAATTTTTACTTGAAATAGCAACGTTGACAAGTCTTCATTATAAGCAATTTTACTTTTATTTTTATTTTGTCCAATAGATGGCAGTCATATACATTCAGGCATAATTTTCAAAGTAAAAATTTTGGAGCTTAGCTAGGAGCAGCAACAGAGTCTAAAACGGAAAAGGAGAAATCAACATCTGACCAATGGTCATAGAATCAACAATTACATAAACAGACAAAAACACTCTTCTTTGAAACTGTTTCCATGCCTTTCGTGGTGGCCTTTTTTTCTGCATAGGGTGTTTAGAGAATAATTTTTTATGCAGATTTGGCCTTAGACCACCACATTCATGGATCCGCTATGACCAAGAGCTTTTATTTATATTAGTTATAAACAGTCTTTCCTCACCACCATCTTTTCTTCAGTAACTTCTGAAAAGAGATTTTATTTCCAAATCAGTATCAAGTACTTTCCTTAAGATCTGCTTATGATGTTGTTTAAGGCTTCAGTCTCTTGCTCATCCATCTGACCTTTCTAAGAAGTCAATACCTGAATGCAATGGGAGAAGAACTTGGAAACAGGCAGCAAACTTAATAAATAATGGACCAACTTCAGGGTCAGAAAACAGACATTCCCCTTCTCAAGATAAGTAGACCAAACCTAATCTAATTGCATTTTACTCTCCATAAACAAACTATGAACTAACCTTGAAACACATATTTTAAAAAGTAGGTGATCTCAAGATATGCCACCTCGCATTTCACATCGTTTTATAGCAACCATGGAAACCTGAACAACTAAAAGACAAACTTGACATTATGGAAAGCTTACATGGACATTAACTTGTTACATTTTACTAGCTAAATGTGGAATTAGAGGATAAGATTAAGAGCAATATTCGGTATTTCAAATCCAAATAAATTTATTCTCTAGATCTAGAAAAAATAATCTTACAACCTACAAAACAAAACAAATCTTAGAACATACAAGAAGAACAGAAAACAAATGTATGATTGATTTATTTTTTAAATGGTTTGAATTTCTATAGGGGACCTTTGATGCAACCCCTCTTTTTTAAAAAAGAAGACTTTACAGTCATGTTTTTCCTAATACATATTCCTACGAAAGCATTAAGCGCTGTGGTAGCTCAGTAGTTAGAATACAGTATTACAAGCAAACTCTGCCCACAGCCTGGAGTTCGATCCTGACTGACTAAGCCTTCTATTCTTCCAAGGTCGATAAAACGAGGACCCAGATTGTTGGGGACAATATGCTGACATTTGTAAACAACTCAGAGAGTGTTGTAAAGCACTATGGAGCAGTATATAAGTCAAAGTGCTAGTGCTAGTGCTAGTGCTAGTGCTAGTGCTAGTGCTAGTGCTAGTGCTAGTGCTAGTGCTAGTGCTAGTGTTGTGTTGAGGGCTCCATGAATTAAGCCTCCTGTCAAAACAACAAATCCTAGATCTCATTAGGGTTGAACAACTTAAGCAATTTATGTGTGTAACATTTTCTTTGAATTTATTTTTCGGAGCTAGTTAACTACCTCAAATCCATGGACTTCTTCACTATCAGTTTTTCTACAATCCTGGTGATTTCCCCTTTATTTATAAGCATTTGTCACTATTTTCACTTTTTTTCACACAGAGAAAGAAAAAGTATCCGCTATTAGTCATAGATATGCTGAACACATAATGTAATGGAAGGCGGGTATGGTCCACTGATATGGACCTATAGCTCTAGGAATCTTGGCAAGGACAAGCTTGTTATCATTTAGATTGTGCTAAAATTAGCTGGTATTAAGCCAAGGGTATGTTAAGAAAGTTGTAAAAACAAGCACTGTTAAAAATGGCAACATGTAGATTGAAAGGCAGAACATTTGGGTGTGAATGTAAATGTTAGTTTTTGAACGTCTGTATCTGTTAATGTATAATGTGCAAACTGAGTTATCTAGGTGTAACTTTGAGAATGTTATGGGTGTGGAATGGAGTATTTTGATTCTTTTTAAATGGTTCTAATTAATACTACATTATGCTATGTTAAGGAGTAAATGGTATGAATGAAATAAGTAGTGTTGGACTTATAATAAGAAAGAAGTACAGTTCAAAATAAAGCAGTGCCATATAATCATTAGACTTTAAAATAAAATAGTAAAAAAAGGGCAGGTATATGTTTACTGAAATTATATATTCTATCTTTTTTCATGGGCTTTTAGTATCATGTACAAGAGATGATAGGAGGTTGGCGTTTAAGGAAAGGCTGCAAAATTCTACAAAAATTCTACAAAAATCATACTGAATAAATTCAGTCAAAAGGAAATGTATCACATATGTCAGATAGGCAAATATATAAATTTAATAAACAAATAAATGATACCATGTGACTTGGGTTACAAATCATGCATTCTTAAAACTAATCTGGTTATCTGTTCTAGTACAAAAAATCCATTCTTACTGCCAGGTTCTCAAAATACAAATAGGAAAAGTGAAGGCAGCAATACATAAGGAGCAGTGAAAGTGATATTTAATAGACATAGCAAATATATGTCTGAATAATGCTGTAGGTCACCTGGCCACAGTTATCTTAAGGAAAAGCAATAGTAAACAAACTTGTTAGGAAGCTTTTACAAAATATTAATCAAAAGAATTCCATCATGTGATATGTTCATTTCAGCTTGGGGTAAAGGAAAAGCAGGCTGGGAATTATAATTCAATCTGGCAGACATTTATAAATTATTAAAGTCATAATTATATTTTACGGGGATTTAGTCTTGGTTTGACTTTTAGTGGGTTAGGTGGAGCTTGTATTTATTACTAGCTGTACCCGGCCACGCGTTGCTGTGGCTCAGTCTGGTTAAATGGAAAAGAAAGAAAAGAGAAAGCACACGTTTGTAATATGTTTAATTTCACAATGCTTGTGGGTATACAATATTTTTTGTTGTTCCATTGTCTGTGCAGATATAGAGATTGTCTGGTTTTGGCGCTGTTTTTCAAAAAAAGCATGTTTTTATCTATCACAGGTGTGACATCTATACAATAGTAGGTATATAAAAACACGTGTGTATTTGAATGCAACTTTGTGTCAAAATTTCAAAGCAATCGGTGAAGAACTTTTGGAGATTTAAGATTTTGAACAAATGAACATTTACATTTTTATTTATATATTATTATTATTTTGTTTGAGACTATATTGTTCTCATGGCAAAATGTTTCTACATTTATAGCAAAGAGACACATTAAATTATTTTATTCTCAAATATATATTTATCTAAATATTGTTCAAAACTATCCTTTAAAAGGATTACTAAAATTATCCCTTTAAAGGAAGCATTTTCGTATGTATCAAACAGGGGCAGATAACCAACAGATATTTTTATAATTTCTATAATTTGTATCTGCATCACTACTTAAATCTCTATTTACACTCTCTCTCTCTCTCTCTCTCTCTCTCTCTCTCTCTCTCTCTCTCTCTCTCTCTCTCTCTCTCTCTCTCTCTCTGTGGGTGTGTGTACATGCGTGCGTGTAATGTCCCATCAAGTCATTTTTGACTCTTAGTGATAACCTAGATAGATTTTCTCCATGATGATCTATCTCAAATCTGTTCCTTCAACAGTGCACTCATCCCACAAAGTCTGTCCATTTTGATGCTGGTCATTTTTCCCCCTTCTCTTTCAATTTCTCTCTTTGAATTAAGAACCATCTATATTTCCTTCAAAAGAATTATTACTGATGGGAATGACAGAATCCTTTATGCCTTTAAAACCGATCAACCACAACAGTGTTCTTGTTGTGCAATTCAGCTGTGAGACCTTCTGCGACACATCGCCACAGCAGAGCCGTGGGAAAGTATTTATTTTACCTGTAGGTATAATTATAAGCAATAAAAAAACTGTTCAGATCTTGCCAGGAAGGATGCTAATATCTAAAAAGACTGAAAAACTCTAAATTCCATTACCTGAACAAACAAGTTAGGTTAATAGAAGAAAAAAGTAAATGAAAACGCACTGCCAAAAACTATGAGGTTGTGATCCATCAACAGCTGGATTGTACTTTCATTTTTACCTTTGATATTGATGCTTTGACTTTTGAATATAGTTCACAACAAAGCCAAATTTATGGGGTGGGGCTCAAAATCATGCATCTTTTCCAATCTAAAGTGCCCTCCTGCCTCTTTTTCAGGTCTTGGAAGCCTTTGGTCCATTTGGCAGTTGAAAACAATTCCTCTCAGTTGCTTTTTTAAGACTATATTTCATCCTCTGGAATCTCCTTGACTACAGGGAACCGATTAATATAACAAGGTGTCTTTTCAAAGCAAATATGTGTCGTAGACATCCCAGGGTTAGGCTATCTTTCTGAAATTCAGCTTAGCTTCCCTTGCCGAAGGACAGAATGAATATTCCTCACGAGTTCACAACTATAACATAACTTGAATGCCCTCATCTTGAAACCACTTAACAAATTCTCTCTCTCTCTCTCTCTCTCTCTCTCTCTCTCTCTCTCTCTCTCTCCAATTGAAATAAGTTTTCTCTGTATGTGTTTCTCTCTATCTCTCTCTGTCTCTGTCTCTCTCTCAGTTTTAGTTATGGGTACATTTCTCAAATTGCCAGGTGTCTGTTTACATTCCAAGTGTTCTTCTTAGGAAATGCAGGCATAACATGTTTTTGTTTTGAGTTTTCTAAGGCTTCCTTGTTCTTTATGCAAGATAAGTGCTACAAAATTTCTTTGGGGATATTTTGCAACTTTGATCTAAATCCCTCCATAAAAAATAATAATAATAAAAGTCCCAGGGGAAGCCTTGGGGAAGTTTGATATCATATCTTCCGTAAGTGAAAAAGAACACCCATACTTTTCATTTGATTTTTATCATTATACATGATAGAACGCACACTGGAATTTAGCTGAAATGTGCTCTTCTTTTATACAGGAGATTTAGGATTTTACTATACAGCGATGGCTAAGCTACTACTTTACATCCTGAAAATGAAGTTGCAGAAACATATATTTCTGATGTTCTTACTGATGTTGATTAATGTGTATACCAGAGATTCCCAAACATTCATAAGAACCTCATTGTCACAAAGATTTGATGTCTCAAATGGATATCAATAAATCCATCTTCAGAAATAGATGTTGCAAAATTTGAAAATATCACACAGCACCCCTCTGAGTTCCCTGTGTACCCTGGGATGCCATAGCACACAGTTTGGGAACCAAATGCATGTACCATTAATTGTATTCCAACCTAATCCAAATATTTGTTTTGCAAACATTGTGAAAATATATGGAACGCTATTTCATTAGAGTTTGTATATTTAGCTCAAAAAAAAAAGAGCACCAAAGAATACTGTTATTATTCATGATTCACAAGTCAGTAGAGCTAATTTAACACAGTAAAGTCACAGTGGCTTTGATATCCTGGCTACAAGACTCCCTGGAGGAACAGAGAACTGGTTGATAGGGGCAGCAGGAGCAGCGGCAAGGTGATGGTATGTTGGAGAATTGGGTTGCACCCAGCAGCTACTGTTTGATCAGCCACAAGGTACTATAAGGTGAGGTAGTTTGTGTGTGTGTGTGTGTGTGTGTGTGTGTGCATGAGCATGCACGCTGTGCTGTTTTGTGTTGGTGGAGAGGAGTGAATAGTAGGGTAATGTATACTGCTCACAAAAATAAAGGGAACACAAACCCCTTCAGTTCCATGGGTAAAATGTTTCCTTTATTTTTGTGAGCAGTATATTTAAGACCAATACCAATTCCTAACCCCATTGCTCAGCTCCTACTTCTGGTGACTATGGACTGGCTGCTGTGTCTTAATGCTAGACTGGCCTATCAAAAAGCTTAACACATCTTTGACAGTCATGGATAAGAGGCCCAGCCCATCCTATATTAGTGAAACCTGTTTGGCATGGAAGGCTGGCTTCCCCTCCTGACAAAAATGTCCTCCTGGGTTTTGAATCCAGCACCAACTGTGAGACCAGGCCAAGACTGGCCATCATCATTTGTCAGTCTTTAGTGACTTTTCAGGGCCCTAACCCAGGCATAACCCAGGCCATATTTATGAGACTGGATTGTAGGGATTAGTTAGGATTGCTGATTGTTTACCTTCCTCTCTGCAATGTAGCAATGTTCCTGCCTGAGCAACTTCACTCAGTGGCCATGTTGATAGTACAGTTCCTCGGGATTATGGTTTTGGGGAACCTCAACCTGCCTTCTTTGGGCCTGAAGTCAAAGTCATCTCTGGAATTCATGGCTATCATACATTTAATTCAATTTATTCAGGGTCAATTCCCAGGGTAGTCACACATTAGACCTGAATTTTGTTTCAGGGTAATGGTGTGTTAATCTACAGTTGGGGGATGTTAATATCAGTCCCTTGCCACACCATAGTCTATCCTGTTCCTGGCAGTTACCACAACATGAAGGGCAATAGCTAGGCTGTCAACCTCAAGCTGTTGCCTTCATCAAGCCACCATCTTTCTGGGAACCAGCCAAGCACTACTAATCAGCTGAGTCAAAAACAGCTGATCTGCAGCACTGCTGAATCTCCATACACAAGAAAATGCCACCACATTGCTTGGCTACCACCAGAAAAACACAGATGGGGTTCCCTTCTTTTCCACTTATCCACTCTGCTGCCAATGATCCCATCTTCCTCTCAGGCCTGAACCACCATTTCAAATGCCACTGTTTCAACATCCTTCTAATAAAATATGCTCAAAATCTTCAAAAACAGCACATATATTCAACAACTACTGGAACACATTAAGTGCTTGTATTTTAAATAAACAAATACATAATAGAAATGTTGGAAATCCCAAAGACGTGTTTCAAAATGTTACTCAACTTTCTTGGGTATTTTTTTCAAAGAGAAAAATTTAAAAAAAAGTCTAGTTGTCTTTTGAAAAGCATCTTTGGGACAACCTTGATCTGGATGATTGAGAATCATCATAGAAACAGAAATGTTGGAAGATATTGGAAAAAAGTATTTGTAGACTAATTTCTGGTTTCAAGATAAACCATCAGTTATAATTTTTTTTAATGAAGGAGCATTGCTGAAAATTTGTGGTGCACAATTAAGATTAGGATTATCCCTTTTTAAAAAAAAAATATTTCTATACAAAGAAAAAATAGTAAATAAAAGTTATACAAAATCTAACAAAGAAGTTCTTCAGGATTTATTAATTAAATGAAGTTGCCAGTAGTGACACAATATTCCTCCTCATGGCTCCCCAAGAAATGAAGAACACACTCCCATCTACTTAATTTGTAACCAGTTTAGTGGCAGAGATTGATAGACCAGGAGAGATTTAATCCATGTCTGTTCTGCATATGGTCTTTCATTCATCTGTTCCATCCCTTTTATGCATTAACTGGTTTAAGAAGGAATCTTTGTGATCATTCAAACACAGTTTTATGCATTTTATTTACAAATATGCAGTCCATCTTACATGACTTTTATGAGTATGTGAGAGCCAATTTAGCTGATTGGCTCTCACATACTGATGATTGGCTGATGGGCCGGCTGATTGGCTAGAACATGAATTTGAGTTTCATCTTGAGCACAAAGCCAACTGGGTGGCCTTGCAACAGTCTCTCTCTCTCTCTCTCTCTCTCTCTCTCTCTCTCTCTCTCTCTCTCTCTCTCTCTCTCTCTCTCTCTCTCTCTCTCTCCCTCTCCCTCTCCCTCTCCCTCTCCCTCTCCCTCTCCCCCCCCTCTCTCTCTGCTCTAGGAAGGAGGTTATGGCAAACCACTTCTGAAAAACCTGGTTGAGAAAACTGCAGGGACTAATCCTGACAAGTTCAGAGAATCAGATATGATGGAATAAAAAAATACTGGTATGTATTAATTTGTACCTGCAGTTGGGTTTCTTTAAGCCAAAAGTTATATGACACAATTCAACAAAGTGGAACACTTGAAGAAGAAGAACGGTACTTCCCTTCCAAATGTGACTCAAACAGAATACTGAGGAATTCCTATCTGGAGAATGAGAATAAATATGGGAGAAAGATGGATATAGACTCTTTAATCTCCAGGAACTGATATTGATATTAGGTACAAGAAAAACAGACTTTTAGATTGGTTGGAAGCCAGGAAGCCAGGGAAAGTCAGAAACATCAATATGTTAGTCACAGCCCTGCAATCCAATCCTAGTATGTTTTTATTAAATTTAACCTGTTAAAAATGTTACCCAGATGTGCAGCTAAAGAACCTACAACCTCCCAAAATGGGAGGAAAAAAATTGAACTTGCAGAGCCTGGATTGAGACCAAAGATCCTCAACCCTTTATATTTATTTTACTGTAGGAATTTACACCATAGCTTTCATGCAAACAGCAATGTGGTTATAACATGTACAGTCCACCCCATCAACCAGTCCTCCAAGATAATAGCTTTTTAATAAAAGCTTTCAAGAGCTGACATAGGGCCTGGTTACCTGAGGGACCATCTGTCTCCAATGGTTTCTTCTTGCCCAGCAAGATCCAGTAACCCTCTATTAAATAGTATCACTTAGTAGGACTCTGGCAACATGCCTTCTCTCTTGTGGCATTTGGAATACATTTCTCTGCATGGTTTCTACCCCATAAGGTGGAAATCTTCAAATTTTCAAAATCATGGTTTTGTTCCCAGACCTGCTTGTGAGCCCCTGATGGCTTTTGTGCAGTATTTTGGATAATGAGCCATTTTTATGCAGGTGTAATTGTTTTTTTTTTTTTTCACTTTTAAAAAACAGTTTTTCCTTCCTTTTTTAATTATGGAGTTATTCTGGAGTCAGGAAGTGTTCTAAATGAAATCAAATCAAGTTAAGCACCGAATGTTACACAGTTTTCCTTTTCAAGAAGATTCAGAGGGCTGGACTTTGAAAAAGGATGGTAAGGCTAGATGCAAAACCATCGATACAGTAGATTTGTGCTCTTGGTAAGCCTTTCCCATAGTTTTCCTTGGAAAATTCATATAATTGGTTCTGCATTTCAGTGAAGTTGGAAATGGCACATCTGAACAGCAGATCACTGTGGTTTTGATTAGTATAGAAGCAGCATATCCTCTGTGGGTTTTTTTCACCCCTGGACTAAACCTAAACATTTTCTGAGAATCAAGTCTCCATAATACTTTTCCTTGAGATCCTCCATATGTTGACTGACATAGTACATTAAAGGAATCTCGGTGTGGTGGAATATTTGAAAAGAGTAACATTCTGTGGGTGGGGAAATCTACCCTCAGATGTAATCATTTTACCATGAAGATTAATGTGGTGTCCATGGAGTCAGCCACATGTTCATTCTTGCACCTTCAGTTCTATTGTGCCATCGTGATTTGTTGCTACAGATGTGGAGAAACCAAAAGTAAGTCCAATTCAGGATTGTGTATTGATTGAAAAATGAAGTGATGCTATACAATCAGGAGGACACTTTTCTCAAGCATGTCATTGGGCCAAGATTGAATATTTAGAATAGGTAGTATTACTGGATTACCCTTCCTTTAGAAGCTAGCCTCACCAAGTCTGAAGTATTTGGGGACTGGTATGACCTCTGCACTTTAGTAATCATGGTTATAGCAATTTTTCTCATCCTGGTGCCCTCCAGGTCCTAGCTGAGGATTATGAGACTTGAATTCCAACTTATCCAAAGAACAGCAAATTGGGGAAAACAGAGTGATAATATAACCAAATCTGTATGCGCAAATGTATTGTGACAATCTAGTACAGTGCAGCCCCACTTTTATTAGCTTAAATATACAAATAACTATGTGGCTCTGTTGTTGTTATTTGCATCACTATCTCTAAATTGATTTGGCTTTCTTGAGAAAAAAATTTCCAAGAAGATCCCTTAGTTGTTCATATGTACACAGATTCCCTTTCAACCAGGCAACTTGCAAATGTGTCTTTCTGGACTTAACCTCTGAATTCTCAGCCAGAAACATACCAGGCTGAGAATAATTAGCTAAATGATGTTGATAGAAATTATGAGTTTAGGTTTTTCATTATTGTTCACTGTATTCCTCATCATTCTACTGTTGCCTTCCTTTCAATATATATATATATATATATATATATATATATATATATATATATATATATATATATATATATATATATATGTACGTATATACATATACATACTTTGCAATGACTGAGTTTTTAAAACTTGAAATAGATCACAGCAAAGAGGGGGAAAAAACCCAAACTATTTGTTCATTACAAATAATTTATTCTACTTCCTATACAAAGTTCATTTTGCTTTCTGAATTTTGGCAAAGATCAGAGAAGCACAATGCAGAGATTATGCTGTGCCATGTAATTGCATCCTGTCACACTAGAGATTAATTTACTAGAACCATGGCTTCCATCTTGCACAACTGTGCATGAATTTGCTTGTTCCAATCTATTTTGGCTCTTATTTCTTACAGTTGCTAATGTCCCATCTTTGCCAAAAAATAAAAACATATTTCCCAAAGCTTTACCCTAAAGATTTCATTGCTGACCATGCATTTTAATCCAATACTGTACAGAAGTAATAGAGAAGTAAACTTCAGATATCTAGACAAATGTTATATTGTTTAAAGCAGACTGGCAGTTAATAGATATCTTTGGGAAAATATACATAGTAAGAATCTATCAGTCTGTAATGAAGGATTTGCTTTGGGTGATTATTAAAAATAGGCAAAAATGGTACAGGATTTATTGGCAAATTGAAATCACAATGTATCCTGGTGCACAATGGTAGAAATAGTTGCTTTTGGTATGTGGCAAAAATCCAAGTTTGTTGGATTAAACCAAACCAGGAAAGAATGATAACAGCAAGGGTTAGCTCACACCCTTCAATAATGATAGTTTACACAGGAGACTCCCTACTATACCTTAATGGTGGTAAATGACGAACCCATATTTGAATATGTGGATAGTGATAAGAGGACATCAAGCAGTGATTGAAAAAGGGGACTATACTTGAATAGGGAAACTGGAGGCCCATGTTTCAGATGCATTTTCAGCTGCACTTATCATGCCATGCACATGATGGCATGACCTCATCACCACGCAAATGGCATATCTTGCCTACTTCCACCAGATGTCAGGATGCAAGTCCATAATGACAGCATTTGTTTGATGACAACAGTGCATGCAGATCAACAATTTAGTATTATTGTAAATTATTGTAACTCATCCTTTCCTCACAAGTACTATGCAAAGCAGAACTATGACTTGTTATGACTATACATGTATGACTTTGGGTTGTGGTCAAATTTGAGAGAACAAGGATAGAATAATAACATCAATATCTTTATTTACAATTTTAAAAAACCCAAGAATATGCAAACATAAACTTAAAAATAGAATAAAGAACTGAGTGGAAATACAAACAGAGATAGAGATAGAAACAGCTGAATAAAACATCAACAATGTAGCTACAGAATAGATAAATAATACATAGCAACTCCAATAATAATGTCTAGCAATAATGTTAGCAATGGCAATTAATCTGTTTGGCTAAATTATCTGATAGTTCTCTAAACTCTTCAGAACCATCATGGCTATTGGTTATATCAGATCACCATACCTAATAAAAAGGGAGGGTCATATGGACATTCCCACCTCCACCTGAAAAGGTGGATTTGTGTTACAACATTGTAATGCTACTTTCATGAGAACTAAGGAGACGGGTGGGACAGGATGAAGTCTTCTTATCCTGTCAACCACCACCCGCCTTGTGGCCCCAAGCCAGCTGGCAAAACCAAGTTTTAATATTCTTCTGGAAGGCCAAAATATGTTTCTATATAATTGTACTCATTAATCCCTTTCATGTCTGATTTGCTTTAACAAGCAGTTTTTACTGCACAAGACACCGATTCAAGACAAAAAAAAAACTTTCTGTAAATGATCCTATTTCATGCAACTGCTAACAAGAACAGCTTTTCTTTACATGCTATTTCTTCGCACCTTAATCATTTTCTCTATCCTCCATCCATTTCAACTAGGTTAGAGTTTATATTTTCAGATTTTTTTTCCTACAGAACTAATATTTGTCTGCACATTTTAGTGATATGTTCATTGATTTAACAATTATGGTGCAATGCTAACTTCTTCACAAAGTTGTTCAAGGACCTAAACTCTCCATAAGAACTGGGATATATCTGATGCAGAGGCTGCTGTAAGCCCAGTGAAACCTATGTGGATGGAAAAAATTATCACAAATGTTCCAGCTGGTGGAAATCCTAAAATGAGACATTCTACGGACTGTACAAACCCATTTTGAATCTCTTGTATCGAAGTTCCTCATTTGCCTTGGCTCCTTACCTATGCCAGCCTGGTATAGCATTTGCATTGAAAACAACAGAAAAACCCAGATTTATATTGGTAAAATACAGGGTGGAAATGGGCAATAAGTCCACCCCATGTATGCCTTGTCCATGGTCCTGAAGATTTGTTTTTCCTGTGCAGATTGCATATGGTAAAATGCATTAATAATTTCATGACATTCCTAAATTAGCTCAAAGCCAATCTAAACATTTTAATTGTCGTTCTATATTATTTATGCAATGTTTACCTTGCTTCTGAGGGAAGGGATTTGTTGAGTAAAGAGAGGACATCAGGTTAACGGTCAAATCTGGTCTTCAGCACAATCAACTGTGGTTAGAATTAGATAGAGATTTCTTTTGCTGATAAACAATACATTTTACTAACTTCAATGAATGTTTCTTGAGTAAATGGATAGAAAATGGTAGCCTTTGTTAACATACATTATTATTAACACTAGCACTGACCTAGTTGGGTCACGAAACGTCTGCAAGAAAACAACCAAGCTCTGAGAACTCTAAAGACCCCTCATACATTATCACTGTACAAGCATTCTCCAACCTCATGCCTACCAGATGTATTTGAGAATACAGTTCTAATTGACCTGTGTAATGAAAAACAAGTGGCATTATTATTATTATTTTAGATGCAGAGAAAGCATTTGACAATTTGAATTGGCCTTTTCTATTTAACATATGGCCTTTGGAGAGAATGTTATAAAATGAATAAAATAAATTTCTGTTTCCACAGAAGGCACAAATAATTGTTAATGGCAAATTAACTAAATTAACTAAATCATGTGAGATACAAAAAGGTGCTCTTTGTTTCCCCTTCTGTTTATCACAGTTATCATAGTTCTTGAAATACTGAATAGAGACATAAAAAATATGAGAGGGTTATGGGTGTAAAGATTTAAAAAATAATCTTATAAATTAAGAACCTTTGTGGATGACTTGGTGCTGATTTTAGAAATTCCTTTAAAGTAAATTGGAATATTAATGGAAAAACTAAAAGAATTGGGTGTATTAGCAGGCTTTAAGATTAATAAACAGAAGACAAAGATATTGACTAAAATCATGAAGTTACAAAATCAAATAGAATTGATGAATAAAACAGATTTCAAGGTTGAGAAGAAGCTAAAATACTTGAGTATTAATATAACAAATAGAAATTGTGCACTTTTTCAAAATAATTATGTTAAGATTTGTAATGAAGTTAAAAATATACATTACAAGGAAAGAAAACACAATAGTTATTGATGACAATTTCTGCAATTAAGGCAAGTGTTTTGCCTTAAATATTATTTAAATGTTATACCTGTTTTGATATCTGATATACCAATTAAACAATGGCATATAAATATATCTAAATTTGTGCAGCAGGAGAAAAACTCTCAGCTAAATATAAAGTGATACAAGATATAAAAGAAAGAAGGATTTGGCTTACCTGATTTGAAACTATACTTCACAGCTTGTCACTTAGTTTGGATGAAAAATAGATGTTGCTGAGAAACAAAAGCCTTTTGGTGTTAGAAGAACATACTTGAGATTTGTGCAACAGATACCTATGGCATGTCAAAGATAAGAATTTTTTTTGTTACACTTACCATATTGAGAAGATGGAATAGATATAAACCTAGTTAAACCAAAAATATTTTTATAGCTCTTAGCCCAATAAGTTTTTTATAGAACAGAAATGATAAGTAGTCTGATAAACTAGAATTATGCCAAGGAGAATGTAAAATAAAATCAATTTGAAATTTGAAACAGAACAAGAAGGTATGATAAAATGGGTTAAAATTAGATTACAATATCCAATTGGACAGTGGGAGAATACATGATTGAAAAGACTAAGGTTTACATTATATCAGAGTCTTAAACAATTTTTTTCAAATAAAATAATGTATGGTTAGTATTTGTCATTAAAAGAGCTGTTTAGAATGTATAAATGTATTTCAATTTTATGCTGGAAATGTAAACCATAAGAGGTGACATATCATGCTTGGTGGATGTGCAAAAATGCTAGAAAATGTTGGAATCAATAATATATATTAATATATAAGATTTTCAATATTAATATACAATTGAAACCAGAGACTTTTCTTTGGGGATTGATGAAGAAACAATTGGAAAAAGAACTAAAAAAATTGTTTGTATATATATATATATAATAACTGTAGCAAGATTATTATAAAAACAAAGCTGGAAGAATTCATCTTCATCCATTCCACAATGGAGGAATGAATGGTAAAGATGATAGAACTTCCTGAGACAACCAAATTGACAGCTCTGATTAGAAAAAAGACAGTCAAATTTAATCCTAACTAGAAACTCATTTTTGCATGACACAGAAAACAATGAAATTATGATATATTGCTTTGATGATTATATAAAAAATAGATTATAGGAAAAAAATTAAGTAATACTGTATCCATACAATGAGAGGTCAATTTATATATATTTATAACTGTTATAAAAGAAAATTGGAAGTCACTTCTTTTTCGTTCTTTTTCTTTCTCTTTTTCCCCCTGCACTTTTGGCTTTGTTGTTTTCTTATCAATTTTATTGAACCCACAGTCCTATGATGGTTGTTTTCTTTCCAAACAACATGTTAAGCCTCATGAGAGTTGAGAGGAGGGGAATGCTTTGGGGGGAGATGTAATTCTTGGTAATGTCACATTGAGAACACAGTCATGGGTTTGATGGTCATCAGGGAGCTATCAATGCATATCTGACCAGTACAGAGTGGACCACCAGGGCAGTACAGATAAACATAGCAGCAGTCAGGAGGGATTTCTGAATGTAAGACCAAAAAGGGCTGTCAAGTATCTTATTTATCTTGAAATCAGGTCTGAGCTTTCTTACTGACTGCTACTGATTGTGGAAATAAGCTACAAAGATAAGGTTACAATTCAATTAAATACTGCCTTCAGATATTTTAGAACACACACATCTATAAGAAGGTGAAGGAAACACTCATTGCTCAGAGTTGTCAAATTCACTGGAAGGAGATGAATTCCAGTTTAAATTCTAGTTGAGGATTCAGTCTGTGACTCTGCACATGCGCACACTTATTTAGTTTATTTGATTGCCATTAACTTAAACTCAAAATCAGTGATGTTTAAAAGAACTGAAAGGTGCTTAAGAAAGCTTAAGAAAGTTATTTACTTTCTCTGGTTCTGTGTTTATTCATTGTTTATTTCCCTTTGGTCAAACAGGTTTATGCTGTTTTGAATATAAAAATCAACCCCCCCCCTAAACTGAAACAGCACTAATGTTCAGCAGAAATTGATCGATATCTTCTGAACTGCCTTCAACATTGTGTAGTAAATGTAATCCATGTCCTACTTGTAATGACTTTCAGAGACCCCACCTCTACATAAGAAATGTCAACCTTGGGAAAATCAGCTTTTATTTAAATGAATCTGACATGCTTTAGGTCAATGCAAAAGCCAGCTGGGAGCAGGTTACACCACCAGTTCTGCAGAAGATAGATCTTGTCTGGAATCAAGGCATGTCTCTGGCCTCAGCTTTTCCCTGAAGTTGAAGTTATGTCAAAAAGTACCATAGCTGTGTCCCTTTCTGGAGTTTGCAGATTTGGCCCCTAAATTGTCACATCCAGATTGGATAACTCCATTTGTTCTATCTTGAGCTGCCTTTGAATATGTTTAGAAACTGCATTTGTCTGAGAAAGCTACTGCCATGGAGCACATTGTTGGATTCTCAGATAATGTTGAGCATTCATTTGTAGGTTCAGCAGATATTTGAATGGAAAAGTCGGGCTATACATGTTAGTCTTGCCCCTGTGCTGGAAGGTCACACATAGCAGTTCAATACAGATGAGAAATGGGGTCTACACTATGCAGATAACACTCACCTTATGAAGATCCTGTACCATGTGAGGTGCATTTGAAGAGTTATTGTTATTGTTTTATTATATTTTGTGACTCATTTGGGAGAACAATAATAGTCCCCAAAGGAGAATATCACAAAGTTGTACATCGTGCAATAATTAAATTTATCATAATATTTTTGGCATATTGTCTGCATTCAAAAAAAATACTCATAATATTGATAACAAATTGGCAAGCATATAAATAAGTATTATGAATCTGTACCTATACACCAAATCACATATTATTATATTATATTATATTATATTATATTATATTATATTATATTATATTATATTATATTATATTATATTATATTATATTAT
>NW_015386568.1:154079-158954 GCF_001527695.2 Protobothrops mucrosquamatus | reverse complement strand
CTCCTCAAGGGAAGCCCCATGTAGAGAGCATTGCAGTAGTCCAGGCGGGAGGTCACAAGGGCATGAGTGACCGTGCGTAAGGCGTCCCGGTCCAGAAACGGCCGCAACTGGCGGATCAGGCGAACCTGATAAAACGCTCCCCTGGTCACGGCCGACAACTGGTCATCCAATGTCAACCGTGAATCCAGGAGAACACCCATTATATTATATTATTATGCCTGACTGACAATTCTTGGACACCTGAAACAAAAGATCACTACAAAATATTTCTTTTAAGACTGGACCCATATTCTGGAACCTATTGGATTATAAAGGCTACACATAAAGACCAGAAAAGTAGATGAAACTTTGTTCTACTCTATTAAGATTGGTGATACTAGAGGATATCCAGGAATGATGCCTCAAGAAAAAATAAACACCTTTCAGAAGGAAATATACTTTATGCTACAACTAATTCACCAAACAATTGTTGCACCCAAAGAGGACATAAAAAGAAACCATAATGAGACTAAAAATAATTTTGATAATATAAATGAGCAAATCTCCAAATTAAATCTACAGCTATAAAATACCCAGACAATGACTACAAAGTATGAACAAATAAACCAGAAATCAGAAGATGAAGCAGAGGAAATGGACTTAGAGATGGAAGAGATAAAAGAAGGGAAATATAAACTACCATATACAAATAAAATTGTGATAACAACAAAAATGAAAAAGACACTTTACCCTTAGGTCTGCAAAATATACCTGATGATAAGGAAGAAGATTTTAAAAAATGGAATATAGAGCTGTCGGGGGAAATGTCACAACTTGGGAGACAAAAAATGAAAAGAGAAATTGAGGGAGAAGGAAAGTGGGAGTTGCTCAAGGAATATAAATGGGCGGAATTCCCCCCCCCCCCCCAAAAAAAAACACACTACCTAAATTGTCTTCCTCATGCCAAGCAACTTTTACAAAAATAGAAAGAAACTTCCTGGGTGACTTAATTGCCTTGGCTTGGAAAGCTACTTGGCAAAGAAAGAAAGCGAGAGTTAGATTTAAAAAACAGAAGATTTGACCAATTAGAGGGGGCATTATATGTTTAAATATTTGTTTGAATATGATTAAATAACCCTTAGATATAATCAGACTTTTATAATGATTTAGAATTGAAATAACATTCTTTTTTCATTTTTTTTATATGAAAAATATGAAAATAAGAGGATGGCTGCCATCAATAAAACTTTTAGCGATATAAATGTAATTAATATTGAGAAAATCATAACTGACAAAGATATTTCAAATATTGATGGGCAATCAAATCTTTACAAGAGCATGAAAAACAGGATGTTGATTTATGAATTGATACTATTGTTATTTGTACCATATTAGTAAAATATGATGAGAATGTTTATATTTAACTTTGTATACATCAATAATAGAAAGAATTGTAACTGTGTAATGAGGGAAAATATAAAAAATATGGGAAAGAAAGGAGGATCAGGGAAAAAATACTGGATTGTGCAGTACTGAACAGATTTATATTGAAGAAATTAATGTTAAATATGTGAACCCAGACAACACTAAGCACTAAAGATTGTAATTCTTAAAAACCAATAAAACATTTAAAAATCACATATTATATTAGTATGCATGGGTAAAATGCTTATGAAATTTTAATTACTTTTATTACATGTATTTTTTCTGAAAACGAGGCACTGAAAAAGTGCCACCAATCCTGGGGATTTGATCTTAAAAATGATTCTGCTTAATTGTAGATCATCTTAGATTATGTATGGCTATTTTTTAAAAAAATGCCAAAGAACCTAACTAAACTGAGGAGAAGGAAGGAGGCAGTTCAACTCCACTTGTCTGAAACTTTTTAAGGCCTTTTTCAAATTAAGCTGGTAAGTAATTTAACTAAACTTTAGTTTCTGCGCCACAGAGATCTCAATTTTATCTCTTTGTTGCAAAAATTTATATGCCATCTGATTTACCAAATGACTTCCCCAAATTGTAGACTTGAGCTATTCATGTTTAGAATATTCTTTTCCTTCTAGAATGTTGTTTGATTGCTAGCATACTGCCTAGAAAGTCAGCAGAAAACTTTTTTAATGAAGAAAAATATCCCAATTGAGTGAACAATATTCTCTCTCTGCAGCTGGCAACAGAGCACGGCAACATAAAGAATCTTGCATGTTTGTATTCAATGAAGATTTAGAACAGGAGTTGACTGAATATAAATAAGAACATATCTTCCTTTGTTTTCTTGCCTTTACTTTCATTATGGGTGAAAAATTGATTTTTGAAAGATGGTAACTATATAGATTCACATATGGGAATGTTTTTTTTTAAATAGCTGGAAGAATCTTGCTGATCTGTCTTTAATACCAGCCTGTATTTTGATTATGCCATACTGGACACATTAGTGATTTGCCAATGAGGTCTGTGAGCTGGATGTTATGGTTGAACGTTCAATCTTCATGTTGTATTCTAATAAAGTAAAATATGTTCCCAGTGAGAATTCTTAGCATAACCATGTGTTACAATTCATAAATTGCACTGCAAATGGCAATCCTGTGAATGTTGACAATGGCCTTATTCTGGAGGGTAGCAGCTGTATCACCAGTTGATTGACCATTCATTTTTCAAGGGGCGGGGGCTGGTCGTGAAAAAATACTGACATTAGATCACTTATTTAATTCCCATTAAGTTTATAGAAAAAACATAATTTGTGAATAGGCACAGTACATGTTCTGGGCAACGCTGCTGGAGAGGAAATAAACCTTGTTGCATACATTGGGGATTATTTTAAAGTTAACTACCGGTATATGGCATATGACTATATTGCTACTTTCTGGGATTATCAAAATGAAATAATCATAACTGTTGTTGTCAAGAACATGTATAAAAAAACTCTGTACAAACTTGGCAATTATGGGATACATTTACCTGTAGTTGCCATGGTCTCTCATCATGTGATTTTACAACTATAGAAGAACTAAAGCTGTTCTTTAAGCTAGGTGATTTTGATTTTGAAGTCTAGGAGAAGCATGTGGTCCCAAGTCATGGCAAGATGGGAACTGAGCATCCCTCTCTACCTCTGCTGATGTTGGCTCTTGTGATAGGCATGCCACATTGCTCACTAGTACTTCAAATAAACCTACATCCGTGAAAAATCAGCAACAGGGCTTTCAGCATCACATCTTCCATAAAGTCCTGAGACAGATGTACAAGCTGAATCCCTAAATCACAGACTGAGCTGCTGTAGGATTACAAGGATATTGTAGTTGAAATCTCAGCCATTTATCCAGCTAGCTACAGAGAGTATAAAAGCTGCATGCTTTTATATACAGTAGGGTGATTTGCATTTCTGCTTTTGGTTAACCTTCAACAGTTTTTTTTTCAAGGGAGGCATGCTATGGCTAAGATACAGTTGGAGGCAGCTTTAGTTTGAAAGATCCACATTGGGATCAGCTAAATTAGGGGTGTTAATTGTATGGGAAATTCATTGTGACCTGAATGAGTTTGTGGAAGGGAAGTAAACTGCACATGAAAATCTAGGTTATGAACTTGAATTATAGGTTTATACATAGGAGCAGAGGGAACTGTAAACATCTTCCAGGGATAACCATGAAAATTGGTGTTTTAGTAAAAGCAAAATGGTGACCTTAATTCCATTCCAAGATGTCATTTTTTTTTCTTATTCAAGTACAAGGAGTCTGTGAACTGATTTTTGCAACATCAGATATTTCTGTATCAAAAGAGGGGAGGTAAGCAGCACTGGAAGATTAGGCAATATATATTGACATTTTGATTACTTGTGATTGGTTAACCTAAAATATTTTTCCTGGGTAAAGGACAAGGTTTGAATTCTTTCTCTCTCTCACACACACACACTGCAATTTTCCACTACAATTACTCTCCTCTTATGCTCTCACACAAACCCATGGAAGCTGTTATAATCTGGGGGGGGGGCAGTATTGGTAATTTTTTTCTTTTCATCCTGAACTGGAATTGGGGTTAAGAATTAATCTCTTGTCCCTGCATTGCTAGAATGCTATTGCTGCACAAATATTGCTCATCACATGCTATTTGGATTTTGGTCACTAGAATCACTCCTGTTAAAGTTATTTGTTTGCTCATCACCAAATTCAGTTTAAACCTGGCCAAATTTAATTGTTCACTTATTCTTTCTGCTTTATGAATAGCATGATTGGCATATCTTCCAAATAAACAAGTAGTCTTCCATCTAATCCAGGGGTCTTCAAACTTGGCCCTTTTAGGACTTGTGGACTTCAACTCCTAGAATGCCTGGCTAAGGAATTCTGGGAGTTGAAGTCCACAAGTCCTAAAAGGGCCAAGTTTGAAGACCCCTGATCTAATCCTAAAAATGAAAAGAAAAAAAAGCTACACTTAAATACTTATTGTATATATTTTAGTTTTCCTTGAAGAAGATAGCTTACATACTTGAGATATTTTTTTTAAGTGTAACAAAATCCATATTGGTTACTGCTGTGGACTCTTTACTTCTTTGTATGCTATGTTTTAGTATGTATCTTGTTTCTCCTCCACCAACATCATAACAGGATAGATTATGTTAACCCCTAAATAGGATAATATCTTCTTGCAGTATGAAACTGATGGTTGAATCCATTATGCTTGTCCTATAATCTCCAGATCCATTTATCTCTCAGTTATTGTTGTGTTCTTTGTATTCCCCCCCCCTTAATCCCCTATGCATATCCTGATCACCCATTAAGGGTGATTGCCCTTCACCATTGATCGCCCATTAAGGGTGATTGCCCTTCACCATTGATCGCCCATTAAGGGTGATTGCCCTTCTCCATCTGCATACAGTTTCATGCCCGTTGCTGGTTGGCTAACTAGCAA
>NW_015386568.1:140593-150811 GCF_001527695.2 Protobothrops mucrosquamatus | reverse complement strand
TCATGCCCGTTGCTGGTTGGCTAACTAGCAACAGGGTCTTGCCAGCCAATGGAATTGTGTGATTACAAGCCAGGGGAATCCCATAAAAGAGGGCTCCCCTGGCCCAGAGAGCCAGTCCGGATTTACTTGATGCCTTGCCAATAAACTGAGAGCTGACTGTCACTCGACTCGTGTCTTACTGCCTGCGCGATCTAACAGTTATGAGAACCAAACATGTCAAAAAAATTATTTAGGACTGAATTGGTATTGTTTCTATAGAAAGAGATACTTTGCCGTACCCCATTGCTCTCTTCCTTTGTATAGCTGAGCTTTCAATACATTTATTTCTAAGAGGAGTAACAGGCTGTTTGTAATTACTTTCACCGTGCAAATGACCTTTTTTCATTGGAACTGGAATTGACTTGTGTGGGTGGAGTTTGGTATGAGAATTGAAAACTCTCATAATTATCAAACACACCTACATGGCTGTAAGTGGAAATAAAGAGATAAGAAAAGTAAACTCTGACCTAAGTAGTAACAAATCTAATATGGCTGAACATAAGTCAATAAGTAAATAAATAAATAAGTGAATAAACAAACAAACAAAGCACCATCCCAATTTCAACAGCTTCTACAGTCCCCAACCCTGGTAACATATCACCAATATTTAGTAGACAAATTGAGATTTTTGCCACATAGTTATAAGCTTAACTATTTGTATTTAAATCCTTACCTATTACAGTGACCCAATTATATTATCAATTACCAGATCTCCATAATGCAGATATCATACTATGCTCGTGATTCACTCCTCACATGTTTATCAAGCAAGATGCTATCTTATCAGGAGGATGGGGTGTGCTAAAAAACCAAGGAACAATAATGAATAATGAATAGTAATTTTCAGACCTTTAAAGATGAGACATCTTTTGATATGTGGCATCTCATCCCAGCTTATTTGCAATTTGAAATTTGCTAACTTCCAGTTCTCAAAGCTCAATTAATCTATTCAGGCTTCTCACAGTAGTCCAATTTGGAACACCTTTATTTATTTGTTGCCAGCTTCAGGTGTTGGGTGGAAATAAGGATTCCAGTCCAAATCATCTGTAAGGCATTAGCACAGATTGTCCAAGGGGATCAAGATTCTCTCTCCCCTGTTTTAAAGGCAGGGCAGTTGATAATTATTCACTGAAAATGCTTTAAGAAACAAAGTATTCAAGAATCTAGCAGAAATGTAAAACAAATCATACTGAGTAAACAATACTGTAAGTTAATGATAATGATAAACAATGCAAAAATAATAAAAACACATGCCTAACTGCTTAAACCTTACTTTTAAAAAAATTCAGGTATTCGTGTTTCTAATGTAATTACCTATATTTTATAGATGATATTCAATTTTACTAATTTTGGTTCTGTTCATGGAACTTTTGACTCAGGGAAAGATTGGAAAACCATACACTTCCCTATATTCTCCAGAAATTTTCTCCGTACAGAAGAATGCTCAAGAGAAGTAAAATGGCCTCATCTCTTTGTCCCTTTAGGACAATGTAATCAAGAGGACTAACTAGATAAGAAGTTCTATATTGATGCTATTACCAATAAATGGATAAATGTTAGAAAAATGTTTATATTTAACCTTTCTGTTACTAAAATATAAAGAACGGTATTAACCTAATGTTTGTAAAAGAGAACAATATGGGAAGAAGAGAAAGTCAAGGAAAGCTATTATGTAGACTACGATATGATAGAAATTGACTATTATTGATTGTTATGAAATGTGAACCCAGACAACATGCTGTTTACTAAGCACTAAGGTTGTTTACTAAGCACTAAGGCTGTTTACTAAGCACTAAGGTTGTTTACTAAGCACTAAGGTTGTTTACTAAGCACTAAGGTTAGCACTAAGGTTGTTTTAAAAAAATCAATAAAATATAAAAAAAAATAAAACAATAACAACAATAATAATAAAAACATGCCTAACTGCTTAAACCTTACTTTAAAAAAATTTCAGGTATTCATATTTCTAATGTAATTACCTATATTTTATAGATGATATTCAATTTTACTAATTTTGGTTCTGTTCATGGAACTTTTGACTCAGGGAAAGATTGGAAAATCATACACTTCCCTATATTCTCCAAAAAGTCTCTCCAAACAGAAAAATGCTCAAGTAAAGTAAAATGGCCTCATCTCTTTGTCCCTTTGGTGATTATAGAAATGATTGGAAATCTAAGTATTTACTATTAGCTTTTGGGGGAAAATGGTGATGATCTTGAACAATGCAGAGATGTTAGCATATTCTTGCACAACATAAAGCCCTTTATAATATTAAATTTGTAATCTTAGCCATTTTAATCATGATGCCTATTAATGAAAAACATCTGTTCTAGAATGCTAAAATTCTACACAGCAATGGTCTCAGGTTCTTGTTAGTGTTCTTATTATGGTTGGTAGCACAGTGTTCAAACCAGATTTGATACTTTTATTCACCTATCAAGTCTTTCCCAAGGTCTGGCAGATGTTGTTTGATGATGTTAAAGGTATCATTGCAGGATGAAATCTGCTCCAAGTAAATCTGCCTTTTGCAATTGACTGATTGTGATTTTGTCAATGCGGATGGTGTTTAAGCGGTGCTCCAGATGTTTTAGGATTGCATTCAAGGTACCAAGGCACCAATTACAATTGGTACTCTCTTTGCTTTTTTTTGTCACAGTTCTTCCATTCCGCTGTCTCCAAGCACTGCAATGTCCACTATCCAGACTTTTTTGTCTTTCTAGCTGACAATTGTTAAGTCTGGAGTGTCATATAACAGGTGTTTGACTGTTTTAATTCTAAATTCCCAGAGCAGTTTAGCTTCTTCATTTCCTATTGCTTTGTCTATTTTCTGATTTTGTTTTCAGGCAAACGGTATTTCTTTCAGATAATTCCAATGCACCATTGTTGCTATTTGGTCATGCCATTATTTGGAATCAGTCTGTGATATAAACATTATTTGCAATCATTCTTGCAGAAGCTAACTAGGTGGTCCACTGTTTCTTCAGCTTCTTTGCAGAAGTGGCATTTGCTATCTATTCTCAATTCTGGCTTTATGTGCATTTGTTCTTAAGGCCTGGTCTTGTGCAACCAGAATCAGCCCCTCTGTCTCTTTCTTCAGTTTTCCTGCTCTTAGCCATTGCCAGATTTTAGTTTTATCTGCTTTGCCTGCTGTTTTTTTTTTATTGTACTGGTTATTTTCCCTTGCCATGTCTCTTTTCTATTCTTTATTTGGTCTTTCTGATAGGCTAGTTTGGTCTCTTTGGTATTCAGTAAGCCTTCATGAATGTAGTAGTTTCAGTGCATCTTCTTCGCTGTCCTTTAAATATTCTTCCAATGCCTTTTTTCCTCCTTCAGCTGTCTGATGTACTTACAACATCCCATGCTCACCTATAATCCTTGGTAAGTGGAGTATGTCAACATCACTGCATGAATGAAGGATTCATTGTTACAATTTTTCTGGTCTTCCTATCCAGGGTTTTTAGTTCTGATTCAGTTCAGACTACTATTCCAGCTGTGTATCTGAGAATGCCCACGTGTTAATTTCCTTGATGGTATTTTCACCCCTGACTTTGAATTGTAAAATTATTATCATTATTATGGTTTGTTGCACAGTCAACCAGATATTGAGACTGGATTTAGCATTTTTAATCATACATCAAGTCCTTCCTCAGGATCTGAATTGATAGTGATATCAATTGATAATGATGATGATGATGATGATGATGATGATGATGATGATGATGATAATAATAATAATAATAATAATAATAATAATAATAATAATAATAATAATAATGATTTACAAATATAAACTTTTATGGACTTTACTTCATCTGAATCACATATTTTACTCAGAAATTGTCTATTGTATCTAAAAATCTATTTGTTAAATATTAAGATGCAGCAAATTGGCTGGTTTTTTTTTGCTGCAGTGGACTAACCTGGTCCTTTCTCTTAATTGCAATGTAACTTTAGTCATGGTGGATAAGTAGCATCTTGCTGACTTTGGTTGATCTCAAAAAGCTAAGCAGGGTTGTACATGATTAGTACTTGGATAGACCATCTGGAAATGTAAAGCTATAGTCTACAAGGAAGTTGAAAAAGCCCAATGGAAGAAGGCAAATGCAAACTACTTCTACATTCCTGGAAAAGAAATTAAATGGACATTCTCATGTGGTAGGAAGGGATCAAGCTTTATTTTTTTTAAAAAAAAAATTTTTTATTTCCCTAAATATAAAATACAAATACAAAATAAAGAAAAACCACAAAATGAAATTTGCAAACAAGACATAGAAAGGGAAAAAGGGGGGGGGGAGAGAAAAAAGTTTTTTAAAAAAAGGAAAGGGAAAAAAAGAAAAAAAATCTTTATTTTAAAGATGTGCCTTTCTCTAAATAGGAGAGGGGGAAAAACTATTTTACAAAGGAGCATTATTTAAAAAAATTGGGCGGCTTCAAAATTCTTGCATAGAGTGCTTCATTTCATTAAGGAAAATACAATTAGTAGATTCACCTTGCAATCACAACATTCCAGAATGACTGAAACTATACGGGGGGGGGGGAAAATGGGGGGGGGTTAGTCTGGAAAAAATCATCTCCTTGAACTGGTGCTGTTCAGTGTCCTATCAGCAACACTAAGGAGATTAATACAAAGCTGGAAATTACTATTTTTACTTTCTTTCCTTGGAAAGCTATCAAACATTTCTGTATATTTAGCATCAAAGCATTGTTCAAAAGAATGGGCAATCTTCTTGGCTCATGTACTAAAAACTGCATTACTATCAGAGGATGTTCAGAGGAGTAAAGAGGATGTTCTGAAAACACACACACATCTTTATGCTGATCTGATTCAATAGATACAAATAATGTGTATTCTTTTCCCTCAAGTACATAGGAAACTGAGTGGGAGACATGTTTTATACAAATGGCCCAGAGAGCTCCTCTGGAATCAATCTGCCTTTTGACTCTCATATAGGTCTGATTTTAAAAAACAACAACAAAAAACAGTAACTAATCCGATTGACTTAAACATTTTTTTTTTAAATTTGAAGTTGTTCACATTGTTATGTCAATGTGGTTCTACAATATTTGGGTCCCAAGGAAACATTGATATAGACCAGGGTTAGGCAACCTTGGCTCTTTTATGACTGGTGGACTTCAACTCCCAGAATTCCTGAGCCAGGTATGCTGGCTCAGGAATTCTGGGAGTTGAAGTCCACCAGTCATAAAAGACCCAAGGTTGCCTACCCCTGATATAAATGCATGGAAGGGAGGGGGGAGGAGAGGGGCCACAGATTTGACAGCAGGGTTGTGTCTGCCATCTTGGCCCTCTTCAACGCCTCTGTATTAAAATACCACTTCGTACTATATGCCAATCACCACATAATGAATAATGAGGTTATCAGTAGCTCATATGTGTCACATCACATTCTCCAATACACCATTGTAATTACCAGGGTACTTGTACCCATGGTGGAACCTCAGTCACCATCCCTTGTCTGAGACAGGGTGAAAAATGAGAAAAATAATCTTACAGCCATTTTGCTTCAAAATTTCAACAATATGATCAAAAGGTAATGTGTGTGTGTGTGAGAGAGAGAGAGGGGGGGGGTATGTCTCAGTGAGGTGTTGTTGGTGACAATTCTAAAATAGTTTTTCTCATAGTGCTGCATATTTGGAACTCCATGTTGGAATACATTATGCTGCTGTATCACCTTGTGCAAGTACACACTATTGCAGCTTAAGTCATTGTAGATATTGTAAAGTTAAACCTGTTACTGAGCTTTGCTGCTCATCTTGCTGTTAGCCTAGTACTGTAAATTTGTAATCAGGTAGTCTTCAACTTATAATCACAACTGAGTTCAACATTTCCATTGCTAAGCAAGACAGTTGTTAAGTAAATTTTGCCTCATTTTACAGCCTTTCTTGCCCCAGTTATTAAGTGAATCACTGTAGTTGTTAAGTTAGTCACCGGTTGTGAAGTGAATCTGTCTTTCCCATTGACACTGCTTGTCAGAAGGTCACAAAAGGTGATCAGATGACCATGGGACACTGCAGCCATCATAAATGTGAGTCAGTTGCCAAGTGTCTGAATTTTGATCACGTGATCACCTGGATGCTGCAATGACTGTAAGTATGAAAAACAGTCATAATTCACTTTTTTTTAATGCTGTTGTAACGGTCACTAAATGAACTGCGGTAAGTCAGGGACTACCCGTACTGCTCTTTCTTCCAAGAGAACATGAAGGAATTCACAGCAGTGAAAGAATGAATGAAATTATCTTCCATAAGATGATCTAAGAATTCAAGGTTTACGTCCAGAAATATTAAACATAATTTTTAAAGTCTTTTAAACTATTTTAGACTTCCTACTATTTTTAAACCATTTTAAACTTTGTTAGCTGCTTTGAACAAGTCTTCTCAGAAATAGAATACCAAGATACACACTTATTTTTGTACGAATAAAATATTCTTTTAGAATAGGGTTACATCTGCCCTTGGTGTGACCCTGAGCTATGCCTCCAATTTTTTTTTGCCAATTTGTAATTATTAATGTATCTTGATACGGATGGTCCTCAACTTACAACCATTCATTTAGTGAGTGTTCAAAGTTACAACAACCCTGAAAAAGTGACTTATGACTGTTTTTCACACTTATGACCATTGCAGTATCCTCAAAATCTGGATGCTTGGCAACTGGCATATATTTATGACAATTGCCATGTCCCAGGGTCATGTAATCACCTTTTGCGACTTCTGACAAGCAAAGTCAATGGGAAAACCAGATTCGCTTAACAATGATGTTATTAACTTAATAGTGATTCACTTAACAACTGTGGCAAGAAAGGTCAGAAAATAGGGAAAAACTCACTTAACAACTGCCTTGCTTAGCAAGGGAAAAGTTGGACTCAATTGTAGTGGGTAAGTCAAGGGCTATCTGTAAATTGCAGGTGCCCCACAGGGTTAACTTTATTCACATAAGAGAAAATAATAATAGTAATAATAATAATAAAGAAGTCTGAAAGAAAGTTAGATTAGGTAAAAGTCTTTGGATTGATTAACAAGATGCTAATTTAATAGAATATATACTGCTCCCAAAAATAAAGGGAATGCAAACCCCTTTAGTTCCATGGTAAAATGTTCCCTTTATTTTTGTGAGCAGTATATATATATATATATATATATATATATATATATATATATATATATATATATATATATATATATATATATATATATATATATATATATATATATATATATATATATATATNTGTGTGTGTGTGTGTGTGTGTGTGTGTGTGTGTGTGTGTGTGTCTGTAAAAAAAAGAACCATTCGTTAGCAAACATCTTATAAATTCAAGAGCTGTTCTAAGACTATAATCTGCAATAATTTGTTTTAGAAATGAATAGTTGCTTTTCTTTATCATGCATATTTTATGCATATGCAGATACAGTCAATAAGATGCTTATATACTATATTAGCAATGCAATCATATACATCTCTATTCTACCATATGGGAATTAGTGGTCCTTATTAAAAGTAGATTTGTATATTAGTGTGCAAACAACTGTATGCCGGTATGCCTAGCCATTTCTGGGGGAAAAACCATCCTTGACATAGGGATAACACTATGGAACACATCACTGGTACCAACCAAACCTTCAGTCAACAAACTGGGAAAGTCATAAACTAAAGGATATGGCACAGTTCATATCTGTAATTACAGAAAGCTAAATCTGGATATAAAATGTTGAGGATGATTATAGACAAGCAACTCATCATATGTATTGCTTTTACATATTTGATGTGAAATTTCACTTCTGCCTGGTGGAGAGATGACTATTTTATTATAGGCATTCTTGAGGGAGAATTATCCCATTCAAGATTTAATTGTCCTTATTAATCCATTGTCACTCAAATTAGGAGAACTATTCAAGCCGTGTAACTACAAAGGATGCAATCTACATACACATACATGCAAAACTCTCATTGCTTTGAATGCAGCTTGGAGGCACTAATTAATTTTGGAGGTGAATCATTATTGAAAAGTAAGAGATAAAGAACAGGGAAGAACTCACTGAGTAAAATGTTAAATATATTAGAGTTTTTAAATAACTACCTGGCTGTTGTATTTAGGCTTGGCTTAAAAGATTTAGACATATTTGCAAAATTTAATCCAGGCTTTTGTAGAAATGGCATTCAGTTACAAAATCAGTTTCTTTCTTTCATTTCAGCAGACTTATGTATATTCAAATTTACAGAAAAAAGTCACAGCAAATTTTAAAAAATAAAAAGAGAAATCTTGAAATGCTGCTTCTGGACAGCCCAAGTACTGTAGTCTGCGAGAAAGCTAAACCATTGTAAATTAAACTCCATTTACTAACATGCAGTGCTAATTTGATTACCCTAGATAAAGCTCTCATTGCAACCCTTTGGCACTTACTGTAGTGTGAAACTACATAGATAATTTGCTAAGAAAAAAAAGTGCAAGCTTGCTTTGGCACCTTCCATTGGTTTTGTGCTTTTGCATTTGAGCGAGACTTGCAGCATAAATTGGACACAATTAGCAGCACATTTTTAAAAATACAGCTCAGTTCTGGTGCTAATTTGTCTTTGCAATAACACCAATTTCCCTTTTATTTACACTCAGCAAGCGTACAGAGGCTAACAGTGAAGAAAGCTTTCGACAATCCTCACTTGTACAGCGTAAAGCAAAGAACTCATTGTGTGCTATGTGAAATGAATCGAGTATCTCAGTCTTCTTTCCAATGAACATGTGTCCAAATCAGAGAATCTACCACCACAGTTGGCACTAATTGGTAGGCTCATCAGAGTGGCCAAGGAATGAATAGGCCATGGATACCAAGCTAACATTTTGCCCTACAGGTGGTCCTTTCATATCAAGATTGAGGTAGGCAAGGGGATTCTGTTGGGGTGGTACCTGTTAGTACAAAACATTAGTAAACAATGAGCATTCACAATTAAAACTCACATATAAGAGAAGTAAAATTGTGGAGGATGAAAAGAGTCCCAGAGAGACTATTAATTACAAACCATCTGTAATTAATATGTGCAGATCAAATGCTATATCCCGATGATAGAAATGGAAACATAGCAAAGACATTTGTTGTAGTTGCAAAATCTCTAAATTCATTTGTAGATGTATATGTGTGGGTACACACACACACACATGCATACATACACATCTATAAATGAATTTGTACACACACACTCACACACACATTAAGCATGTCATAATTGCTAAATTTGAAACAAAGATGACAATTTGTATAATACTTGCCCAAATCAAAACAGTTTAAATGATTCCTAAAGAAAATGAAATCACTAAATGATATACTGCTCATCAATATCTGAGAGGTTGAGAAACCAGAAAGACATCAAAAGTTTTAGAGTTCCCAAATGTCACTTGGGTCCACATACAGTTATACTTCAAACAGACCCACTAAAACACGGGTGTCAAACTCGCCACGTCACATGACGTGTCACAATGTAGTGTGACTTTTTTCACATTGCGGGAGCTGGGGTGGGCATGGCCTCTGCATGATGCAACCAGCCTACGGGCTGGCAATTTGACACCCCTGCACTAAAATAAGTAAACATAAATCAAGTTATTATTATTTTTCTTCATGTGAAGATTTCCAGCACTGAATCCCCTAGAACAAGATATTGGAATATACAATTCTATCACTAGAATTACAGTTTTCTGAAATTTTACAATTGCGGTCTACAAGGTACTGGAGTATACAATTCTATCACTAGAATATTCATCACTAGAATATTCATTAATCAGTTAACAAATGCATGTAGGAAGCATACCACAGTAGTAATAGGAGACTTCAACTATCCAGATACCAACTGGGAGACAAACTCTGCTGTGAGCAGGAGATCAAACAGATTCCTAACCAATCTAGCCGACAACTTTGTCACCCAAAGGTGGAGGAGGGAACTATATGTAAAGCTATACTGGACTTAATCCTTACATCCATCAAAGAAAGGGACTGAGTTACTCAGCTATAAATTCACAGATTTTCTGAAGGAAAATTTAAACTAAACAGCGGGGACAGTGAGTTAATTAATACAGAACAACCCTGTCCCCGGCAATCTAAAAATTATAGGGCTACCAGTGCATGTAGCATAGATGTGTGTGTGGACAAGAATACCAACCTTGCTGTCAAGCA
>NW_015386568.1:133128-137122 GCF_001527695.2 Protobothrops mucrosquamatus | reverse complement strand
TAAGAAGAGACTGGACAGCCATTTGTCCAAAATGGTATAGGGTTTCCTGCCTGAGCAGGGGGTTGGACTAGATGACCTTCAAGGTCCCTTCCAACTTTATTATTATTATTATTATTATTATTATTATTATTATTATTATTATTATTATTATTATTATTATTATTATTATTATTATTATTATTATTATTATTATTATTATAAATAGAGAAGTAATAGAGGGAATCGAAATTGCCAGAACCTCGGGCAAAAAGGTGGAACAGACAGCATCACCACCAGATGGCTCTGTAGCTGGCTGACAAACCATATTCAACAAGTATCCTCAATGGCACCACATCCACATGGAGAGAAGTAAGCAGTGGGGTACCACAAGGTTCCATCTTAGGCCCAGTACTCTTCAATATCTTCATAAATGTTGTAAATGAGGGAATTGAAGGGGAATTCATCAAATTTGCAGATGACACCAAACTGACAGGAGTAGCCAACACCCCAGAAGTCAAACTCAGGATCCAAAAAGATTTTAACAAACTTGAACAATGGGCCCTATCCACCAAAATGAGTTTCGATGTGGAGAAAAACAAAGTCTTATATTTAGGCAGGAAAAACCAAAGGTACAAATACAGATTGGGCAAGACCTGGCTTAAATATAGTAACTGTGAGAGGGACCTTGAAGTTCTAGTGGACGATCATTTAACCATGAGCCAGCAGTGTGCAGCAGCAGCCAAAAAAGCTAATACAATCCTGGGTTGTATAAACGGAGGCATAGAATCAAGATCATGCAAAGAATTAGTACTGCTTTATAAAACCCTAGTAAGACCACACCTGGAATACTGCAGCCAATTTTGGTCACCATATCACAAAAAAGATGTTGAGAGTTTGGAAAAAATTCAGAGAAGAGCAACTAAGATGATCAAAAACCTGGAGACTAAAACATATGAAGAATAGCTACGGGACTTGGTTTGACTAGTCTAAAGAAAAGAAGAAATAGGGGAGACATGATTGCAGTGTTCCAGTATCTGAACACTGCAAAGCAGAGGGGACCAGGTTGTTCACCAAAGCACCAGAGGAAAGGACGAGAAACAATGGTTGGAAACTGATCAAAGAGAGAAGCAACCTGAAATTAAGGAGAAACTTCCTGACAGTGAGGACAACCAAACAGTGGAAGAGCTTACCCCTGGAAATTGTGGGCACTCCATCACTGGAGATTTTTAAGAAGAGACTAGACATTCACCTGCTGAGATGGTATAGGTTCTCCTGCTTGAGCAGGGGGCTGGACTAGAAGATCTCCAAGGTCCCTTCCAGTTCTATTCTATTCTATTCTATTCTTGAAGATTGGGACAATTAGATCTTATAACTGGACACATTTCCCATCCCTGAACTAGAATGCCAGCAAAGCCATTCAGAAAAATGACTATAATTAATCATAGGATCAGGAGAATTAAGTCACTTATATAATCTGTCACCTACTCGCCTTCACCTACTGAAGACAAACTATTGTGGTATGGAAGCTTTTTATTCTGTGTATCTCCCCTGTATGGTGTTCTGTGTAGAATAAATTTCCATTGTAAAAGTTCATGTTCAACAGTGGAAATGCCTGCATAGGAGAAGAGGTGACATTGTGTTCATTCTTACATTCTCCCCTTGAATTTTCATTAAGATCCTTCTACGCAACCACAAACAAGAATCACTGATGAGACTTCAGCCAGCTATACTACTTGCATTTAAAAAAGAATTGCACCCAATGATGTACTTCCCTTCTCTAGCAAAAGATTTATGTGAGACAATAATATCTAATCATTTTCAGAGCTTGCCATGAAAAGGAGGCTGGGTTGCAGTCCAAAGTTTATTAGTTTTTCATTTACACATGAATGAACATTATCTCCCTACCACACTCTGAAATGGTGATGTCCCTAATCACCTACGATCTGCTGTTGGTAGTGGTTGGTACTGGTTGTATACAAATTTAGAAATGAGTCTTGAGCTGAATACTAATGTTGAGTTTTCAAAAGGATCCAACTTCACATTGGTGTCCATGTTCTAGAAAATTTTTGAATATCACAAGGAAAGCTATAAGATTCCTTTGAGGGGTCTAGAATAATACTAGTAAATCAGTGAGCCAGTAAACTATGTGAAAAAATGCACATAGTAAATAAAGATAGAAATAACAAATATAATTTATAGACTTTGACACAATCTGAATAACATGTAAGGGACACAAATAGTCTTGCAGTATCATTGCCAGAGAAAGCAAACTGACTTCTATGCTTCACAGGCAAAGGCAAACCATCACTAATCCGGGAAGTTCTAATCACTTCCTGAGAAGGAAGAAGAATTAATGAGAGAAATCCAATGAATAGTAACAGGATGGCCTAGAACAAAGAGCATTTAGACTGAATAGCAACTATGAGCAAAATTTACTGGACTGTAGCACCACCTCACAAGGAAAGATGTGGAAGCCTCATTTGATTATGCCAATTAGAGAATTGTATGTTTAAAAAAAAGAAAAAAGAAAACCAGGATTCTCTTGGAAATCAACTGGGGAATCAAATTCTTGCTCCAGTTTTCCCTGTCTATAAATGTAATTTCACAAATAAAGATAAACCAATGAATACTGAATTTAAAATAAACCATTTGATACAAGAATAAATATTGTGGCATTTACAATTTAAAGATCCAGATAAATAATCAAGAATTTAATTCTTGTGTTAATGGGAGATAGGTGAGCTTGTTATTATTTAGCAAAATTATGGGATGGAAAACAGCTGTTTGATGAGTTTTCTTGATCTGGAAACTGATAGGGGAAACAGAAAGAAGAGGGCTTTCTTTAAGGTACGAAGGATTCTGCAGAATATAAATTTATAACAACATGAGCTTCTTCACTACTGTTAAAATCATCAGAGGAAGAAATCCAAAAACACCCAAAAGAACACTGATAATGAGCTAGAAAAACAGAAAAAAAATCTTGAAAGCATTAGAAAAAAACCTTTATTTTGTTTCATAGCATCTACATAACGTATTGATCCACGAAAAAACTTCAGTTAATCATAATTTTATGGCATCCATACACACAAATCCAGTTTTGTGGATCAGTTAAAATAGGAGATTGGAGACAGGAAGAAGCAAGTTTCAGTTTAAGCTTTTAATTCAAGATTTGAAGGCAGATTGTTTGGATATGAACTGCTCTGTAATTCAGTTTGTCCATAGGCTGTAATAGGGAAATAACAAAACATTTGCAGTTGCTTCATTTTTATTTTTATTTTTTGGCAGAAAAGGATGAAGATACAAGAAGATACTCCTTAAGTTTGAGAATACATTTGAATGTAAGATACAATATTAGAAAAACCTCACTGGTGTTTTACTGCTTGCACTCTGTTGCAATATTCAAACAAATTTCACAAGCTTTTGATTAAATGTAATGTTTTCTCCATCCATTATGTACAAATCATTATTGATTGTACAGCTATAGTTGAAATCATTAAAAATACTTATGGCTACTTTGAAGGTGTATCCACCACAAATAAAAAAAGTTCTCCCATAAATAGTCCTGCTAGATCTGCATGATTCTTTTCCTGTGGAAGAAATGGTGCTGTGTTGTAAGCTGTGTGATTTGTTGTTCTATTTTCAACCCCAAATGATGAGCTAATGCCTTCATTTTTACTACTTGGAGAACATAAAACTTCTCCATCATATCACCTGTCAATCTGGACAGAATAATGAGTCTTGCACCCATGTAATGCAACTGTTGATTAGTTTAAGTAGTTTACACTTATAAAACTTCATAAACAGGTTTTCCAGCCATTTTTTTATTGCTATTCAGACTTCAAAATGTTGGATGTCTCCACATTTCTCTTTGAATGATCTCACTTTCAATCTCTGTGACAGAAAACATGTTAAACATAACTCTGTTTTGGTATGAAGATTTTGGATTAATTAGCCCAGGGCTTTTCAACCAGTGGTACGGGTACCACCTGTGGTACATTGGCACCTGGCAGGTGGT
>NW_015386568.1:129836-131137 GCF_001527695.2 Protobothrops mucrosquamatus | reverse complement strand
CTGGACAGCCATTTGTCCAAAATGGTATAGGGTTTCCTGCCTGAGCAGGGGGTTGGACTAGATGACCTTCAAGGTCCCTTCCAACTTTACTATTATTATTATTATTATTATTATTATTATTATTATTATTATTATTATTATTATTATTATTATTATTATTATTATTATTATTATTATTATTATTATTATTATTATTATTGAAACTAGCATTATTTATTTTGGCCACGCTATGGATATCAAGGGACTGTAAATGTATGCAAAGGAAATCCAGGCAGTGCTCCAGGCAACAGAACATGTCATGAATTATCCTTCTTAAGATTTGTTAATTGTTATAACAATTCCTACCAAATTTACTTACCATGCTACATCCCTCAAATACTTTATTGCATGTGGAGAAGGTATGGATATAGATAAAACTGTAGAAATGTTCAAAGCAGCAAAGAAAAAATCAGGCACAACACTCACACAGTTTAATCTATATTTACTAATGAAATTGGTTTTTGATGCCTCACAATATAGCACTGGTGTGATTGTGTCTCAAGTCATGAAAGGCAAGAGTGAAAGCCTGATAACATTTGCATCAGTCTCACTCCCAGCTGCAGATGAAAATTATACATAAATAAACAGGGAAGCATTGAGTTTGTTTTGGTGAATTAAATATTTCAACCAGTACTTGTACAAAAGGGAACTTGTCCTCATCACCAATCATCAGCCAACACTGTCAATCCTCAGTCTCAAAAGGAAACAGAATGAAAATAAAATTGAAGATACATAACTATGCAAGCATAAATAGATGGTCTTAGTTACTTCTGTAGGCTAATTCAGGGCTTTTCAACCTTTTCACCCATTGTACCACTTTTAGGATATGGCAACATCCGAGTACCACCAGTCACCTAGCAAGATGTCAAAAACTTGATGACCAAAAAAAAAAAAAGGAAAAAAGTGATAAAGTACAGATAGTCCTCGACTTACAACAGTTCGCTTAGTGACTGTTCGAAGTTACAATGGCACTGAAAAAAGTGCCCCCCAAGCCATAGCCGAGCAAGACACCTGCCTGCCCGCTCAGCGGCACTCTTCCTCCTGTCCGAGGTTTTCATTGTTGTGAGCATTTCTATTGAGGATTGGCAGCAGGGGTGGGGTGGAGGGGTGTTTGGTTTTTATTCCCCCTGTCTGCTGGGTGGTTGCAGCAGGTTTTGGTCACTTCAACTGACTCTGGGACACTGTGACTGTCATAAATATTAATCAGTTGCCAAGCATCTGAATGTAAATCACAAGACCCTGGAGATGCTGCAACATTCCAG
>NW_015386568.1:80433-129332 GCF_001527695.2 Protobothrops mucrosquamatus | reverse complement strand
ACCACCTGCCAGGTGCCAATGTACCACAGGTGGTACCCGTACCACTGGTTGAAAAGCCCTGGGCTAATTAATCCAAAATCTTCATACCAAAACAGAGTTATGTTTAACATGTTTTCTGTCACAGAGATTGAAAGTGAGATCATTCAAAGAGAAATGTGGAGACATCCAACATTTTGAAGTCTGAATAGCAATAAAAAAAATGGTACAAAGTTTTATACATAAATTATGCTAAGGCAAATTAATGCAAAGCAGACTTCTTCATTTGGAGTGGAATTGTGATTTTTATTTGCTGTTTCAAATTAGCCCATCTGCACAAGAATGGATACTGCCAACCACAGGAAGATGATGATGGTGGCAGTGGAGGTGGTGGTGGTGGTGGTGGTGATGATGATGAAGGTTTTCAGCCAGATTCTTAACTATGGCAACAATGACATTTAATAAATACAATACAAATCCCACCTTTGCCATTACATACAACATCACTACTACAACTGTCCACACTCTGTACAGTCTATTTAGCACATATTACATGAGTAACTTACCATTAAGACCTGCTTGGGGCTTGGGATTACTGTACAAAGACTTGCTAATTTTAGAAATGTAAGTAAACCAAAGTTTACTCCTTACCTTTTGCAATTTCATTATTGTACTACATATGAAGGAAGAACATTTGAAGGGGCACCCACAGAGTGCCTACTGTCTTCAATATTGAATTCCCACACTTTTCCTCATACAGATTAAGGGATAAAATAATCTACACTTAGAAGAGTTAAAATAACAACATTGGTACTTCCTAGTAGATTTCCTTCCTTTCCCCTCATCTCTGCCCCTTTGATCAACTTTGTACATTTAAATTTGCAAGACACTTTGGGAAAGAGAGAGAGCACCACAATAATGTCTAATCCTATTACGAATGCTTATTTTAGAATCTACTTGTCTATAAAGGCATGATAGGGATCTTAATTACCATCTCCAACATGTATTTGCCTGAAATAATTATTATACTTCATTTCTACAGAGACAATGAGATAAAAATCTAATTTGGTTTTATTGGCCATCTCTCTCCTTCGTGAAATAAGCTGCTTCAGAGGGCTTTGAAGTAGGTCCCCTTCACAGATTAAAACCCTTGAAAATACATGAACAGAAGGGAGGGCATGGGGAGGGAGAGAGAGACACAGAGAGAGAGAGAGAGAATGGGAGCAATTTACATCCTAGCAGACATAGAATGGGAATCAACAATGCTATGAGACCTACATGATGGTTGAGAGAAAATGTTGAGACATGCTGTTCAGGATGAGGTGGGGGGATGGGAAGATTGTCAAACTGCAGTGTTTTGCTCAGGAAACAGCCAAAGGCTGCACTAAGTCAGAGGAAATAAGTAGCAAAGAAGAAAGAAAAAACAGCCAGCTTCCCTAATCATATTTTCCAAATAAAAAAGCCCACTTCATTGAATAAAAGATCATCAGATGCTTAACTGTCAATTGGCCAGCAGCCAAACTTCCACCAGAAGGATTAGAGTTAATGATAAAGAGTGTGGTATAAGCCTGCATAGATTTTTTCTTTCTCCCACTTCAGGATCTCTTTCCCTTTCTCCTTCTCTGAATCATGGCATTGACACTCTAAGGCAGAAATGTATCAATAGAATAGAATAGAATAGAATAGAATAGAATAGAATAGAATAGAATAGAATAGAAATCTGGAAGGAACCTTGGAGATCTTCTAGTTCAGCCCCCTGCTCAAGGTATTTAGGAGAACCTAAATACCATCTCAGACAAATGACTGTCTAGCCTCTTCTTAAAAATCTCCAGTGATGATTTCTGGAGGCCAGCTGTTCCACTGGTTAATTGTCCTCACTGTTAGGAAGTTTCTCCTTAATTCCAGGTTGCTTGTCTCTTTGATCAGTTTCCAACCATTGTTTCTTATCCTGCTTTCTGGTGCTTTGGAGAATAATGTGACATCCCCCCTCTTCTTTGTGGCAGCCCCTCAAATACTGGAACACTGCTATCATGTCTCCCCTATGAACAAGCTTGGAATTTCAAGGCAGTTTGATTAGTTTGCTTGATTTTCTTTACAGTTCCATTACCATATCAGCATGGGAACATTCATCCTTAAATCCATTAGGGAGAGTTTAAAACTATTCCATTGGGGAGAATTAAATGAGAATGAATTATCATTCATTCTATTGGCTTTCTTTTTTTTTCCTTTCTAAATAATTTATTCAATTTATAAATAAGAATTACATGGTTGAACAATACTGAAACTGGGATGATTATATATATTATAATATGTCTGGCTTTCTTTTCTCTGTTTTTTTCTTATTGGTAGCAATTCCCCCACCCATCCACTTACACACAAACTCTATAATTGTGAGTAATTGTTAGGTAGAGTCATCCTCCCACCTCCCAGTGTCTCTGTTTATTATTCACCTGTCTTATGTTGTGTCTTTCTAGCATTATTTGTAGTGCGTTGTCTCTGAATGGAGAAGTAGAAGCATGCGCCCTATTTTTTAAAACAGCCAGTATTTGGTATCAAGAGCATTATTACTTTAAGAATTTGTGGATTCATACAGTAAGAGCATTGATCAAGACTGGTTTTCAGAGCAGAAGTTAGTATATGTGTATGTTTTATCTAGCAGATGCATTCCCATGGGACGGAATGGATCCTGGTCCTCTTCAAACATCTCTGGAAAGCTCACATGGGAATGCAGAAGCATTGGTTGAACCACTGTCTGTTATGCTGCTGTAGACTGAAGCAATTTTTGCCCCAGTTGCTGTTAGTTAGTTAGTCAGTCAGTCAGTCAGTCATCTGTACATCTACTTACTGTTGATAGTGTAGCAAAATAGATGTGCAGCAGTTCTCAGTGTTCCTTGAGGATCAGAGGCCATTCTTGAAATTCCTCTCTTTGGAAGACAGTAGAAAGCTTGCAAGATTGATATCAGCAATCCCAGGTAAACCAGACGCAGAACATGACTAGAAGAATAAATTCTATTTATTGTCAGGCTACATTAACAGAATCTTGCAAGTCTGAAAGTACAATCTTCCCACCAAAACTTTTAACTGCTTGATCCATTAGAGTAGGTACTTCCTCAGCTTCTTTCTCTGATGGGACCACTGGGGATTCCTGCCTCTCCTTTCTCCTGATTGTTTTCAAGGCAGCATCTCTTCCACTCATTCCCTGAAGTCATCCACACATTCCATTACACTCACTGAGGACCGTTACTTTTTTTACAGTCTCTGCATTCCTGGTTTGAGAATCTCTTACACCAATGGAAATTTGACAGAAGTTCGGATTTGGCTGAAGTATCTTTCTACAGGCCTCCACCGTAGATACAAACACATTGGCAGGAATCAGGCACTTCAGGGCTAAGTAGCTTTGCAGCCGGTGAATTCAAAGCCCCTATATGTTCCTATGAGATACTTAGAACTGGGCCTCTGACTTAAATCATTCTGTCAAAAACAATTTTAATTTGGAAGGAATAAATTTTGGGAGAAAAGATTAACTTGTACTAAAAAGCTAATCTAATTGTCCTCCAATTTTCTTTTAATAAATAGAATTAATGTAGTTTGGGAAGAGAGAGTATCTGTTATTTTGCTTCCCTCCTTTTTAAGACTATTGTCCCCAGTGCAATAATCAGACAGTACCTGTACAATATCAGTTTGCAAAGGATCAATGAAGACCAACATCATAATTTAAATAGAGACATAAAATTTCATATACAAATCACATCCCCAATAATCAGAGCAAAATTTCAAAATAAGGCAACCTCAGGAGAAGACGACAGCTGTTAAAAATGAACACACTCATTGTTTGGCATTTCCAAGGAATGAGTTTGCATTGTAGTATTATGCAATCTTGAGAAAATTGTGTGTTTCACTGCTATAGAATGCAGCCACATCCTTTATGGGTAAAACCATCAACAGTCACTAAAACAAGTGACTGAGAATAATTTGGGTGAAGACTGAACACCCAAAAATGCAAACAGCGTTCTGCACACTTATCCTGCAGTAAGTTCCATTTAAAGTGGTGTGATTTCTTCTGAATGAAGATGCTCAACAGTAACTATCTTAGAAAAACTCAAAAAGTGAATGTTCTTCAGACAGAAAAGAGATGTCTGCATACATGTAATATGGCCTAGCTTCTTTTTTTTTTTTTTTAGCTAATCATATGCATCCTTTAAATAAGTCAGGTAGTTTTTGGTTACAATTAAGAAATCATTTCATGACTATATCATAAGTCCTGAAAGTATTATTGATTTTTATGCTTTAACACACAAAGCTGCCATCGTTTAGAACCAAAATTTAAATCAGAAATTCAAATTCAGTAAAAACAAAACACAAGAAATATTTAAGTATAACCTTATAATAGTATTTGGAAACATAATAGTAACAGCAATAACAACAATAACTTGTGGTCTAGCCAGTCATGAAGACTAAGTGCAATTGGTCTTGATATCTCTGTTGCTTCAGAACACTGATTAGTGCATAGCAAAACTTTCTCAATTAATATCTACACCCTCATCTCCCTTTTCAGATGCCATGATATGCCATTGGTTTTCTAGTGTGGATGAAAGAAAAATATAATAAGCTTGTAGATTTGCATCCCTTATTTGCTTGTTTGTCATGAATGAAGGACAGAAACACCTTGCCTTTGTAAGGCCACACTTGGAATACTGCATCCAGTTAATGAAGAGAAGGACGAGGGGGGACATGATAGCAGTGTTCCAATATCTCAGGGGCTGCCACAAAGAAGAGGGAGTCAAGCTATTCTCCGAGGCGCCTGAAGGCAGGACGAGAAGCAACGGATGGAAACTGATCAAGGAGAGAAGCAACCTAGAACTAAGGAGAAACTTCCTGACAGTTAGAACAATTAACCAATGGAACAACCTTCCTCCAGAAGCGGTGAATGCTCCAACACTGGAAGTTTTTAAGAAGAGACTGGACAGCCATTTGTCCAAAATGGTGTAGGGTTCCTGCCTGAGCAGGGGGTTGGACTCGATGACCTCCAAGGTCCCTTCCAACTTTATTATTATTATTATTATTATTATTATTATTATTATTATTATTATTATTATTATTATTATTATTATTATTATTATTACTCTAGAAAGAGTACAGAGAAGAGCAACAAAGATGATCAGGGGACTGGAGGCTAAAACATATAAAGAATGGTTGCTGGAATTGAGCATGTCTAGTTTAATGAAGAGAAGGATAACGGGTGACATGATAGCAGTGTTCCAACATCTCAGGAGTTGCCATAAAGAAGAGGGAGTCAAGTTATTCTCCAAAGCACCTGAAGGCAGGACAAGAAGTAATGAATGGAAACTAATCAAAGAGAGAAGCAACCTAGAACTAAGGAGAAATTTCCTGACAGTTAGAACAATTGATCAGTGGAACAACCTGCCTCCAGAAATTGTGAATGCTCCAACACTGGAAGTTTTAAAGAAGAGACTGGACAACCATTTGTTTGAAATGGTATAGGGATTCCTGCCTGAGCAGGGGGTTGGACTAGAAAACCTCAAAGGTCCCTTCCAATTCTATTATTGTTATTGTTAACACTGTGTTTCTGTGATTGCCTAACCTGACTCATCCCTCTGTGAGAAGCAACTCAACCTTTGATGCCTATTGGCCTTGCTACAAAAATACGATCTGAAGCAAGAATATTATTGCAGTTCTATAGAATGGAAAAAGCAAAAAGACATGTATCGAATGCTGATGGGTCCTTAGGGCGTATTCAGTATTTCAGTTCCTATCAGGATATGAGAAGTGGTCAAATTTCCTGTCCAAAGAACAGGGTAGAATTGTCAAAGGGTAAACAGCCACATTATCTGGGATTCTAAATCCTAAATTTATAATTCTGCCTTTCATAACTACAGAAAGAGGGAATCTTTTCAGTGGTGTTTTCTTAGGGCTCTTAGTTATAAATATATTTGAGGAAAAGGGGCAAAAGAAAAGTTTAAAAACAGAATAATTTTTCAGGAGTTTCCAATAGGCGTTGAAGGAGAGCACCTATAATACTGATTGTACTGTTTGATCAAGATTAGTAGCACTGCCCTGTTTGACAGTCACCATATCATTCAGAGACTTCACTGTTTTTAATTGAGGTTGCTACCTTCATTACCCAGCAGTGGAAATTAGGAAATTTTATTTGTCTGTCTGTCTGTCTGTCTGTCTGTCTGTCTGTCTGTCTGTCTGTCTGTCTGTCTGTCTGTCTGTCTGTCTGTCTGTCTGTCTGTCTGTCTCTCTCTCTCTCTCTCTCTCTCTCTCTCTCTGTGTGTGTGTGTGTGTGTGTGTGTGTGTGTTCTCCATTCATGAGACTTTGATCAGTGTATAAGAAGATATTTAAAAAACCCCAACAAATTAAAAACCAGTGATTTATACATGTCAAGAGGAATATTCCCAATTAATCAATTAGGCACTATAGCAAAATCAAATAAAAAAGTTTTATCTGCTTGACAGAACACAAGGAAAGATGGTTCTGCATAGACTCTGGAGGAAGCATCTTCTGGATCTTTCATGAAGGCTTTCATTACATCACATCTGACTACTGTCATGCCCCTTTCATCAATGAGTGAAAATAAACTCCTAAAAATACTGTTGGATCCACTTGCTTTAAAAAGAGAGTTAGGGTCCCTTGACTGTGAAGCTGAGAGCTTCAAACTCAGTCATACGGAGAGGTCAAAACCTACGGAGAGTATAGGCTTGCGCCCTGAAGTCTGATCAATTGAAAAGTTAGTAGACCAGTCATTAAATTCTCCTAATTGAATAACATTAAATTAAACATTAACCTCCCCAAAAGAAAATTGATTTCTTCTCTATTACATTAACTATCTCTCACTAATTTTTGTAGTGGAATACAAGGAACAAAATAAGCTCTGAAGGAAAAAAGAACTTCTATTCTATTGTACAGTAATCAACCTGGTAAATATACTGTACTTACATCAGTAAATTAAGCTTATCATTTCTATGGACAACTACAGTATTAGATGTCAATAAAGATAGATAGATAGATAGATAGATAGATAGATAGATAGATAGATAGATAGATAGATAGATAGATAGATAGATAGATAGATAGATAGATAGATAGATAGATAGATAGATAGATAGATAATTGTGGCGGTCTTGTGGCTGTGTGGAGTTTTGCAGACCAGATATTGCACCATGACTATACATCTGTTATCATAATCTACTCAGTTCTTTGTCACATATGTGAGGTCTGATCTCTGATTAAGTCATTAACTGATTTTGCTTTCAGCACTATGACACTAAATAGCAATATGCTTAAACTCAAAGAAAAACCACAATGGCAAATCTGCCAGGTTTTAGCTAGATTATCCACCATATAAAGGAATATATTTTGGATACCAATAGCTCTTATTCTTCTTGTAACTTGTGAAATATGCACCATCATTTCTTTCCATTATAAAATAAGATGGATGGACATCCTAATTTTCTCTTTCCAAAATGAAATACAAAATGCCACAGCAATTCCTTCATTTATTTAATTTTAATAAAACAGGTCCAGAATAATAAAGCCAACACATTGTTGACCTAGAATCAAAGTTAGATGCAGCCCAATAGCATAAGGGAAAGTAGGAGCTCACACCATATACCACAGCAAACGTCTGTCATTGACTTCCTAGTCATCAGAACCTGTAGGAAACACCATTTTCATAAGGGCTCAAAAGTACAGTGGGGTCTTGAGGGGACGTCTCTTTTGAGCTTTCTGTATCTCATAAAAGGCCCCTACTATAATCTTTGCATCTCAGAAGCTCACCATTACATATCAACTGTTTCCAAACTTCAAGGAAAACAATATTCTCCTTATCAGGGCAAGCAAGTCAAAGGCTTCCCAAAAGACATATTATTCGATTTTCATGTTTCGCAAGATTAGCAACAGTTTAAGAAGTTGGGACTCAATGTCCTGAGAAAGAATTTATTGGTATACTTTCATTGTTAGAGTCACTGTCTCCAGCTCTTTGCCATCTCCCTGAAAGGAAACCACAACAGACCATTGTTTAGAACCAGGCCACAGAGGCTGTGCAAAGCAATAGAGGCACTAGGAGTCGGTAGGTGGGGAGTCATTATCTGTTGGTCATAAATCTCTCAGTGAGACAAATTACTAAATCATATTGAGTTCAATAGCACTTACTTAAGCATGCATAGAATTGCAGTGTTCATCCCTTCTATTGCAGATGTTTTAGGGAAGAGAGAACCAGTCAGCAAGGAATATTTCTGTGAATTCATTCCTGTCTTTCATCACTTGGTGGTTGTTGATTTTCATCACTTGGTAGCTGTCACTACTTAGTATATGTCACCTGCAACTAATTGCTCTTACCAATAGAATTTAGCAAGTTTCTTTTCAGGAAATAATTCCTCCAAGCATTTATTTTCCTGTGCCCTGCCTTCAACCACAGCCTTCGTGTCAGAGCTATAAACGGCATCTTCTGTTCCTTAACATTCTGCAGTGGATTCCATTTACTAATACTAACAGGAAATCCCATGAATCTGCCTCATGGCCTTTTACTGACTTCACAAATCCAATTGATACAGTCTGAGCCAATTTCTGAAACTGCAGCTGTCTACCCTTACAAAGCTCTAACTGTTAGATAAGGAAGTGCCAGCTGGAACAAGAAGTTTCCCTTACTACTCTCGATGCCATATTCTTTGCCAAGTGGGCAGCTGTCAGCTTGGTTGGTGGCAAAAATGACATAAATGGGAAACCCCAAGAGCTGATCCTGCACACTCATCCCAAAGCAAGGTTACTCTCAACATCTTTAAACTGAACCAGCAGAGGATAAAAGCTGAAACTCTGAAGAATTAAAAGACATTTATGTTATGTCTGCAGCTTTGCATGTCATTAGGTTATTCTCTAAAGGCTAAAAGGGGGAAAACATGGAAGACTACAACTGAGAGTATTTAGGTCACTAACCTCTATAATTCTCCTCATTAGTCCTTTATAAAGTAAGCTATATTTGCATTTGTCTTCATTTAGACATCTTTTTCAATTGGAAATGTCTTTCACTGAGGTTGTGTTTAAATAGACACATCTTTGTGATATCAAGTATATTTATTTAATCAAATTATATTGTGGTCCATCTCAACAAGTGACTGAAATGAAATGAAAACAATTACAAGTGCAAAATTTAAAATACATAGCAGCCAAGGAATTATCACACTCCACAGTCACCAACACAGCCAAGAGATGTGTATCTTGACACACTCAGGGACCCAGGGCAGGAAATAGTACTAAGTCTTTAAGGCCTTGTGAAAGGCCAGCAAGGTCAGTGCAATCCTGATCTCCAGAGAGAGGATGTTCCAAAGGGTGGGCACTACAACAAAGAAGGCACGTTAACCAGCATTCCTTAGCCGACAAGACATGGAATGCCGCATGCCCATCCTGCCAGATCAGATTGGATGAAAAAAAACCAGGGAGAGGTAATCCCTCAAGTAACCTGGTCCCAATCCATGTAGAGCTTTATAATTGACAACCAGCACATTGAATTGCATCCGGAAGCTCACAGGCAAACAAAGCAGTATTGGTGTTACATGTACTGAATAACCAACATAATTTACTACCAGTGCTGCCATATTCTGCAGCTGTGAAGCTTCCAAATGCTCTTAGAGGGTAGCTCCATGTAAAACCTATTGCAATAGACCAAGTGGGAGGTCAAAAACACATAACTGACAATGAGCAGGGCCTCCAGATGGAGGAATGGATACAACTAGTGCAAAACCTGAAGGTGTATAAAAGCCCTCCTAGCCATAAGCAGAAACTGTAAATTCCAGGAGGACCACTGGATTGTTCACTGGGTCCATAAGAGGCTGTGTCACCTCATCCAAATCTAGCCATGGAAGATCCTTTCCGCCAGAAGTTCTAAACGCCCAAATCACTCAGTTTTGCTTGAGTTAAGTCAAAGTTGGTGCACCCCATCCAGGCCCTTACAACTTCTAGACACTGGTGACAACATCTACAACATAACTTAGGCAGTATGGGTTGGAAATGTGAAGCTGGCTATCAACAGCATACTGCTGATATCTCACTCCGAACTATCAGATGTCCTCTCCCAGCAGCCTCATGTTGATATCAAACAGGAAACGAGAAATGACTGAACCCTGCAGCACTGCAGAACTGTGCCATGGACCTCTATCTCCATTGGCTGGAATCAGCCCTGGAGGAAGGAATTCACCCCCAATTGCCAAAACCAGTCCAGAAGGATGCAATGATCAAAGCCCTTAAAAGATCAAGAAGAGCAAGGATCAGTAGTGGGATTCAGTCAGTTCACACCACTTCGGCAGAACTGAAGTGGTAGCTAATTTTTTGTTGCCCAGGCAACAAATGGACTTCCAGAAGCGGAATGGACTTCCGGAAGCAGCATCCACACAGAGAACCGGTTGTTCACATATTTGAATCCCACCACTGGCAAAGATGGATGCATTATTCCCATCCCGCTCCTGCCCACCATTATCCAAGTGCAATCAATTATATTCCAGCCTCCATCCCAATTGAACCGGTCCAGAAAAAAATTGCTTCAATTTGATAGAGGAAAAGAAATTAAAAATTGGGGTAATGGTTCCAGCTGGGTTGCAGAGAAGAAATGAATGAATTATGAACTTAATATGAAGCAAACCCAGCAAGCAACGAAGTACTCATTTTAAAAATTGAAAATACACTACATAAGATAAGTGAAATTGCCTAACCTTTGTCTGTTAAGCCTAGTTTTAGTCATTAGAAGCCAGTTTTAAGTCATAAAAAACCAATAAGCCAGAGGTTTACACTTGATTAGAAACTCTTCTTTTTAGTTAATTAAGTCTCTTAAAAAATTGAACATATATTGAAGATCCTGTACCAATGTGACATGAGGGGAGAATCCTGCTCAGGTACTAAAAACCATGGTGCAGTGTGGGATCAAACCAAGATTTAATGCTCCTTAGACTTTAGATGATTTATTGTTTCCAGAATGGGATGGAACTGCACCAATTGTTGGTGAGCTCCTCTTCCTTTCCATCTCAATTCTGGCCCAGTCAGAGTTGCAAGCATGAGCTCACTTCTCTCCACCATTGAAATCGCCTGGCAACCTCTCCTAAAATTGCTGACTACCACAGAGTTCTGTTTTTCTAATCTGTACATTTACTGTTGTAACTTACTGCCTGGGAAAAAGGTTCTTGAAAGGCATAGTAACTACTGGTTGAACATTAAGAGCCAAATCTCAAGCTGTATATACTGTAAAGCACTACATGCGTTTTAATGAAAACTTTATATATGGACCCATACAGGTTGTGTCTGTGGAAAGTAGCTTGTGGCTTTGCGGGATTCCTAATATAAATATCTTTGACATAAAAATTACTATGTTAGAAGGCAATGTGGATGGATTGGAAAATACTTTCTTGTATGCAGACCAATGTAAACTATTTAATGACTGGGGAGAGATTCTACACGTTTTCTGAGAGAAACTCTTCACTTCCCACCCCCACCTTCACTGTTGCCAAGCCTTCTGCCCCATACAATCTTCCACCTCTTTTTACAAAATTGATCCTTCCAGCTTAGCAATCAGTTTCATAGCTTGCCTTTGGCTCAATGCAAATTTCCTCTTCTCTTCTCTTCTCGGATTGCTAGCTTTTATTCTCCGAATTCTTTTCATAATGCCATAATTGCAACATTAGAAGGACAGCTTAAGAGAACCATTTTTTAAGTGCCAGGGCCACATAATAACTTAATTAAATAAACAGAAATATAATTAGTATGTAAATATTTCCTTTCTTTAATTCCTAGATATCCTGAGAGTGTGTTAAGTGAGATAAAATGGTTGAAGAAACAGCATTCAGCTGTTTCCCTATTTTATTGTACTTCTAACTCTGCTTGCTTCAACTGTGGTGAACATGGCCATTTTTTTTCCTTTTTTTTTTTTGTTAAGACAAATGTGTCCTTGAACATGAAAGGCTGTAAGAGCTAAATGTGTATATCATTGGCAAGGAACCTGGAGAAGTAAAATGTTCTGTCATGTATAACTGCTAAGTTCCTTCCTCAAATTATTTGCAACCAACCGTTTTCTCAGAAAACGTAATGCGCCAGTTTGGTCAAGGAAAAGATGAACAGATTATAGTGTCTTTCGACACGTACACCAGAACAGACACCTCATGTTGCTGCTTGAATGAGGTAGATAAAGTCAGAAGCCTTTTTAGCTTTGTCACAGAGACAGTGTTAAATGCATTAGAATTCCAGCTTTCTGTAATTATACAATTATTTACCATGATACAGAGAATGGCTTCTTCCAATCAGGAAATATCAACCTTTGTAGTCTCAGCCATCCTGGGGGAAGGGCTGATCCAACCTTTTGTATCGTGCTAATAAATGGCACTTTAAGAAGCTGGTTGGAATCATTTTTATGGCTGTTAAGAGGCTGGAAGGCAGGTTAGGCCTTGTAAAATAACAAGCTGCAGGTATTTCAAAACCTCCCTATTTTCTTTAAAAATTAATCAGTGGTAAAGTGGAAGTGGAAAGTAATTCATTGAGTCTGTGTGTTCTGCCTTCAATATCTTCAACGGTAGTATCTTTCTAGGCCTGCTGCAAGGCTTAGGAGTAGGGAGTGCTGTTTAAAATAGTTTTCCTCCTTCCTGACTAGCTTGTTCCAGTTGGTGATGGTGTGGAACCAATCAAGCATCATTATGGGAATGCCACATGCTTGGTCTTTTCTATAGTATTTAACATCTATGTGAAGCTTATGAGAGAAGATATCTGCTGACATAGGTTGTAGATTCATCAACATGCAGATGATACTAGTTGTATATCTCTATCCATGGCTGAACAGGAGATGTAGTGGAAGTCTTGACCCACTGTTTGAAGGATATTTGGATTCATGTTAGGCTGAGACTAAATCTCAGCAAGATAAAGTGGCTGTGGATTTAAAATCCATATTTTCGGGAAAATGTTGAGTCTAGACAGGCTTATGTTCACTCATGGACCTGGTAATGGTGTAGAGATCCTTCAAAACCCATGGTTCCTGCTTGAACAGCAGGTTAGTAGCCATGGCCAGAAGGTTTTTTTTTGCACAATTCCACCAGTTACAACTATTTCTGGAACAGGAAGCTTCACTCACAGTAACTCATACCCTTGCACTTAGGGTCCAGACCACGACAATATCCTCTCTCAGGGGCTATCCTTGAAGACCATTTGGAAGTTTCAGCTGAGTCAAGTTGCAGCAGCCTGGATAATGGACATTCCTAGATATGTGTGTCCAATATACTAGCACTACTATTGGAGCTGCAATTACAGTCCATTAATCCAGGGTGCAATTCAAAGTGTTGTTTGTCACTTTTAAAGCCATGCCTTGATATCTATAATTATGCCCATCCACTAAGATCAGGAAAGAATACATACTGAGATCCCTCTGCCAAAGGAATATCAATTGCAAAATTCTATAGTCAAGCTTTCTCTGTGATAGCTCACCTCCTTCAGAAGACCTTGCCTTTAGATATCTGGATCAATACTAGCTTCAAAGTATAGTGCATTGAATTGAGGTTTATAGCTGTTATTTAATTGTGGGTTTGTTAACCATTCAGAGTTTCTCAGTAGAAGTTAGAGTAAATGAATAAAATATATATCTTCTTATCATCATCATGTGGTTTACCAATGAAGAAATTGTTTTTAAGGACGAGTAGCTTATTTATTTATCTTTCCTATTGCAATAAGGTAGCTGCATTAACTGCATATTGAAAAAAAGAAATATAGAAAACACAAAAAAATCTACTACCGTGTAAATAAAAAGTCATGTGAGAAATTATCGTATAAAAGGAATACATCAGATTGCTATTAAAGTCATAAAATCCAATCAAGTTTGATCAAATTGTGATTGCTGCTTCTACAATCTCATTACTTTAACTTTACCTTTGCTTTTTTTCTTCTAATGTAGCAATTGAAGTAGCTATACTGATGTACCACATAGTTGTTACAGTATATTATCTGAGGTTTTTCAGTGTTGCACAACTATTGTTTTGGCTGTATTAATTAAATTGTTTTATACCAATTATTTATACCAATCAGGAAATTATAACCAAAAAATATTCGTAAGTTCTGACTAATTGAGGAGCTTGAGAAAAATGTACTGATTATTTACTTTGAAGATTTGTATGCTGCCTCCAAATCTGCTTTTCCAAGAATCACTCTGCTTCCAAGACCAGCATGCAAATAGAATCACTCTACTTCATTATCCCATGCAGCCCTCATGTCCAGAGAATCAACCATTTTTTTTCTCATCCGAATAAAATTGTCATGTGTACGGAAGAAGAATCCACATATTTGATGGTGTGTTTCTGGAGTAAATAAATATAGTTGTTTTTCCTAATTGATCATAGGCTTCAAAAACGAAAGATCAGAAACACAAACAAGGTGAAAAAAGAAGAAATACTTACTGGAGATGCTGAAGCAAGCTAAAATGCTAAACGTTGTTTCTAATATCTATAATCTTCATTTCATTCATTGGCTTGGTAAGCTGAAAACCTTTTCCTTCAGTGCAAACAAATCTTATTAATCAGGCAGCATTTTTTTTTCATTGAAAATTTGCATAGATTTCAAATGCAGACAATGTTTGCACTCTAACAGCAACTCATATTTCAATACAAGTACTTCTATTTAAGGTAGCAGGTGCAATCTTGAATAAAGGCATCCAATGTTTCAGCTTCTTCTAAATTGTGATGGTGCCTTGGAAACCAGCCTTCTTAGTAAGTGCTCCCAATCTTTACAAATCCCTCCCAGTAAAGATTTCCTCAGCTTCCCCCCCCCCCCCAGGTTTTAGGAAAAACTTGCACAGAGGGAAGGTGCTCTGTTGTGTGAAGGTGGGGTTGCAGGCACATGACATTTGCATTTGTTGGTGTTTAGTCCTTTGGTTGTTTTATATTTGGAGTTTTCTGGGGTGCTTTTAGTATTTTTATATTGTTAGCTATCTAAAGCCTATAGAAATGGATGGCATATAAGCAAACCAACTAAAGAATTTTTTTCCTCCAGAAAATTTGATTTAGAAACAGATGTGTGTACATTGTGTCCAGTTAATTAGCCAGACCTTCTATGGGTGTCCTAGACAATTGTTTGTATTTTCTTTTTGATTTATTTCTTTAAATCAAAGGAGCTTGATGGCTCAGCGGTTAAAGCCGCTGAGCTTCTCAGCTGAAAAGCTGACAGCCTGGGTTCAAGACCCAAGCGCCGCACAATGGGATGAGCTCCCATTACTTGCCACAGTTCCTGACCACCTAGCACAGTGGTGGTGAACCTATGGCACACGTGCCAGAGGTGGCACTCAGAGCCCTCTCTGTGGGCACGCGCGCCATTCCCCAGAGATGGCAACTGTCCCTCTTCAACCAGCTGCCCGCTAACTCGCCGAGGTCCCACGTGGCTGGATGCATCCCAGCACCCGTGCACTCGCTGGCCTCTGTGTGCAGGGGCCGATGGTGTCAGGCAGCAGCCGCCCCAGCCCCTGCCTCACCTTGCCCTGTGACAATGGCACCCCCGCCCTGCCTCGCCTCACCTTGCCTCACCCCGCAGGACGAGCCTCCTGCCCACCGCTCCACCTGCCAGAGACCCCGTGGATCTTCCCCAACCCTGCCCTGCCCCCAGAGGCATCCCTCCCCACGAGCAACATTGAGGTAATCACGCCCACCTTGGCCACACCCACCCAGTCTGGCATGACCACCACAACCACGGCCACCCAGTGGGCCACGCCCACCTGGCACCTGGTGATAAATAAGTGGGTTTTGGGTTGCAGTTTGGGCACTCGGTCTCTAAAAGGTTCACCATCACTGACCTAGCAGTTCGAAAGCATGCAAATGCAAGTAGATGAATAGGTTCCACTTCACTAGGAAGGTAACTGTGTTCCGTGCACCTTGGCATATAGGCATGCTGGTCACGTGACCATGGAAACGTCTTTCCCTCAGCTTAGAAATGGAGATGAGCACTGACCCCTAGAGTTGGACACAATTGGATAGGGGAAATCTTTCCTCTTCCCGATTATTTCTTTGGTTTTCCACAATCAGTTGTCCTGTTTGGCATGTGCTTTAAAAAGTATGGATGGAAAAAGACTAGATGCCTAAAAGTAATAATGTCTAAAATCAAATAGAGATAGACACATCCAAAAAGGATAAACCAAGACAGTTATACAAAACAATCTTCAAGTGAATAACTGTCAAGGCATGCAATACTTAATGCATTATCATGTATGCCTAGCTAGGAAACCAAACACAGCAACTTCCATGCACAAGAATCCAGGGACAAAGGATCATGTGACACTGAAAATGCAAGTAGATAAAAAGGTACCATTTGGGTGAGAAGGTAACAATGTTCTGTGTACCTCGGTGTACAGTCATGCGGGCCACATGACCAGGGAAGCATCTTCGGACAATGCTGGTTCACTTGGCTAGGAAATGGAAATGAGCACTGCCCCCTAGAGTCAGACATGACTAGACAGGGGAAACCTTTACCTTTTTATGTTTTTCAATGAGAGGTTAGCTAACTAGTCACTTGTGGGATACTTAACAAATGCTTAGTGAAAGGACAATTTACAAATGAAAGGTTGAATACATTGCATTTGCCATCCTACTTGGATCTAAGATATATTTTCAGGGAGATATGGAATACAGGTAGTCCTCGACTTATGACTACAACTGAGCCCAAAATTTCTGTTGCTAAGTGAAATATCCTGTACACTGCAACCCTCATAAATATGAGCCAGTTGTTAAGCATCCGAATTTTGATCAGGTGACCATGGGGATGCTGCAATAGTCATAAGTGTAAAAAATGATCATAACTCACTTTTTTCAGTCTCGTTGTACATGTAACTTTGAATGGTCACTAAATGAAAGACTGTAAGTCAAAGACTTCCTGTAATTGTCATGTTCAACATACAAATTGCATATTCTGCTCTCAGGATGGGAAGAATGTTTCTGAAAGAAACACTCTTTTCTAAAGGAAAAGAAACATAAAATAAAAGCAATCCGAAAATAAAATAAAAGCTCAGAATTTTAAAAGGCTAGTCATGGTTCACATATACTACTGTAATGTATACCCTTATTACCTTGGTAAAACCCAGAAGGATGGTTTGTTAGCACAAAGTTCTGGCACAGTCAAGTTATCTGGGGAATCACAACCAGGATTTCTTTTAAAGTACACAGCATTCTAGGAGTGGTGGGATGTGAACAACCAGTGGATGCTGCTTCTGGAAGTCCATTCTGGACCTGGGCAACAAAAAAATTAGCTACCGGTTCTGCCGAAGTGGTGCAAACCAGCTGAATCCCACTACTGATTCTAGGTCATTCTAGACATTTCCTCAGCTTTTGAATGAGCCCAGGATCTTATTCAGGTAAAATGCTCACTGTATAACCATTTAGTCCCTTCTTCATGCCAACATGAGTGAAATTGCCTCAGGGACCTACAACGCCATATGTCTTTATACGATAAATGCTGACATTCTTTCTGCTTACGGAGGCACAGAATGCATAAAGACAATAATTGGGGTTTATCCAGAATACTCCCACATTCAGCATTCTAGTGGACCAGAGCTCATAAAATATCTCTACCCAAGCATTCCTAGTACTCTTTAAATTGAACTGTTGGAAGTTGTGTAAATTGGACAATTTGGAAAAACCAGACTATTTTCCAATAGACTACCACTCTCAAGATAATAAAAACAATAACAATAACTTAAACTTGTATGCTGCCCAACTCCGTCATGTTCCCTGCTCTCTACTTTTCCACAGAGGAAGTAATGTTCATGTAGACTTGATGGCTAAAGACTTGCTTCAAGAGACTTGGCCAAGACTTCAGAGCTAGATCCTTGCTTCCTGAACCTGATGTCATAAATTCTTTATCCTCCTCCACCTCATTTTCCTTGGGACTTGACAGAAGTATACAGGGTATGCTGAAAGAGTTATTTTTCTTTCTTCTCTACTCACTAACAACTTCAGAATGAAAGTTACAAAATCACTACAAGATTTAGATGACTACAGATGGAACCTACTATAGAATTACTCAATCTGAAACTTTTGGCTATGCTGGAAATTCATTTTTAGCTGCAAAAACAAAAAAACAAAAAACCCCAACATTTCTTTTAAATATAAGTGTCGTCCTGGAGGAGCTGTTACCTTACAAATGCCTGAGGAAATAGGAATTACAATATTTATAAGAAAATGAGTTCTGCAGAACTCATTAATCATTTAATGAAGACCACAAAATAGAAATGAATCAGCAGAATGATGTAGCCACTAATGGGATTAATGTGGTTCTAGGTCCATTAACAAAACTGCAGTGATCAAATTATTATCATGCCAAAAGTTCATTCTGAATTTTTTTTCGACTCTTTTTCCCCGGTTTCTTGTGGGGGGATTTTTTTTTAAAAAAATAGTGAAATTCTCTTGGATAAATTGTAAAGTTATTTCATTTACTGGTTACAAAGAGAGTATACAACCCTCTGCTGGACTACAGAATCTTTCTGACTTTCCACTTAATTTTACTCAACATGATAAGGAAATTCTTCCTCTGAGAAGTTTTCAGATAACGACAGCATGAACAGATACAGACCTGAAGATACTGATGGGTAGATGTAACATTAAAAAGAATAATAATAAAAACATTTCTTCTATCGTTCAGTATAAAATAACTTCAACAACCCATCTTAAGTGTGTCCTGCCTACATACACACTTCACAGTCACCAGTTTGCATACAGAGCAAAAAGATCCACAAAGGACACCGTAGCCATCACTTCCCATACCGCTCTGACTCATCTGGAGCAGGATGGTCTTTGTGGATTTGAGCTCTGCATTTAACACAATTCTTCCATACACATTGGTGTTTAAATTTGTCAGTCTCAGATTTTCACATTCAATCTGCCTTTGGATTATGAACTTCCTGTCTGGCCGCTCTCAAAGGGTCAGATTAGGCAACGATATCTCTTCAGCCCTTGTTCTTAATACAGGCTCCCCACAGGGCTGTGTGTTGAGCTCCCTTACACCCTCTACACTTATGACTGCACCCCTACTCATCCCAACAATATTACTGTTAAATTTGCGGGTGATACAACAGCGGTGGGGGCTTATCTCCAAGGGAGATGAGTCTGCCTACCAGGATGAAGTGGAGCAGTTGCTCTTGTGGTGCAGAGACAATAATTTGGTTCTCAACACAACTAAGACCAAGGAGCTTATAGTAGATCACAGGAGGAATAGATCAGACATTCAGCCCCTGATCATCAGCGGAGCGGGTGGCAAGCTTTAGGTTTCCGGGTGTTACCATAAAGGAGGACCTGACCTGGAGTGCTCACGTTATAGCATTGGTTAAGAAGGCCCAGCAGAGATTATATTTCTTGAGACTTCTCAGGAAACAACTGAATGAAAAACTGCTGGTGACCTTCTACCGTTGCTCCACAGAGAGCATTCTAACCTATTGCATTTGTGTGTGGTTTGCTTGCTGCACAGTAGCAGATAGTAGTTCCAGAGGGTCATTACCATCGCCCAGAGGATTATTGGTTGCCCTCTCCTCCCACCCACCCCGGACGATCTGCACAGTTCCTGTTGTCTTAGGAAAGCTCAAAATATTCTTAAAGACTCATCCCAAACATTCTTTTTTTGAACTATTACCATCTGGCAGACAGTATAGGATAATAAAAACAAAGACAAATAGGCTGAAAAATAGTTTTTATCCCAGAGCTGTAACCATATTAAATACCACTGTATAGTGCAACATTGAAATGCAATATTAGGGGCAGCGCAATGGTGAATAGAATGTGAAGGATGTGTGTATATAATCTATGTTCTTATCTGTGGTTTTTACTTGTGTGTAGTGTGCACCATGGACAACACTTAATTTCATTGTGAGTTACACAATGACAATAAAGTTTCTATTCTGTTCTGTTCTGTTCTGTTCTATTCTGTTCTGTTCTGTTCTATTCAACAGAGTAACAGAATAACAGATCTTGGAGGTCTTCTAGGCAGGAAACCTTATACTATTTCAGACAAGTGGTTGTCCAATCTCTTCTTAAAAACCTCCAGTGTTGCAGTATCTACAATTTCTGGAGGTAAGTCGTTCCACTGTTTAATTGTTCTCACTGTCAGGAAATTTCTTTTAAGTTCTAGGTTGCTTCTCTCCTTGATTAGTTTCCATCCATTGCTTCTTGTTCTGCCTTCAGGTTTTTGGGAGAATAAGTTGACCTCTTCTTCTTTGTGGCAGCCCCTTAGATATTGGATCACTGCTATCAGGTCACCACTAGTCCTTCTTTTCATTAAACTAGACATACCCAGTTCCAGCAACCGTTCATTATATGTTTTAGCCTTTTATAAATAAGCTCTACCTTTATATAAAAATAAAATAGGAAAAGAGAATCTTCTGTTGTAGAGAAAGAAATGTCTCAGAAATATGATTTCAGCACCATACCAGTCTAGATCCGAAGTAATTCTGAGGAAAGATGTATTTTCATTACGTAAATCTGATTTAGGGTCATTCTGTTTGACTTAGACTGACTTCAGTCAGGATGATATGTACAGATACTTCACAAGAAAACTATTAATTAACTGGAGCAGATCTGCAAAGAAAGAGAAGGTTGGTAAGTGAGTTGCAAAAGAAGTGCTTAAGAAGAGATAGTAAAACTAACTTCAAATATCTGAAAGTCTCTTACATGCACGATGGAACTAATATATATTTCTGTGCACTAGATGATTGCATCAAAACTAATAAGTAGAGGTAAGAAAGATTTTTAAAAATTAAATGCTCAAAAGAACTTTCAGATGGTACATAATACCTCAGAAAGTAGAGGAATTTTTTGTTAGAAATTTCTAAACAGAGGCTAGCTGATTGGCCACCTATCAGGATTTTCTACTGAGGATTTCCTGCACTGGCAGGGGTTTGGGCTAGTTTACATTTGCTATTTCTTCGAGCTCTGAAAGTCTATTATTCTATCTTCTTTTTTATGTATTAACCTCACTGTATATGAAGGTCAATATTGATGTACACTGAATGTAAATTTAACAGATCTTGACAGAGTTTGGCATGTGTAAATAAGGTCACTTGATTGTCCACATACCCATAATATCCACACTGCTATTCAATCTATTTTGGCAGCTTTGCAGAGCTGCACTCAACGTTAGTTGAGATGTATCCCACAGCTTTTCCAGGTGTTAAATTCTGAATCTGTTGAAGCTGCATACCAACTTGTAAAATTTGGCTCAATAATTTGCTTACATATTTAATTATCTATTAAGTGCCCATGGGACAAATGAAAAATGATTAGTATGATGTAACTGCTAAGTGAAAGTAAAACAAAAATAGTGTACAAATTTAGGACTCTTCCTGCATTCTTTCAAGTCTAAAAGGAGTCTGGGATGTGAAGGGGTTTCTGGGAGAACAGAAGCAACAGGTGCTTACTTGGACACTCAGAATGGCCTCCTTGAGTAACAAAAGAATCAGGACTAACAAGTTACAGAACACTAATTATAGCCAAACACTTTCTTTGGTGCTTCTGGCAATAGCTTCCTTCATTTCACAGTTTAATCCCATTACTTACAGCTGACAGCAGTCTCTCTCTCTCTCTCTCTCTCTCTCTCTCTCTCTCTCTCTCTCTCTCTCTCTCNAGAGAGAGAGAGAGAGAGAGAGAGAGAGAGAGAGAGAGAGAGAGAGAGAGAGAGAAACCTTAATGACTCTTTTCAGCTTCCTATATTAGCCTGTATAGTATTTTCTTTTAGATCTAATAATGTGCATACATTAATTTCAATAAGAGGTCTTTCTGTTAGCACAACTCTAACTTGCGAATTGTTTTTTTCCCTTGACATTCATAAGGCTGAGAGGTTTTTTTCTCTTCTTCTTCTTCTTCTTCTTTAGGAATCTGGTGTTTCAAAAGGATCCACTGTGGAACCGTCTCACATCATTGTAGAGGAAGTAGTGATGTAATCAGGCCCAACACTTAAAATAGATGTAAGGAAGCAACAGCTTTATTCCTCAAAGAGAAGGAAGATCATGTGTTAGCACTCAAATTCATATGACCTATTGATAAAGTGCTAGGGTGTCTGCATTCCTCTACCAGCAGTTCTCTCACATGCATAGGGGGTGAGGTGGGGGGGGGGAAGCTATAAAGAAAACTGTCCGCTGGCACAAATTCCATCTGTCACTTGCTCTTGCTGCTTCCTTCAAAGCCTCTGCTTCTCTCCCTCCCCGCATAAACCTGTCAGTTTCCCTTCAGACAATTACACTTCCTAAAAGATCAAGGAAAAATACTTCTCTTTCAGATGACAATTTATATTGTAGAGGGATTTGTATCCCTAGACAAGGCTGAAATTATTCTTTACATGTTAGATTCCATTAAAACAACAACAACCTCAACCCAGGTTAAGATTTGAACATTCTCACTGTGCCTCTTGATTATTTCATTTGTTGCAGTATGCTGAATTTGCATACAGGAAGTTATATTTATGTATGGTTTTATTATATATTGCTTTACTGGCAAAGTACTTTAGTGTAATTAGTATAAGATCTGTGCTACAGAAGTCTAGATGACCACTATATGACAACATAGTGATGGAGGCAAGTTAAATGTTTGCTGCGGTTAGTGGTGACCCAATATTTTGCAGTCCAGGTCTGCTTTGACTGAATCCAGATATCTAAATTTTAAAAGAAATATGTGAGANCTCCCTCCCTCCCTCCCTTCCTCCCTCTCTTCATTTGAAGCTTCCCATAGAAATATAACTAGGAAAGCCAACATCAAAAAGAACTTGGTAGTAAAATATCTGGATTATTTTCTGCTCTATTTGTGCAGCAGACTTTGTATTCCAGTCCACAGAGATGAATGAAAAGGAAAATAGGAGCAATACCTGGTAGTTCTGAAAATAGTTTATGTTCTAAAACTCTTTGAAATAGAGTGGTCTTTCGAAAAAGCTTCATGGGGCAATAATTGCTAGTTATCTCTTGTAGGGAGAGGCAGTAATAGACCCACCTCAGTATTAAATAAGGTTCTACATCTAGGAGAATGCCTTGTTTTAGGGAACTACCACATAACTTGGTTGCTTTACTTTGCCAAATATATTTCTAGTTTAATATCCTAGTACCTGATTATTCTATTGCTACTATGTCATTTTCAATATCTAGTTTACTTCTTTCCTTTTTTATTTAGTTACTAAGTAGGCAGCCAAAGATGAAGTATATTCAGAATGGAATAGGTACCATGTACTTTCTAACTTTCCTTCCCCCAGTGAGACAAACATCAGTGCTCCCATCTCTGTTCTGATTTCTCTTCCAATGAAATCAGGAGGCTTATTATTATGGTGTGTCACATAGTCAGCCAGATGTTCAGATTGGGTTTGGCATTTTTGTCTACCTAGTGAGTCCTTTCCAAGGACCTGGGATAGGCAGGTCTGAAGGTCTGATGGTATTAGAAATATCATCGTAGGATGGAAGCTGTTCCGAGTAAAGCAGCCTTTTGCAATTGACTGATGACACATTTGTCAATGCCAATGGTGTTCAAATGGTGCTCCAGTTGTTTTGGGATTGCATCCAAGGCCCCTATTACTATCGGTACTTTGCTTACTTTTGCCAGAGTCATTCTATTTCTATTTGTAGGTCTTTGTATTTTGTTATCTTCTCCAGTACTTTCTCTTCTATTCTGCTGTCTCCAGGCACTGCCACATCCACTATCCAGACTTTTTTTGTCTTTCTTATCAACAATTGTTAAGTCTGGGGTGTTATGGGACAGGTGCCTGTTCGTTTGAATTCTAAAGTTTCAGAGCAATTTAGCTTCTTCATTTTCTATGACTTTCTCTATTTTATGGTCCCACCAGTTCTTACTTGCAGGCAAATGATATTTCTTGCAAATTTTCCAGTGCACTATTGTGGCTACTTTGTCATGCCATTGCTTGTAGTCAGTATGTGTGATCTTTTTGCAGCAGCTTATCAGGAAGTCCACATTTTCTTCAGCTTCTTTGCATAGGCGGCACTTACTGTCTGTTGCTGTCTTCTCAATTCTGCCTTTATATGTTTTGTTCCTAAGGCTTGATTTATTATTATTATTATTATTATTATTATTATTATTATTATTGTTGTTGTTGTTGTTGTTGTTGTTGTTATTATTATTATTATTATTAATGAGGTGGCTGGATGGAGTCACTGAGCAGTAGGCGTGAGCTTAAATGGACTCCTGAAGATGGTAGAGAACAGGAAGGCCTGGAGGAACATTGTCCATGGGGTCGCGATGGGTCAGACACAACTTTGCAACTAACGACAGCAAATTATTATTATTATTATTATTATTATTATTATTATTATTATTATTATTATTATTATTATTCAGTAACTGTTGATTTACAAATTAATTATGGTGTTCCACAGATTCAGTTCCATTTATCAGAAGGACCTGGGATAACCAAAGTGTAAGATGTCAGGCAACTCTGTGTTTTGTTCTGTATTAAACCTACAAAGATATAAGCTCATAATTTCTTGTTAGAAAATATTCTTTCAACTCTGTTATTCTATCATGACAAGGTACGTGCAGGCTAATTACTTTATCTAAGCTTGAAAATTTAGATGCTCTTTCAGTTGTATCCATTTGTACTTAATGGGAATAAGTCACCTGGTCACAGGTGGAACCCATAAAGAAACACGTGTAAAATTTCAGTCACTGAGATTGGAGGATTGAAGACAAAAAAGCTGGGTGGGGGACATTGATGATATTGGAAACATAATGTCGTAAGCAGATATGGGCTTGGATGAAATGTATAACTACAGCTATAAAGCTGGAATTCCAATATTAAATATCTGTACTGCAAGTCCTCACTTTTTGGGAAATTAAATTAGTAAACTGCTTTTTCCCCAAATTAATTGCAACCTTGTAGATAACGTTGTGGACTGGTTTGCTGGACTCCTGATGGATTAGTTTTAGATAACTTCCCACACATGGATTGGGTTGTGTGTGAGTAAATGAGACCAAGCAAAGAAAGAACCAGAACTGTAATTTCTTTCTGACTATAATTAGCTGTATTTCCTTTTGTAATCTCAAAACCCTAAGAAGTGTGCAACCCTGTCATTGGAGCAATAGGATAATTATTATAGTACAAACTGTTAAAAGTAAAAATGTCCTTCATTTTTCTTTGATGTCTAAGGAAGAATAATTAATTCAAAGACATACAAAAATTAGGGGAATTTAAAATACCAAACAAATGCAGTCTAGTCTTGTTGAGATACAGTGCGCCTTTTATAGACACTTCCTAGCCTCCCAACCACAATGGAGTCCCTGAAGCTTTTCAGATTTACTCTACAGGGTAGTGAGTTTATCCTAGAATACAGCAGCATAATTAAACCAGCCAATTAAAACAGATTTGACTTTAAAGCTCTCTCTCTCTCTCTCTCTCTCTCTCTCTCTCTCTCTCTCTCTCTCTCTCTCTCTCTCTCTCTCTCTCTCTCTCTCTCTCTCTCTCTCTCCCCAATATCACTTTTGGAATAAAGAACATAAAAGCAGCTTAAACTCACTCCTTCATAAAACAGATCCTAAAAGTCAAATCATGCTATAATTCTTCTGCTTTTATAAATATGTAGGGAGAAGTGATAGATACCAGAGCTCTATTTTGAATTTTAATAAAAGCTTCAGATGAGTGTGTGTGTGTGTGTGTGTGTGTGTGTGTGTGAGAGAGAGAGAGAGAGAGAGAGAGAGAGAGAGAGAGAGAGAGAGAGAGAGAGAGAGAGAGAGAGAGAGAGAGAGAGAGAGAGAGAGAGAGAGATCCACAGATGAACCGAGGGAAGGTAAATGATGAAACTAGCATTGTGCTGACATAACATAAGAAACACCCCTTTTATACACATATTGTGATGTTGCATGGAAAAGAAGACATCCTAACAGTATGACACCATTTTTATTCATTTTGACAAAAGGGCTGGATTCTGCCTCTATTGTTTCATTTCCAGAGCTAAGCTGAGCTTACAGTCATTTTAGACAAAACTTAGTTACTCTGAGCATCTTTTTAGTACTCCAATTCAAATGATAAAAGCCACATCATTGGTGCTATTATTAAACAATTGAGAATCAGAATGCCCTGCTATTTTCCCGCATTCTGTACAGAGACTTATCAGTTATCTGTGTTCTGTCCAATTCTATTTGCTAACACAATTCTTATGATTTTGGTTCATCTTTTCAAAGAATCAATTGCATGAAAGCAAATGTCATAACAAAAAGAAGTATTTAATTATTTGTTTCTTATTAGCACTGGTTTGGAAACTCCCTAGGACATTTCTTCATTAAAGATTTGATTTTGGGATCAACCTACTTTCATTTATTTGACCCACAATAGAAGATGAAAGTCTATGGTGCTGTTAAAACAGAATGGCATTTTTAGTTCTATTTCTCATTTTTTTAAATTTTAAATCCATGTTATCGCACAGCTAAATCAACTTAAGATTTAAATTTACTTTTTAAAAAGTTTTAGTTTTGTTTGTATTTCTTGTAATATACAATATATGCCCCTTCCTATTCATTTTGTAGCAATTTTAACTAATGTAGACTACATAAAGGTAATCCTCAACTTACAACCATTCATTTAGTGACCATTTGAAGTTACCATGACACTGAAAAAGTGACTTATGACCATCACAAATACACTGCAGCTGATTTTTTATCACATGAGATGCTGATAAAAAAATCAGCTGCAGTGTATTTGTGATGGTCATAAGTCACTTTTTCAGTGTCATGGTAACTTCAAATGGTCACTAAATGAATGGTTGTAAGTTGAGGATTACCTGTATGTAGTCTACATTAGTTAAAATTGCTACAAAATGAATAGGAAGGGGCATATATTGTATATTACAAGAAATACAAACAGTGTATTTGTGATGGTTGCAGTGTCCCAGGCATGTGATCACCTTTTGCAATCTTCTGACAAGCAAAGTCAATGGGGAAGCCAGATTCACTTAACAACCATGTTACTAACTGAACAACTGGAGTGACTCACTTAACAACTGTGTCAAGAAAGGTGGTAAAATCGAGCAACACTCACTTAATAATGGTCTTGTTTAGAAACAGAAATTTTGGGCTCAATTGTGGTTGTATATTGCAAGATCGGAAGATGTGGAGAGACCTGGTCTATAGAAGCACCAAGAGTTGGACATGACTGAATGGATATCATCATCATCATCATCATCATCATCATCTTCATCATCATCATCATCATCATCATCATGTGGTCGTAAGTCAAGGATTACTTGTAGATATATTTCCTCTGGATAGTCTTCTAAAAATTCTCTGCATTTTTAAATTGGAGAACTACATCACTTGGGCTATCAGACTGAATTAATATTGCCATGACAAGTAGATGGCAGCAATAGGGCAGAGACAAACTCTTTGGTGCCATCTAGTGATCACTGATATTTCTTCAAACCAGGTCAGGTAGCCCCGTATGTCAAAATTTGAGGTAAAACAAAAGTTAAAAGGATAATTTTATGCACTGTTTAAAAGGGAAAAGTTAACTGAATCCACACCAATATGAGAACTGCATTGATATTCCCCTTAACTTAATTTGCAGGTGAAACCTTATCTCTGCAAAAGCCAGAAAGAACCTTATAAATCATTCTGGTCTTGTAAATGGCTCTATGTGTTTCCTCGTATTGACATATATCTGGAGCTCCTTTCCAGAATGATTTTTTTCTTGCACATCCACTTTTCCTACAAAGACCTTGGGTGAGCCTTCAACCCAAGAAAAATGAAGACTAGCTAAACACTGCTAAACACTGATCACATTCCACCATTGTTTATCATCTACTTCTTTAACATCCAGCTGGCTTGACTTCCACTCTTTTCCGCTCTACTCATTTCTCAATGTTTGGAATGTAAGCTGTTTGCGGTATAGAGGGCCTTTTATTTATGCTTTTGCTAAAGCTTTGTGCTATTGATCATAATCACACAGTGTCCCCTGTGACACACCATGCCAAAGGTAGAAAAGGCCATAGATCCTTTGTAGAACTTAGAACTTAGACTTAGAACTTAGAATAACTTTATTGTCACTTTAAATGTACACTCACTGGCATACATTAAAATGAAATTATGTTGCATACAGCTCTCAAAGGGTCACCATCTCCAAAATACACTACATAAATATGAAGAAAAAATTGCATATACCCACATACCCACATATATTCTATGACACAGAGAAAAAGCACAGTCTAGTTCGGATGTATACATGTAGAGGGCGAGAAAAACGAATCTTGTGAGTTTACCAGATGGATGGCATAGGGAACAAAGCTGTTACAGAATCTGCTGGAAAAACTTCGAAACCTCCTCCCAGAGGGAGCAACAGAAAATTAGCTACCGGTTCTGTCGAACTGGTGCGAACCAGGTGAATCCCACCACTGCCGATAGCTAATTTTTAGTTGCCCAGGCCCAGAATGGACTTCCGGAAGCGGCATCCACACAGAGAACCGGTTGTTCACATATTTGAATCCCAACACTGAACAGAAAGAGACCATAAAGTGGGTGTGTGGGGTCTCTAACAATGCTTCAAGCTCTAAGCACATAGCACTTACAAAGTTTTGTAAAAACTTTGCCTGCAAATAGTCCTGGTTCCAATTCCTAGCATCTTCCATTAGGATGGGAAAGGTTGCTGTCCATTAGGAAGTGCTGGACCTGTAGATAGCTGCCCCATGAGGGTGGGGGAAGGAGCCCTGCCTGTCAGGAAGAGCTTTTCAGTATTAGATGCCTAATGCAACCTCTTAACCGTTAGCCTTCTCTGGCCAGGATGTAATATAAAATGTTGAGTTAGCCTTTTTTACAACCACACATTTGTGCATCCATGTTGTGTTGGACTCTGCATCTTGATTACTCCTATCATCTTTAGTCTTGCTCCTCATATCCATCTGGTTTGCACTTTGCTTCTGACTAAGTTTGCAGTCATGATTATTCCTTGTCTTATGGCTTCTAGTTCTATTATCTTGCTTCAGCTTTCTTAAACTGACACTGTTTCTGACCTCAACTAAAACCTTGAAGAGTTAGTTTATGTCACCATTAAGTCTGATGGCCCAGTGTATCAGAATCAGAATCAGAGTAGAGCTGGAAGGGGCCTTCAAGGTCTTACAGTCCAACTTCCTGCTCAGGCAGGAAACCCTATACCATTTCAGACAAGTGACTGTCCAGTCTCTTTTTTAAAACCTCCAGTGATGAAACACCCACAACTTCTGATGACAAGCTGTTCCATTGGGTAATTGTCCTCACTGTTAGGAAGTTTCTCCTTATTTCCAGGTTGCTTCTCTCCTTGATTAGTTTCCATCCACTGTTTCTTGTCCTGCCCTCTGGTGCTTTGGAAAATAAGTTGACACCCTCCTCTTTGTGGCAACCTCTTAAATACTGGAATACTGTAATCATGTCTTCCAAAGTCCTTTTCTCTAGACTAGCTAAACCCAAATATTGCAACCGTTCTTCATATATTTCAGTCTCCAGGCCTTTAATCATCTTAGTTGCTCTTCTTTGCACTTTTTCCAAAGTCTCAACATCTTTTTTATAACGTGGTGACCAAAAGTGGATGCAATATTCCAGGTGTGGCCTTACTAAGGGTTGACTTGATAGAACAAAATTTCTAACATGGTCTAAAGCCACATTCTCATAGAATTAGAAATATACTGTGAACATTGCATTCACTGTTATAATTCAGCATCCAGCATCTTAGTATTGTTTTGTGAGATGGAAGAGACATCTTTTAAAAAAACATTTAAAAAGCAAAAGCTCTTAGGAACTCCTTGCAGTGAGCTATGGAGATTAATGGTCTGACATAGTATAAGTCAGTGGTGCCTGAACGGTTCCTTAATGCAGACCACTACATCATCATTAAAAGCTTTTGTGGACCACCATGTAAGCAGGTCGTTTTAAACACTCTCTGTCTCTTGAACATACCAGATAAAAGGTTATGGAGATAATCTGGATTTCTACATTCTATCAGTTAAATGTACAAAAAATATCAGGTCACTTCAGTGTGAGGGGCAAACGAACCACTATTTAAATTCAGCAAGCATTATATTATACAAGGATATTTGTAAAATAAATTACATTGCAAACAATAGCATAAGATAAAACATCACATGTAAGCAATAACAAGGTTTTATTATTATTATTATATTATCTCTCTTCCCAACCCACAGCCCATACTCACTAAAGTAGCCTTGAGATCCACTACCTCTTTACAGACTATATGTGGGAACCATTGGTGTATTGTAAGGTTATTTCTTATGCTCTGATTGTAGTTATTAGAGTGAAATTATTCTTGAGGTTTAAGCTAAACCCCAACAGACTGTTTGTACTATTTATGAATGGCATGTACTGAATTTCTTTTTGATTATGGTGTTCAGCTAACAATTGCAATTCCTTAGAGTTAAAGTTACCTTCAGTGGCATTTCTCAGGAATGAATTAATAAGCATCTCTCTCTAACCCAGACCTATAATTTGCACGCTATCTCTAAGAATATACTAAAGTGGTTTTTAATGTAATAATATTGAACTGTTTATTGTAAAACATACTGTATATGCGTACTAGCAGGTTAGTGATATTAGTAGCTTCAAATCCAAAGGTAAAAATACCCACAAATGCAATGGCTTATGCACATGCTTCTGCTCTTTTGCTCTGATGTGTCCAAGATTACAATTGTTCATTGTGCAAACCATGATATCCCCTGTGACACACTATGCAAGCAAAAGTTGGAGGTTAAAGAAGCAGGATAGGAAGAATATTGACATCTTTGAATTTTGGTGTTGAAGACTCCTGAGAATAATGTAGACAGTCAAGAAAACAAACAAATCAACTCAGAGTTCTCACTCAAGGGACAAATGATGGGTTAAACTTATCCTATTTCAGACATATTATGTGAAGACCCAGCTCTCTGGAAATGGCTCAATGCTGAGAAAAAAAATGGAAGAAAAAAGGATGACTAGCAGCAAGATGAATGGAACCAGTTACAGTTATGATGTGTGCACCACTGGGAGACTTGAAAGAACAGGTTAGGGGTAGTCTGTCATTGAGAAAATGTATCTATATAGTTACTGGGAGTAAAAAAGAGATGTAAGGGCACATAATCAGTCAATTCAAACAACTGGACTACAATTTTTTTTAAATAAAAAGTTATTCCCTCAAAAAGTTTTAGATGAAAAATAAAACTATCTTATCATTTGGGTACAATGTAATTTGAATGTGAGGCATCCAGCAGGATGGTGTGTGTGTGTGTGTGTGTGTGTGAAGGGAATGGTGAAATAAGCCCTTTATGTTGCAAGATAAACAATGTAGCTTAGGAAATTGTGACTAATGTCAGGTATCAAGTATGAAAGGCTATGTCACAACACCGTGACACCCTTTTCATCATTTCATTGCACTGCAGTTTGTACCAGATCAGTCTAGTCCCATTTTCTGTCTCAGATGAAAAATACACTACAGTACTTGTCAAATATGTAGCACAGCTCTCCGTTTTATGCTAATTTAAGCTCATGCTTATATTGCACTAATACTTCCTCTCACTTTTAAATCAGATATAGACACAAATCATGCACATGCAAAGGGAGGAAGAATTTCACCTCATATGAAGGATTAAGTCTTTTCCCACCCTTCTCCTCCCTAATATTATGGACACACCATGAACACATATTACTGGATGGGGGGGGGCAAACACAACCAACCAATTATGAATTTAATGTTTTCTCTAAATCTGTTACTGGAATTCAGATTCTTGACTTGAACATCTGCCATTTTCCCTCCCTTCCATCCATCTTTTCAGTTTAACATCTTGCCTGATGAAGAAGTATCGAAGTCTCTACAGCTTGAATACTATTTCAAATTCCTGAGTTGGGAGTAATCAAGAAATTGCCTTCATATGGACTCTGGAATGTTTTCATGTTTATATAAAGTGTGACATAGAATTAGGTCATGATAGCTTACAAGTTATAGACATCATCTAAGGTGATATTGAATGCTCCTTAAGACAAGGAGTATTCCCTGCTGCTGTTCATCATATTTAATTGTCTCTATAAGGAGAAGAAAGATTTTTTTAAAAAATAACACAAGCTCTATACATTTCACTCATTCAGGAAGTCGGTGCAAATTGTTCATCTCTCCAAAACAAAGTGACAAGCAAATAGGCAGTAGCAACAGCAGTGAGGTTCCTCCAAAATCTTGTCCAGGAGAGTAAAGCAGTGTGCAATTCCACTGAAATTGAGTCACTTTGGATAGTGAGATGAGTGGTATATAAGTTTAATAATAAATAAAATATTACACAACTTGAGTTTTCACATGATGTTCACTATGTAATAATTTGAGTTATTTACTTACTTTGCAAGTACAGCTGCATATGACCTTCTCTTATACAAAAAGCCTTTCTTTCAAAGAAGCATGGAACTATCTAATTCCCACCATCATCACTCCTGCTCATATGTCTGAGCAGAATATTGTGATAAGCTCTCCCCTTAATTGGGAATCCTGTAGGATCAGGGCTTCTATGATCATGGATTATGCATTAGGAAGAGATTCCAACCTAAAGATCAATAGCAAAGAATGTTTATTACCTTTCTTTCCATCCTGCCATTATCTGCACTGTGTGTGTGTGTGTGTGTGTTGTGTGTGTGTGTGTGAAAAGGTTCAAAAGAGGGTGGAGTGGGGAGAATGCCTTTTTAAAGTTTAAATTACTTACTCAGTTCCATCCCTTTTGAGCTTGTCCCTTGACTACTGCTTTGGATGTCTAAAAGGAAGCCATACCTTGGGAGGACTAAAGTGGTGAGACTCTCTCCTTTATCATTCTGCTTTGCTTTCTGTCCATGGCAGCAGAAAAAGAAAGAAAGAAAGAAAGAAAGAAAGAAAGAAAGAAAGAAAGAAAGAAAGAAAGAAAGAAAGAAAGAAAGAAATGAGGGAGGGAAGGAAGGAAGGAAGGAAGGAAGGAAAGAAAGAAAGAAAGAAAGAAAGAAAGAAAGAAAGAAAGAAAGAAAGAAAGAAAGAAAGAAAGAAAGAAAAGAATCTCACATATAATTTAAATTTTGTTCTAGGAGTTGCCTAAGCTTGTTTCCTCTTTGGGCAGATATTTCATTTCCAGACTACATAACATCATCAATACATGGGGAAGTGGAGCTTGCCAGCTCTTTATATGTGGTAATTTGTCCTACCAGGCTTCGTTGGGGTGCTGGTTTAGCCAGCTCCATAACAGAATAACAGAGTTGAAAGAGATCTTGGAGGTCTTCTAGTCCAACCCATCTGTAAACCATTTGTAAAACATTCAAGAAAGGAATTGATCAAAGGTCAAAGAAGAGGCAAACAGATCTAAACACACCCTTTCTCTTCAACAGCTATTAATCAATATCCAGATAAGGAGAAACCAGCATCAGATGAACAACAAGAAGAAAAAACAAGGCCTCTCACCAAAACCAGTCAAGAAAGAAAATGACCTAATCAGGTTGGTAGGACAAGCTATACCACTTAAAAAACAACCATCAAACTCCTTTTTCCTGTTCATTGATGGAGTTACCTAGCCTGGTAAAGAAACTCCTGCAAGAACAAGAAGCAAGCTCAGACAACACCAAGAATCCAACAATTCAACCCTGAACTATATATGTTCAATACTGTGGCATAATTCAATGTATCAGGCTGGTAAATGACCACAATCAGGATTTGATTTGTTAATTCAATGTAGATAGCAAGTAAAATACACAAATATATTTCAAGCAATATATAAAGCTGTAAAACAAACCATAAAATAAGCATAAGCCACCAGGAGTTCAAAACTTATACTTCATTGATAAAATTAGCAATGAAACATGCAAAATCCATATATTGTTGATTTGGCTGATATCACATATGAAAGTGTTACCTATACTGCTTAGATCAAATCCTTCATTTCTTCTAAAATCTATTAGAATCATGTGATCTCAAAATAAATAGGAAAAAATATGTTGCACTATCTCAAAACTTTAATTCTAGAATTTAAATAAATATCCGATAAACAAAGAATCCAGAGCTATCACAGTATAAGTTCTTTAAAATGTGTAGTCATTTTTCTTTCAGCTTAACTAAATTTATTGCTGTCTCTTAAGCAAAGTGAAATATCCTCCCCTTGGTTTAGTTGCTGCATTGATTTGCAATTGAATTCCATTGACCTTCATAAATGAAACAGCATGTCTATAATGGAGGTACATCTGATGCATATTATGAATATGTAGAGCACAGCAAATTTTTCTTTGTTGGAGGGTAACAAATACAGCATTTTAGTAATTTCAAAGAGGAATTTTTAAAATTTAGTCTGCAGGGCTCTCTAAATTAACCATCAGATGGGAGAGTTGTTTTTATGACCTTCATCAGTCTAGAAAATTGTTTTATTGTGTTACAAGTTAACTCTAGAAGAACGTTCAACAGTCCACTCACTTTAGTATTCTTTCCTACTTGTTGCAAACAGATTGCACATGCTACAAAACTATACAAACGCATGGGAATAGAACAGCATTCTTTCTTAAAGATTCTTTTTTAAAAATCTAGTTTAAGCTTATTGGTATAACATATTCATTTATTAATGCAAGCTATTTAAGCATTGGCGTATCAGATAAATACTAAAATTTGGTTTTATTTCACAAGTGATTTAAGAGAAGAATATCTGAGATGAAAATTAGATCCTTCTATTAGCGTGCTTATTTCTATGAGTAATTATTATACATGAAAAACAACTGATCTGGATCATATAAACAAATATATATATTTTGCCATACAGACCTAAGACATTGTGTACCTGTTAAAATAATTTCTAATTCTCAGAGAGTCTTTTTGTAGGGGCAGAAAATAATCCAATATATGAGATTAAAGAAACTCCTGTGTTAAGCAGAGTTCACATGCTCACTAGTAACACCAGTGTGATTTTAAAAGTTTATATTTGTGAAGTTTGAACAGATTGACATGAACCTTACTGAAGAGGTCTCTCTTGTACAAGTCAACTTGTAGAAGGATCTATTAAATTATTGCTTTTCATATACCTTATCTTTGCTTCTATGCTTCCATAGAAATCCCATTTGTTCAAGGGGGACCCAAACTTTGCTAAAAGCATCAGGTAAACGTCATGTATGTGGCTATCATAAATCTCCCCCCTTTTCCCCAAGAGAAGATAAAAGCAATCCCTCAAGACATAGGTTAAAAATGATGAAATAAAACCCAAGATAGAAACTATTTTTCCGGAGACAGAACAAACCTATTTTTCAACAACCTTTCTTTTTTCAGATTTGTTTCAAAGTCACACCCACCCACAAACACACAAGATCTTCAAATTAAACAAAACCCACTGGCCTGAGGCTGCTTTCTCCACTCCTCTCATGTCAGGAGGACCTTGTACCCTACAAGTAATGTAACAGAGATTCCATTCAAAGAATCGGTGTACTCTTCTGCTGACATGGAACATCTGGTTCTGATTCAATCACTTTCATTGAGAAAAGTGCAGTTTAAAAGAAGGGCTGAAGCAAGAAATGTGGCGGCCCCCTACAAGAGAATTATATGGGACACTATTCAAGACATCAAACCATTTGAAGAGTTTATTTACAAAGATGTCTGTAGCGATCGTCTGTTTTCCATTGAGGTGTTATATAATAAAGATATACTTTTCAATAGTATTTATGTATGCATAATAATACATTTGTGTAGTGTACAGAACAAAGCTTTTAAAATAAAGAGACAAATGATCCAAGAGATATTTTTTTTCTAATTGCCTTGGTCTTTTGCCCTAAGACTATTTAACAATGGGCTAACTGCAGGGCTATATTTCAGATTAATCTGAGTAAACCAGTCTGTTTTCCTGAAATATCAGAAAACTTGGAAGTCTCACTTGGTATTTGTAATGAGGTACCTCAAATGTGTTAAGTTACAGAATGTGTCCAAAATCCAGGGCCTATGATTCCTGAGGGAAGGAAATTTGGGGAAGTTGTGGCTGTTTCAATGCGATTGGCTGCTGCTGCGTTACTGGATTGCTGCTGTGATCACATGATCTTCATTTTCAACTTGACAGTTTCTCAGCCAGGAAAGAGGAAGATGAAAAAAGGAAGATTTCTGATGCTCCCTGACAGATTCTCACAGGGAAACTCAGTGCTTTTTTCCCCCTCCACCCTTGATCATTCTGTTTCTCTATTTAGATAAAGAAGTGATGACCCAGTGAGGGACAAGTTGTCTAGCTTCCTTCAACAATCCCCAGACAATTATACACTAACTTATTTTGTAGCAGTTATAGCAACAATGATTATCTGGAAGCCTTGTCTTATCTGGTCTGTTTTTTTTTCTTCCCTTTGAGTTTTGTTGCTTTCTGTCATTTTTCACATGTGGTTCCATGTTGTATACAGGAGCATGAGAATCTATGAAAGATACCATTGATCTATCTAATTCACAGTGACTAGTAGCAGATTGCCAAGGTTTCAAAATGCAGCCTTTTCCAGCATTCCCAGGGAAGGGGTTCAACCTGGGATTTTCTGCAGATATATAATTTTTCTTAGAAAATAAAAAGTATAAGGACTAGCTCCTTTAAAACACAAACACTGGAAATGTGGGGCTGATGGTTTGAAGAAGGACAGCCGATCTCTGCCTTGTTCCCTTCCTAGTAAATACTCCTGCTAGGATAATAATATTTCAAATACCAGGATAGAAATTTTTGAGTCCTCAGACTGTCTCTATTACCACTAAGCCATGACAAATAAACATAGGTTTATCTGCAAAATGATTTAAGTTTTTAATGAAATGGTGTAACTGAAAAATCCAGCAAAATGTATAAATCCCCTTTCTAAAAAATACTGTAATTAAAGATACCATAGCCAAATCACTGAAAATCATAATCAAAACAAAGAAGGAAAAAAAGAGATTGTGGGTGTGCTGGCCCTCTCCTAATATCACAGAATATGAAAGCAATAGAATTGAAAAACCAACTGAAAAGCAATTGTCTAAACTATCCTGATGAATATTCAAGGAATATTCAGGAATTCCCTAATTTCCTAAGTCACTCAGGAAAAGGACAATTTACTAGGGCCATATCTCTAAGAAGTGGGCAAATCATTAACAGTCCAAACTTCATTAGACAATGGTCTGATCATGTCAATAGTATTCAAGTAGGAAAATGAGCACTGTACAACTTCCCACTGAGTCATGCAAACTAGAAAAAAATATGTTCTGCAAAGCATGTTGGGAAGATAAGGTATTAAGAGTTTCCTGATTGTCATTGGAAAAGCTCACAAACATGTTGCAATGAATTTAATTAAGCTCATTGGGATTTGTAAAGTCCTCCACAGCCAGTGTACATTTGGGAGGAAATCAAAGGGAAAATGGGCCATTGTTGGAGTATCATTTAATAATCTTCAGGCGGGCAATCTAGTATTTGTTCAAAATTAAATACGCTCGAATATATGTGCTGTAGTGGTTGTGTTCAATCATGTCTCTATATGGACTACAGGGCAAAAAGGAAAAGAAAAAAGAAAAGAAAAGAAAAGAAAAGAGAAAAGGAAAGAAGAGAAGAGAAGAGAAGAGAAGAGAAGAGAAGAGAAGAGAAGAGAAGAGAAGAGAAGAGAAGAGAAGAGAAGAGAAGAGAAGAGAAGAGAAGAGAAGAGACTGTATGGAGTCTGCTAGCAAGGAAACTGAGTGTATGACTTAGAAGGAGGGAGGAATAGAAAATCCCCCTTTAAAAAAAAAAAGCCATATGGAATCCACACTCAGATGCCTTTAAAACAACCACAAACATTCTTGCTGCCTAAAGCTGCAAATGTCGTGAAACAATTACAGTGCTGGGGGACTTCAAAGGTTCACTGAGAGCAGCAGATTTATTTTTCAATCAAACACAGGAATGGTCTTTTTTTCTCAATGAAACTGCAGCCAGGCTTCCTGATTTCAAAAAACTGTGTTCCGCTTCACTTGACCATTCTATAACCCTGAGAGAAGCTCAGAAACTTCAAAACAAAAACTGTGAGTCATTTTCAAGGGGAAAGACATATTCATAAATTCCATGAAAGTTTGAAACTGCCGCATTCCCTTCTTGAGATTGCAGAAAAAAGAGAGATCCGTAGGGCTTGTAGCTGCTAATGGGTTGAGTCACTTTGGGGGTATAACTTTATATTTTTAATTTAATAATTGATATTGCAATTAATGATCAGCTTAACAGTGCAGTAGTTTCTGCCCAAAATCATTCATTGGATATGATAATCAATGTTTCTTGCCCTATTCTGTTATTTGCAGGACAAATTGTGGAGCCAACTATAGCACTGAAGTGATATGTGATTAGCATCAGTCTGAGGAAGGTTAGCCATATATAGAGGCAAATACACAGTCCAGGGTCAGAAACTTGATAGACAAAATCCTTGCCTCCATGGAAGGAGACACAGTCATTTTCAGACCAAGGGAGAACATGTACTGGTTGAAGAGTAACTGAACCATTCATTCTTATGAGCTCAATCATGCATTTGTATGAAATACCTGAAGGGTGTTTCTGGGTTACATCAATCTCCCTGGAGATGGGAGATAAATTCAGCTGTAACTGTGGGCAAATAGCTTACATGAAACAGCTAGTCACATGAGAAGGGAATGTACATTAGCACATTTGAGCTTGCTATGGCTTAGAGGCAATGGTCGGATTCAGCCGGTTGGCACCGGTTCAGTAGAACTGGTAGATAAATTTTGTTGAGTTCGGAGAACCGGCTGAACCTTTGCTGCTTCTGGAAGTCTGTTCTAGACTTTGGAGGCCTGGAGGAGGTCTCCCAGGCCTAGAACAGCCCACCAGAAGTGCGTGGATGTAACTTCTGGAAGTCCGTTCTAGGCCTCAGAGGCCTGGAGGAGGCCTCCCAGGCTAGAACAGCCCACAGGAAGTGCATGGATGTCACTTCCGGAAGTCCATTCTAGGCCTCGGAGGCCCAGGCCTGCATCCACGCAGAGAACCGTATGTTCAGGTATCTGAATCCCACCACTGCTTAGAGGTCTGAACACATATTCTAATCTGAACATGATGAAGGTTGTTTATGGATAGCTTTCTGGTTAGTTTTCAACAACAGGTTAATGTTTTCCTCTTTCTTTGCAATAAATCATTTTTATATGCTCGCTTTGCTATATTTTGTTATATCTAACAGTAAATATGAAAAACCCCTATTACTGGTTTTATCATCATTTGTCCGTGTCCTGTTGTTCTCCTAATTATGAAGACAAGTTAATTGCAATCAGTTAGACTGAAAGGGAGAGTGGTCCAAGGTCACACACCAAGCCTCCTGAAGGACTTGTGTGGGTCTGCCTAGACAAAGCATATTGGGCTGGATCCAATTGCATCATTCTCTTGATGGGTGGTGTTGTGCCACCACCATTGATGGGTGATGATGTACCACAATCCATCCCATTCTGCAAATCTGCTCCACGGTTGGGGATGTCAGAAGAATGAAGGCGTGCTGGGAGAAGAATGGTGGGAAATCCCATTTCACAGGCTGGAATGCACTGGTGCAGAGCCAAATGTCGTCATGCAACCCAAAGCAAGAATGTTTCCAAAAGGTGACCTTTGCTTATTTTTTTTTCACATCAGCACTCCCGAAAATGCAAGACTGTGTTTGCTTCATCCTTTACAGATGTAGCCTTTTCATAATGCTGCCATTTCTAGAAGACAGGAACTTCGCAGCTGGCAGGATACCAATGGGTTAACGTTTGTTTTGACCTCTTCGTAAAAGTCAAGCATACAAGCATTGTGTTGGAATAACTTTCCTCCTTCCTTCTGTCTCCCCCCTGTCTTTTTTTTTATTTTATTTTTTAGAAGGACTGAATCAGATTATAAAATGAAACTGACTCATTGTAGAAAAAGTGGTCATCGGAATGGCATCTCCATAACTGCTGTGGCAAGAAAGGAAACAGGCTGACCGCAACTGCCTTTTGTGCTTGTTCTAGCTATTTAGGTTCTAAAAGCCACAAAACCCTATTTGGAATTCCACCATTTAACTGGATTTGTGTAATGAGGTTATAATTCATAATAGGACCATTGAAAACTGAAAACAGGCAGCAGAAGTCCATGTGGACTGCTTTGCAAAATGCTAGCAGAAACTGGATGATGTCATTTTTAATTAAAAGTCCACCCCTGCTCCTCGTGCATTAATAAATAGGATCCAAATTAAGGAATATGTACTGAGCATTACTTCTCTCGGCTGCAGGAAAAGCACGCCAACAAACACAGAGATAACCCTCTTGTGTCTACTACAACATAAGGCATATGGCCTGGCTTTAATGGAACTAATTCACAAATATTCTGCCTGGGTCATGCATGTCTGCATTTTGTTCCCATACTGAAAAGGAATTAGTCAGAAAAGGATAAGAGCCAAACAATAATTTGGTGACAGCTTCTTGATTATGTTCAATGTAGCAAAGAAGGCTTTCCCATAGAGAAATTAGGATTGTTGCTCCATCAGATGGAGCACAATTATAGCAGCTTGGTGTCACCGATTATTTACCCCAGCCAGGATCACACTAAGTTTATTTTTCATTAAATTATTATGACTTATTCACTTAATTATTTTTCCTATTACCCATCTGTTTTACTCTTTGGTAGCATTCAAGGCAGGTACTAATTAAACCTTTTTCTTAGAGAGTTCATGCGGTTAAAAGCCAATGCATAAAGCAAACTATCTTGTAACCTGCTCAACATGGTCATTTATTAAATAGATATAGCAAAGTAATATTTTAATTTTATCTTCCCAGGCATCTGTAATTGGGGAAATCTGGTCGGTTTTCAGTTTTGTTTCCTGGATCATACAGCTCTGTGTGTAGACTGTTGCTGAAGATCATGTACAAGGCAGCTGCAGAACCACATTGCCCATGACATCCACGCATCTGCCTTCTTCCGTGAAATGTACTTTTGCTTGGAGGCTCTGCATGCTCTCCAGGTTTCCACTCTTTCTTGGAAGGCTTTTATTAAACTCTTGCTACTGCCATCACTTAACAAAATGCAACATCAGCCACAGAACAAGATAGTGGGTTTTTTCCCCCTAACAGGATGGGGGACAGCCTCCTCCATATAAACATGAAGAAGAAACAATTAGTCAAGAGAGTGATGTAGTTCCAGCAATCAAGAATAAAGAAATGCCTATGAATGTTTAGCAAAGCAATGGATCATATAACTTCTGAGCAATCCATAAGAGATTCATCAAGAAAACAAGATGTTAAAAGACTTCCACTTATTTCATTGCAGCTCTTCACACAGGCAACCACACATGTTGGGTTAACCTATAACTATTCTCAGGAATATGCATGAGAAAGGGATACAGTACTATTCCTCTTCCCTAGGCAGATTCTTCTCACAGCTAAGAAGATAGCTAACCATGATTTCCTCTCCCCAATCATCCATCCTGTTTTATTAGGCAGTGGTTGGGCAGGGATAGAATAGAATCAGTGGTGGGATTCAGCTGGTTTGTACCACTTCGGCAGATTTTTTTTGTTGCCTAGGCCCAGAATGGACTTCTGGAAATGGCATCCACACAGAAAACCAGTTGTTCATATATTTGAATACCACCACTGAATGAATAGAATAGAATAGAATAGAATAGAATAGAATAGAATAGAATAGAATAGAATAGAATAGAGCTGGAAGGGACCTTGGAGGTCTTCCAGTCCAGCCCCGTGTTCGAGCAGGAGAACCTATACCATTTCAGACAAGTGACTGTCTAGTCTTTTCTTAAAAACCTCCAGTGATGGAACGCCCACGATTTCTGGAGGCAAGCTGTTCCACTGGTTAATTGTCCTCACTGTCAGGAAGTTTCTCCTTAATTCCAGGTTGCTTCTCTCTTTGATCAGTTTCCAACCATTGTTTTTTGTCCTGCCCTCTGGTGCTTTGGAGAATAATTTGACACCCTCTTCTTTGTGGCAGCCCCTCAAATACTGGACTACTGCTATCATGTCATCCCGTTTCTTCTTTTCTTTAGACTAGCCAATAGATGGCTATGATATAACAGAGTCACTAGAGAGAAAGCAAATGTTTCCCTTTCCCTATTCATTTTGGGAGGAAGGGGAGTAAAAACACCCCATATTCCAAAGGAAAAAGCTATAAAAATGAATTGCTGATGTTTCCTAGTTTCCCACTGAATTTCACCAGCATCATCTCAGGGGTCGTGTACTGCCAGAAGAAAAGACTGTAGAATTTTCACAAAACAATTCTGCTTTAAAGTACTTTTACAAGCTAGTGCTTTCAATAAAATATTAGTTCCCATTTTTTTTATTTTAATAAAATAAAATATAAAATATTTAATATTAGTATTATTGGTAATGTGGAATAGTCAAAATCAGTGAAGGATTTTACAACGAAGATGGGAAAAAGTGTTGTACAATACATTAATTACATTAATATGATCTTTTAGTGCAAATACATGTGAAGAATACTAACAAACAATTTTAGTTGCACAATATGGGCAGAAAATGCAATTTTAGAAAACATTTAAATTACTTTTTTGGGGAGGGGGGTTAACCAAAACCAGAACAAAAAAAAATGATTGAAGATAAACATTGAACTGATGCCACTATCATAAGGGATGATGTGGTCTTTGTCACTTTGTGGAAACATCATGAAAGCATCCTTTGAATAAGTGCCTACAATTACTTCATATACCTAATAATAAATATTTTGAAAATTAGGAATGCATTGTGAAAAACATGTGCATCAAATTAGTGATATATTGATAGTGGGTATTTCAAAAAAAGAAAAGAAAGAAAAGGGAGACCTATTTTACTTTGGGTCTCATTACAGATTGATTTTCAAAGTCTTTAAATCATGCATATGAAAGGAAGAGAGCTGGAGCAGATCAGGTCTCACATGATCCTCAAAAATAGGGAAATATTGTCTCCTCTAATGTACCATCTCAGAGTGTGTATAACACAGATAGAGGTCACAGAGATTTTTCACTGTAATCAAACTCTACAGCAGAAGGGCAATGCAGAAGATGAAAGAACTGATGACCTTACTCAACTTTGGCAGCTACATAAACTACATGCTTTTAAGTCTTCTGAGGAAGACTGAATTAATATTTTGTCCATTTGTCCACCAGCATTGTCTAGTCCTGTGGTGGCGAACCTATGGCATGGGTGCCAGAGGCGGCACTCAAAGCCCTCTCTGTGGGCACACGCGCTGTTGCCCCAGTCCTAGGCCTTCAGCTGGGTTTATAAAACCTTTTTGCTTTAGGTCTCTGCCGCTGTGTGCAAAAAAAAAGGTTCAATCAATCAATCAATTTCAACTCGCGGGGAAAAAAGATCTTGCAAAGTTGGAATTGATTGACTGAACTTTTTAGTCCCACCCAGTCTTTCGTTACCACCGCAGCCATGCCCACCCAATGGGCCACACCCATCTGGCACCCGACGATGCATAAGTGGGTTTGGGGTTGCAGTTTGGGCACTCGGTCTCTAAAAGGTTCGCCATCACTAGTCTAGTCTGACTAGTAACACCTCTTCTGTGTCTTAGAAGATGTTTTATGATTTATTTAGCCCTTAAGCTGAAGATGCTGGGGAATGAAAGTGTGCTATGATCTCTCAACCATCAAGAAGGAAGTAGTTCAAGGAGATATACCAAAGTTAGCAATGTGTTTGTTTGTGTGTTCGTGTAATCTTTCTTTATATACCAAGACTTGGTTATACATACAGCGCAGCTGTCCAATTAGTAATGCTGATAACAGCTCTGGAAGAAATTTAAATTTGAATATTGGTACTTGGAAATGACTCTCCCTGGCGTTTTCCTCCAATCTAAACCATGTTTGGCCAGCCTGACAAAGAGTTGTTTAGCAGAATAATCATGATTGGAGCAACAGTGTGTAAAAAATGCTTGAGAAACAGTTGAATGGTAAGGTAACTGCCGGATGGACATCTGAATCGAAGAAAAGCTACCTGCACTGAAGGCTACACAGTACATAAGAAAACTATAAAACTGATTTCATTTTTTTTGGGGGGGGAGGAAGCCTATTTTAATTACATAAATTATCTGCACATATGTCTACAGTTGCTGGATTGTTCTGTATCCTAAGATCCCAGCTGAAGACATCTTGTTTAACTTTGTCAATTTTTCCCCCAATTAAGTCCACTGAGGCCCGGGTTATATTAACTTTAGTGAGACTATTCTGATACAATGGTATCAAAGGATTTTGAACCTACAAGGCTTGAGGGCACAAAGCAATGCAATAAGGACTTCTGTGTCACGGAGAAGGGAAACAAAACAGCAGTAGTGTGTGGTAACAGCGAAAGCATGTTAGCTCAGAGAAGGGGAAAAGATTTTCAAATGTATAATTGTAAACAATACCTTCAGCAGCTAGTCCAAAGCCTTTTCAGATTGCAAAGTTAAGAGTCTGGAAAACATCCAGAGTATCAGTTTTATATGACACTTCAAAGCTTTAAGAAAACGAGAACAGAATCAAATATGATTGATAAAATGACTTCTCTACTCAGTTGGCTTCTATTCTCTCCCCTCAGTTCCTCCTCCCTAAGTCTCTGGATGGAATGCCAGATCTGTGCTATGTCTACTAACACATACTTGACTCTTGAGATGCAGCTAGGGAAGGACACCTGCTTACCGCACATACCTGCTGAAAGTCATCATAGCTGTTCAGCTTGCACTCACTGCAGGTTATCATGATTCAGTTCCCTGAACTCCTTAAAATATGCTTTAGGGGTTGAATGGGGTCATTTATCTTGGTGATTGTATGTGTACGCAAAAACAAGAGCCAGTTGATTTAACATACTGCACAGGTTGTATCATTTAAGGCCCACTGTTTTGTGGCATTCCAGAAATTATCTGCAAGTTTCCAACCCTTAGAGGTCATTGGGTAGATCACTCAGTTTTTAAAATGCATCCTGATGTTTTTTAATGTCCTCTCCAAGCTGTTTAGTGATATAAGAAATAATCAGATTTCCCCTTATATGCATAATTATTTATATTAAATCCAGCAAGCAGGGTGAGATGTTACAATCTTAGAATTTATCAGCCCATTATGATGGTATCTTTATACATGTGCCTGTGTGCACAACAGGCAACACACAAACACGTATACATAGTTATTTTGAAGCAGAATGTATAATCAGTAGTTCTAATAGCATAACCTAAAAGTACAAACTTGCAGATGAAAATCCTAAGATTATAGTGGCAACAGTCAGCTTTGTAAAGATGGCTATAAAAACAAGGTTTTTAGTAACGGATCAATGAGTTGGGGTTTTAAGTGCATTATGTAATATATCTTATTTGTTTAACTGTTTTACCTAATGCTAAGTTCAGATTTTATTTGTAATTAGATTTTGGGACTTTTAGCCATAAATAAAATTGATGATTGATTATTAACTCTTGAGTTAATAATCCTGAGTATAATAGCTATTTTGACAAATAAGCTCTTTAACCTTCCTTTCTCCTTCCTTTAGCTGTCTTCTAATACACTCCTGCCTTCTTATTGATCACATCCTCCTTTCAACGGCTTCTTCCAACTGCTTCTTCCAACAGCCGTCACACTGAGTACCCTCAATATATTATTCTGGAGGAATCAGTCTTTGAGCAGATTTCAGACATGCAATGTCATTTACTTACAACTGTTTCTAGGTTTCATTTGTGTAGATTGCAGTTGTGAGAGTATAAGCAAAATGAAGGAAACCAAGGAGCCTTACTGAGACATTAAAGCAAAATTCAACTCAGCATTTGATATCACCTTGACTCTGTTTCATATCCTTCTTATTTAATTTGTATAACGTAAAGGTAAGGAAGTCCTTGCAGATTTTTATTCCACTAGTCATTGCTAATTATAAGGGGAGGTGCTAATCTCCATTTCAAAGCCATTGAGCCAGCGCTGTCTGAAGACATTTCCGCAGTCATATGGCCAGCATGACATCACGGAGTGCTTGTTACCTTCCCACCAAAGTGGTACCTATTTACCTACTTGCATTTGCATGCTTTTGAACTGCCAGGTTGGGGAAAGGATGGCAGCTCACCCCATCACGTAGAGCTTGGGTCTCGAACCCAGGCTGTTAACTTTCTAATCAACAAGCTCAGCGTCTTAACCGTGGAGATACTGCACCACCTCATTTATTTTGTATATCTTCCTAAATTTACTGTTCTGAACTTTTCATTTAAAGCTCCACATTCTTGAAACACTTTGCCCAAATAAGCTATGCATACTATATATTATATAACAGGGTCTGAAACCATAGCCATGGAGGAATTAAGGAACAAAATGTTTCCTATAACATAGAAATGTATGTGGTACAAATAGTTCACAAATAATATTTACCTGAAACTTCTGCTGCCAAATGATGATTCTGCATTTCCTGGTTTGCTCACTCACAATATACCAAATTGCCTGCTCATGTTAAGTGTGAACACTCACTTAATCATATGCTGGCTATGACTCACAACTGTAAAATTAAGATCAGACATACATTGATTTCTTATCTGAATTAAATAGATTATATTTCTGCCAAATTCTGGAAGACTTTCATGTTCTGATTGCTTCCCAATTTTTTCCCCAAATTTATTAAAAGTTTTGAATACAAGCTCTGAAGCTAAAGAATGTTCAAACACTGAAGTGAATATAGCATTTCCTCTTGATAATCTTTACAGTTAAGCTGTAAAACTGAAGTCAACTGATTTTGACTAAATCTTTGATAACATTGTTGTCTTAGGTAGAGCAGCTGGATCAACATCTGTGGTAGCTACTTTAGGTTCTCCTATACTGTGACTACCACAATGAACAGTAGGGTGAATGAGGTGATATTATAATATAGTTTAGGATGTCAGAATTTGATTAAACTATTGGCATTTAAATCAGTGGAGGGCAGTTGATTACAAATGCACAACATAAATGGAGACCATCTTCAATAATGTCCTCTAATGCAGGGGTCCCCAACCCCCGGTCCATGGACTGGCAGCATGCCACGGGATGCCAACAACCAGGCCACGCAAACAAGTGAAGCCCCATCCACTGAATGCAGGCAGCATTCAAAACCACACTCCCTCTGGTCCATATAAAAATCTTTCTCCACAGAACCAGTCCCTGGTGCCCAAAAGGTTGGGGGCCTCTGCTCTAATGAGTAGAGACTGACCCTTAGCAATAAACTGAGTTATATGGATTGGGTGATAACAGTTACCTACCTATATCTGTGTAGGGAATGTTGACAGGAGAATAGTGGAGTTTTTAATTTAAACTTGGGCAATTTATATACTGTAAGCAATAGTACCTGAAGACCAGCTATATCCTCTTTTTACACTTCATTATTAGTCATGCCCATGGAAGACATGGAAGTGACATGTCATCAGGTAAATGGGCTTTTAAGATGTCAGTTACACAGATATGCATTTAACATATAGCTAGCATTTAGTAGATTATTTGGCAATAATATGTACAATGCAAGAAGAAAGCTAAATACTGGTGGAAACTCAAGGAGTAGACCAGTGTTTCTCTACCTTGGCAAACTTCAAGATGTGTAGACTTCAACTCCTAGAATGGCTCTTAATATTCAACTCCAATCAATAATTCTTGTAAGTAATTGATATGTATCTTAACATGATTCCAGTAATTTCAGTATGAACTGTTACAGTAAATAGAGGCATTCTTGACAGGTTCCACACATGTTTTGACAAGTACAGAAATAATTCCATTGTTAATAACATCAAATAAAAGATTAAAATTCCAAGCAATAATCCACTTAATCAAAAAAGAAGGAAATGAGCATTAGGCCAGAAGTTACTCCAAAAATTTAAATTCAAAATTAAAGGAAGCCAGAATAGAGAATTATAATTCTCAAACCCAAGAACAAAAAATCAACATATGTCATATCTTGCTTAGTAGTTTTAATCATAATTACTACTTAGTAGTCATAAAAAATACCAGCTTTTTCTCCCTGCTTTCTCCCTCCCTTAATGCTATTCATTACATATTTTATATCGACTTTAAATGCAATTAAGTTAAAATTTAGCATATATACAGTATTTCATAATTCTAGGCAACTTGGCTTGCATGTCTACTCAAAAGCCTTTTTAACATTTCCCTTAAATATTTTTTACGTTTTGTTATTCTTTTTCCACAACCATATACATAGCATTATGTTGAACATGTCTTAAAATATTCATAAAACAATTAAGTTGATATAAAATCCTTCAAATCCTTCCTTTATTATCATCATGAAAAAATAAAATGACTTTTCTCTTATAATAATGTTACCCCAAAATAAATATTCCCACTTTTTTATGTGATAAACTAAGAATCAAGATAGTAAAAAAAAATCAATTTGGAAATGAATCCAGTATGAAATTTTTAAAAAGTATATTCTTAGAGTAAAGACTTTAAAGGTCACCATATATTCACCAAAGTAAATTCAAGAATATAAACCTTGTAGCACTTTCTATGTATGTTAAATATTGGAACAATTTTCTCATTAAACAAAAGGTCCAAAATAATTATATGATCTCTGTATGATCTATATACCGTAGACTAAAAAAAATATTCAGAACACCATGTAAAAACCTGGGATAGCCTGTTATATGATGATAAATATCAAATAATTATAATGTAATTATAATGCAACCACATGTTTATTGGATCCGTGTCCCTCCTGGCTGGTACTGGCGGCCCGGGAGGGGACACGAGCCTGGCTCCAGGGAATTACAAACGCTTCTTTACGGGAGGGTGCCTTCCCCGCGGCCCTAAAGGAGGCGGTGGTGAGGCCCCTCCTTAAGAAGCCCTCCCTGGATCCAGATGTGTTGGCAAATTATCATCCAGTCTCCAACCTACGCTTTGTGGCGAAGGTTGTTGAGAGTGTGGTTGCACGGCAGTTTCCCCGGCACCTGGAGGAAACGGTCTATCTAGACCCTCTCCAGTCGGGCTTCAGGCCGGGGTACAGCACGGAAACGGCATTGGTCACGTTGGTAAATGATCTCTGGAGGGCCCGGGACAGGGGTTGTTCCTCTGTCCTT
>NW_015386568.1:50385-80082 GCF_001527695.2 Protobothrops mucrosquamatus | reverse complement strand
CGCCTTCTGCCGCAGATTACCTCCCATCGACCAGTACGCTCCCACAGGGTGGGTCTCCTCAGGGTGCCGTCGGCCAGGCAGTGCCGGCTGGCGACCCCGAGGGGGAGGGCCTTCTCTGTGGGAGCTCCCACCCTCTGGAATGAACTGCCCCCAGAGATCAGGGTTATCCCTGATCTCCCTTCCTTTCGCCGCGCCCTCAGGACTTGGCTATTCCAGCTTGCAGGACTGGCCTAGGGTAATTTTTAGAGGGGTTTTAATTATATTTTAAATTTGACAAATATTTAAATATTCCTTTTAATTAATTTTAAATTTGTACTGTCATTTATGTATTTTAATTGATTGTCAGCCGCCCTGAGTCCTACGGGAAAAGGGCGGGATATAAATCCAAATATAAATAAAATAAATAAATAAATATAAAAATAAAACCAAATAACCACAACATATATATTTTTTTAGAAAATGGCCTTCTGGGTCAATTATTCCATTGTTCATTACACATTTTTAAGATTTGTTAATCTTGTTACTTAGCAGAGACCAAGTTCTCATGGTCTCTCTATATCAGGTTTGTGTTGTGTGGGTACATATATATGTACAGTAAGTATGTCTTTAAAAAAAACCAACACATCTGCTAGATAAAATCTTTCTCATATAGGAGGATATGTTTCCAAGAAAAATGAAACCCTTTTCAAGTTTTACATTGCCTGGTTTTCAGAGTATCTGTCTTCTCTTAAAAGAATATCTAAGGCCTCTCACATTACAGGAACTAACTAAAGATGACATAAGTGAAAAAGCTGCACATAGAAAATTCAGCACTTCTGAATTAGGTTAAATAAAAATAAGAAGACTAAACTTTCATTTAATTGAGATAAAGCTTTTTAAAAAAAATAAAATAAAAGCATGAAATAGTAAATAAAAGTGAAGAGCAAATAAAATTAAAAACAAAATTCAATAAAAGTGCCTAAAAGAAAAAAGAAAAAAGAAAAAGAAAAGAAAAGAAAACCAATCATCCTATATGAGCATAGGCGCAGGTGTAGGCAACCTTGGCTCTTTTATGACTCGTGGACTTCAATTCCCAGAATTCCTGAGCCAGCCTGGCTCAGGAATTCTGGGAGTTGAAGTCCACGAGTCATAAAAGAGCCAAGGTTGCCTACCTCTTGTAAAGGGAATTCATTTACAATGCTCATCGTCCAGGAAGCTAGGATGCCCATCTAGAAATTAATTTTTAAACATTAAATGTAAAAAAGGATGCTATTTATTTTCAGTAATCCTAGCTCAGAAAGCTTTTCTGCAACTTAGTATCAAAAACCTCAGACCAGAAACCAGGCACGAAGAAAAAGATCACTGGAAAAAATAAACACTATTTTTTTTTAATCCACTTGTGTTTTGTTACTTAAATGAGCAGATTTTGTGAACTCTTTTGTAGAAGCAAAAACAGTTGCTTCTTTTTCTGTTAGTTATCTTTCTGTGGTTCCACCAGTTCTTACTTGCAATTAAAGTAGTATTTCTTACAAATATGCCATCATTTCAGATGATGTTTTCCCATAAGAGCTTAAGTTCATTATTACCACACAGAACAATTAGAAAATCACACAGCTGCCAGTTATTTAACTGGCATTGGCCTTCATACATAGAGTTATTCCTACACAAGAACCTAGGATATAATGTAGCAGCAAGTATATGTGTAGATCCAAGTAGTGTGGCCTTTTGCAATTGCCAAATGGAAATTTCGTCTATGTGTAGATTTTCTAAGTACCAGTCCAAGATTTTTTGGTAAGGTACCCAGTGTGCCAATAACCACTATGGCCAGGTTACACCATAATCTTTCAACTTTATTTTTCAGATGATACATTGTGATCTTCTCCAATTCTTTGTCTTTCATTCTACGTCTTGGTATTGCCACATCAATTGTCCACAATTTCTTCTATTCAAACACAGTTAAAGCTGGTGTATTGTGTGCCAAAACTATATCAGTTTGTATTTGGAAATCCCACAATATTTTCACCTGCTCATTTTCAACTATTTTTCAATTTTGTGTTCCCACCAATTTTTCATTACTAGCACATGATAATTTTTACAAATCCTCTAGTGATTAACTTTAGCAACTGTGTTATGTCATTGTTTGTAATCAGTTTGTGAAATCTTCTGCTTCTTTACAGAATCTGCACTTTGAATCATTTGATGATGTTTCAATTCTGCCTTGATTTCATCAGTACAAATATCTTGGTATTGAGCAGCTGAAATCAAGCCTTCAGTTTCTTTTTCTTCTTTAATGTTCCAGTTATAAGCCATTGCCTGGTTTTATCTTTTTAACTTGCATCAATGCTTATTTTTTGGCTGTCTTCTACATAATCAACCAATGTATGCTTTCCTTCTTCAACAGTCAACCACTTTCTTCAATGTAATTTTGGGAATGTAATCACCAGTTTCAAATGAAAAACAGGAATCATTTTGAAATCCTAAATCTCATTAACTGGAAAACAGGGGAACTATGGAATCATATCAAATAAGTTCTTAAAGATGAATGTGAAAAGGGCCTGCCAAAGTTCAAAAAACACAAGAAAGCAAACTGGATGTTAATTTCTCTTCTTGGGAATTTAATCAAAAGAGAAGAAAAGGCAAAGGCAAACAAAAAACAAAAAACCCCAACCCAGCAGTCTCAGGAAATTGATATTAAAAAATTACCTTTGATGGAAATTGATATTAAAAAAATAAAATATTCCAAAACATTTTTTAATTCATAAATAATTTCTAAATTCAAATTGGTATTGTAAAGGATAGCAGTGGACAGATGCTAATTCCAAGAAGTTCAGGTAAAGATGATAGAAATAAAATGAAATTCTGTATAGTAGATATGTGAGGAATCTCTAGTAATAGAAAACAATGTTAGTGCGCCTGTCATTATCAAGTTTGAAGATGACAGGAATTGTTGGAATATCCTCAGAAATATGGCAAACAATAAATTTTCTAATAGAACCATCCCAGCAAATCTGGATATTGGATCCAAGAATGGAGACTTACAAAATGTCTAAACCATTGTACAATACAATGAATTCCACATGCCAAATAAAGCTTAGAATCATCCAATACAGGTAAGATTACACAAAAAAGAAAATGAGCAAACTGATTTTAGAAAAGGCTGAAGAACAAGGCATATTAGTATTGATGCATGATAGATAATTGGATAGCCATAGAATATCCCCCTCTGCCAAATATATGCTTTACTGACTATAGAAAGCCTTTGACAGTATCAACCATGACCTTAGGAAAATGAGAGTCCCAAAACATCTCATAGTCCTCATGAGAAACCTTTTATTGGAATGTGATGAAAAAGAAGGTCTCCAGATTGGCACTATGATTAAATCTAAAGAAGACCAAACAGCAATCCTTCAAACTGATAAGGAAGATATTGAAGTGCTAAATAGCTTCTGCAGTTTAGAATGCACTATCAACAGTAAATCAATGAGCAGTAAAAAAAAAATGCACTACAAAATTAGTAGACCTGCTAAGATAGTACTGAAGACATTGGATAAGATATTCAGATACAGTGAGATTTATGCACCTACAAAAATTAGAATCGTTCATGCTATGGTTTCAAGTGGAACACTCTATGGAAATGAAAGTTAGATGAGGGTGAATGTTCATTCTCCGAGCTTGTGGGTTGATTTCCAGATGCTTTATTACCAGGCTAGGTAACATCTTCAGCAGAGTTTAGGGGATGTCAGTGTCGGTATTATTCTGTTTATAAGGGCTTCAGGTGTGGATGTGTTGAGTGAGGGTCTTGTAATGGGTCAGGTGTGAGTCATCAGTGAGTCTTACGATGGGTCTTGTGATGGGTAGGTTACATCAGGTCAGGGTCATTGGGAGGTGAATTGCTAGTGGGAGGGGGGCTTGAGAGTCGGGGCTGTCTCTGGTTGGCTCTGTGGTTGATTTGGATTCTGAGGAGTTCATAAGCTGATTGTAGATCAATGTGTCTGTTGATGGAATTGCTTGTGGAGTGCCAGGCTTTGATGAACTCACAAGCATGGTGGGTGGTAGCGTGGCCGATGATTTTTGTGTTGCTCCAATTGAACTGGAGCTGTTTGGTGTTGGTGTCGGTAGAGATTAAGGATTTGAGATCATGGAGTTTGACTGCCAGCTGATGTTCATGGATCTTGGTTTTTAATTGACATGATGTTTGTCCCACATAGAATTGGTTGCAATGGTTACAGTTGATTTTATAGATTACATTGTTTCTTTCATCCTTCTGTATCTTGTCTTTGGTTCTGGACAATTCCTGGCAGAGTGTGGCTATGGGTTTGTGGGCTATTGCTATTCCTAGGGGTTGGAGAATTCACTGGATGACTCACACCTGACCCATTACAAGTCCCATAACAAGTCCTTCACTCAAAACACCAACACCTGGAGCCCTTATAAACAGAAGATCAGTGACACTGACATCCCCTAAACTCCGCTGAAGATGTTACCTAGTCTGGTAACAAAATGTTCGGAAACCAACCCACAAGCTCAGAGAATGAACCTTCACCCTCATCCTGCACCTGAGCTACAGATATTCACCATTAATGAAAGTTGGACTTTGCAGAAGCATGCAAGAAAGAGGATGATACTTTCTGATTTTGGTGTTAGATAACATTCCTGAATATATTATGAATAACGAAGAAAGCAAGTAAATGCATCATAGAACAAAACATTTCAGAGTTCTCATTCAAGGTACAAGTGGCCGGATACAGATTATCATATTTTTGACACATTATGCAAAAATCTAGTTGTCTTGAGAAGTCTGTAATGTTGAGAAAGATAGAAAGAATGAGGGGAACAGAAATACCAGCAAGATGAGCTGGTTGGACTTGATTACAGTTGTTATTGGTACACTGCTGGAGGAGCTGAAGGAACAGATTAGGAACAGAACATCCTGGAAAAGGTCAGTCTATGTAATTACTAATCAGTACTGACTTAATAGTATGTAATCAATCAATGAATTAAATAAAGCCTATTGGAAAAATTGTCAAAGGCTATTGGTAGACTTATTTACAAGTCTGAACCCATTGTCAAACTGAATATTTTTCTTAAATTCAAATATTCCAACAATAGTTTTTTAAACATGAATACTAATAATTTCCTATATTATATCAAACTTTATATAAGATGTTTTTAATACTATGGTTCTATATCATCATTTTCATATGGACATTTTGTTGTTGTTGTTGTTAATTGCGAAGTCGTGTCCGACCCATCGCGACCCCATGGACAACGTTCCTCCAGGTCTTCCTGTCCTCTACTAAAATACCTATTCAAAAGTACTTCCTCCCTCCCTCCCTAAATTGTTCATAATTTATTTCTAGTTATCTCTAATATGATCAAGAAATAAACTATAACATATCCTTTATATATCTGCGGACTTTCACAAATCTGTAAAGATTAAAAAGACATGCGCTGAATCTTGCTCCTTTTATAACCAACCTTAAGACTAGATTCTTCAGCCTTGGTTTAAAAGACACAATGGCACCACCTAAAGGTTGAATTATGTACAATTAGCTTTAACACTGTATTAAGGGCTATAATGTAAGATATTAACATGTCTGTCTATGAGGTCATATTATCTTCAGTGGGACCCTTTTCAAAGATCACATCCAAAGCAATAGGCCTTTTTGGAAATCAAAACAAATTGTGCTTTTTATATTATTACACATTATATTATATTATACAAAAGCTTTGGAGTAAAAATAATGAATGGGGAATTATTAACCTATGGTGCTAAATAAAAATGGAAACATTTGTTATGCAATTGTTTAAGTCTTGCATTTTTTTTAATTCTCTTACAGGTGACATATAGGTCTTTTGAGATTGTATGCCTCAAATACTACAGTCTAACGGAGCCACTTTATCTCTGTTAGCAAAATCAAGTAAAATATTGAAGCTTCAGAAAGCCTTAGTTGTCTAGATGTCTATGGAGATTCTCAGTCATCCAGGTCCCAAAGGTGCTTTTTCAGGAGGCAACTGGACTTTCTTGTTTTTCTTTGATGAAGAAAACATTGCAGACTACAGAAATCATTTGTGCTTCAGTTTGAGATGCAGAGAACACAGACTCATCCCCAACAGCCTGCGCCATTGAAGGGACACAGGGCAGAAGACATCCTGCAGCCAAGAAGGCTCCACACATATTTGCACTATTCAGGTGATCCACCAAATGGCCTCAATAACTCTCTAAAATAATGCAAATGACCAGCTGTCTGAAAGGAATATAAATCCTTCCATTCCCCACCACCCACTCAGAGCTGAAGAAGTTCCTTGGATGAGAAGAGAAACGTCATCAAAGAAAAACAAGAAAGTCCAGTTGCCTCCTGGAAAAGCACCTTTGGGACTTATTTGTCTAGGTGCCTATACAGATATTTGCTTTAAAGCAAATCCTCAAACAAGGTTAGATATTCCTACTTTTAGCAAGCTAATTCTACGTACATCAGCTGTGATGGCACCCCATGTGGGTAAGCCATATTGTGGTTGTTTGTTCCTTTATTGCTCTAACTTAACATGGTATCAGTCATTGAATTTGCAATCTATGGTTTAAAACTTAGTATATTGTGCAAACCCTGCCAATTATGGTTTATTCAGGTTTGCCTTTAAACAAACATACACTGCATTTCAGTGGCTTTGTATCCATATATCATAACTGCACTGGAATCCAAAGTACATTAGAATTGTTCAGACAATATGTATGTAGGCGGTGGAAATTATTTGGGAATGCATTCATAGGATGCTGACACCATCTAATGCAAATCACCAGGTTGCTGCAAATTTTCAGTTTATGTCTGAATAAGCAGTGTCCAGTGCGGACCATTGTGCCGAAACGGTGTGATGTACAATAACAATGTCATGTAAATACAACAACATTGTATTTGCACCCCAACATCTGACACAAATATATACCTTAACATTTACATCACAGAGAAACAATGTGACTTTTGTGATTCTGCAGTCTTCCCCCTTCCATTGACACCAATGTGAAACACTTGTCAAACATTGTGTGACCAACTAGAGACAGTTATTTGGTAGCTACAAAAGATTGCTTTGATAGCTTTTCTTTGGATGTATATTTCTTTCTGCATCTGCATTTCATTCATTCCATATTCCTGATGTCTTTTCTGTCTCTGATAACAGCAATTACATTGCTTTTAGATTTTAATTATTTGTTTGTTAGATTTATATCCTTCAAGAGCTCAGTAATGTATACCCTATTTCCTATTCTCATTTTTCTCCAGTTCTTGCTCTGAGAAAATTGGAGAATGGGTGAAATGTTAGCGACATAGAGACATAAGGTTGTCCTTACCCTCAAAAAAGTGGAAAACAAGGTTCCGAGCAACTACAGGTCAGTCAGCTTGTCATAAGTTGTCAGATAACTCTCAAGATAAATGTGATTAAGTGGTAAAGAATTTTCCAAATAATGTGGTGATCATTAGAAGGCAATAAGAATTACTTAATTACAGGTCTTACCAGAACAACCATATCTCTGTTTGTTTAGAACAGGTAACTTGTTTAGAAGATTGTGGGAGTGTTATAGACCTTATGCATCTTGATTTTGGTACAGCAACTGACAAAATATTTCATGGCATTCTTATTAACAAGAAGGATACTGGAATGTATGATAATTAAGTGGATATATATAGCAGGATCAAAACCCATATTGAAATCATCAACATTTCCCATAAAGAATGATAGTTGCCTTTCTTCATAGCAGTGTAAAATGTTATATGTTAATCAGTCCCAAAAATAAAAACCCAGAAGACTATTGCCATGTGGATTTATGCTTCAGTAATAAACCAAAGTGCTTTCTTTTGTAGATCCCTGGATTGCCTCCGCAAATGAGATGGGAAAGATACATTAGGGCATGCAGAGCTTTAGAAATAATTTGAAAATAACTGTTTGGAGCAATGAAGAATGAAAGTGTAGCACTGTAACTGTTTCAAACTGCTGCATCTTTTCCTGGAACTACTTTCTACAATGGACACATGGATTGAGCAAAAGACCTAGCTGATTTAAAGAGCTGCAGGTGTTACATTTACACTCTCATTTTGGAAATGAATCCAAAGCATTATATAGTCCTGAAATGCCTCAGTTTGCATGATCCATGAAAATGTATTTAATTGAGACATCTGGTGAGGAATATTTATTTATATATAATTCGTGCAGAAAAAAATAAATATTACTTTAATTTTGCATCTTCATTATTCGTAGGATAAAAACTGAGTTATTGAAGAGATTTAATTCAGCTCTTATTCTTAGGTTTTTTAAAATAAATTTTAATCTATTCAGACATACTGTATAGCAGTACTTCCATATCTATCAACCAGTACTGCTCAAAGAATCATTACAAAAGGTTTCAAGTTTAGGAATTCCAATGAGTTTTGTTTAGTCCACAGTTTTTAAAGTGATTCAGCATGTTTTCTCTTCTATGGAGAAATATACATTTGAACCACAATATATTTTTATTTCCTCCTAGTTCTGAATTTTGTCAACACCAAAAATGTACTGATGGATTTTTTTTTATAGAATTAAATGTATGGGAAATAGTTTATGAAACATAAATAAAGACATACTTCCAGAATTTTATAGATGGATAGATAGATGGGAGGGTGGGTAGTTGCGTAGGTGGATAAATGATAGATAGATAGATAGATAGATAGATAGACACACAGACAGACAGACAGACAGACAGACAGACAGACAGACAGACAGACAGACAGACAATGTAGAGATATAGATATATATGGTACATTTATTGTGGGGAAAATCAATTAAATAATAAAAAATCCATGCAGATTTTTTTAAAGTATCAAATTCACACAGAAACAGTATGGAGTGTGCAAACATTCTGAATCTGAAACAGCTGTTCTGTCCTTACCAGAAATTTCCTGGTGCTATTCTGAGCATTCCAGAAGCGTCCTGAGGTCAAAACAACTAATTTTGAGTTTCGACAATTTCCAGAATGGCTAGAATAGCATATTGGTCAGAATAGCATATTTCATATGGTTGGAATATCAACACCTGTGGTAAAGTTGTAATAACCCACTTCAAACTTCAAGCAGTTGTTTCAAGCTTGAAACTGGGTGTTTTGAGCTCAAAATAGTTTGAGAAGCATACTTCTCAAACAGATATGTAAGAGTATATAGAAAACTAACAGTGATTGGAAATCACTGTTCTAATTGTAAGATGAAACATAGTAAAGGGAAAAGGATCTGTATCAGGGATCTTACAGAGACAAAAAGGAGATAAAGTTTGAAATGCCAGAAGATGGCTAGTTTACCTATAATACTTTATTATTGGGTCTTTATTGGTTTGCATTTAGTAGGATCTTTGTGCCAGCAAAAATGTGCATTGAATTTTGTAAGGTGGGGCTGCTGATATGTTGTTAACAGAGAACTGCAGACTTGTTTATAGAGGTAGATAGCATTAGGTCATACTTATGATGTTCTCTGCAGGTTAAAGGCAAAACAAAAATGCATTACGTGCTGTACATTGAAACTCAATTATAGTATTTGCACTTTCAGTCTTCTCCTTCTCCTTCTTCTCCTCATTCTTCACCAACTCATGCTAGCCACTTTTATAATGAAAGGAGACACTTTCAGGCAAGACAGGAAAACCAATGAAAAATCAACAGAAAACTGTAAATTAAATGAGGGAAAACCTTTGGAGGAAATATAGGGGGAATTTTAAAAATCCATAATCAAACTGCTCTTATGGATAAGCCATAATGCGGCTCAACACACAGCAAATTGAATAGGCAGAACATAGCAAGAAGGGACATCCATCATGCAGGTGAGTAATATTAAGGTTTAAAACCAACAATCAAAAATCCATCCCTTTCTAATGTGCGTAATTTGTATTGCACACTTATAGAAATAGGCAGGTGTGTGAAAAGTGAAGTACTGTTCTCTCTCTCTCTCTCTCTCTCTCTCACACACACACACACACACACACACAAACACACACACACACACACACACCATGATAAAAGTCTTTGAGCAATGTTGGTGTTTATCATTTAAAAGGGAAAGATTGAAGAGAATATTTGTAGCATATTTGAACTGTGGGGTCATTGGTGCTCTCAAGAAGCCCACAAAAAGGAAAGAGAATCTTAAAAATAGCCCATTGTCCCATTAAGACTTGTGTATAGGTTATTGGCTTGGGTTTAAATACAAGGATAAAGGAGACATAGAGTAAATAACATGTTTCCCAGCTATTATCTAATACTTGTGTTCATAATTGTACAATTTATTATTTCAGGTAGTTGTAATCTTATCACTTAGCTAGAAAATATTTGATAAACTAGGAGAGACCTCATATGGGCCTTTAATGTATCATAGGCAACGCTGTCTAACAAATAAATAAAGTTTGGGTCCTTCCATCAACTGCATTTGATGGAAGGACCCAAACTGGTCTCCTGCCATTATCTTCTTCCTGAGAGAAAGACATGCAAGTTGCTGGTAATTCATAGCCCCATGGATGTCCTCAGAGGCCAGTCTGTGTGTTTTCCTGCAATTATGAATACCTATAGAAAATGTCTTTCCAAGAGCTCCACCTCTTATAATTATCATATAGGCCTCTGCAAAGAGGGACAAGGGACAAAACAGATGTCATGACATCTTGATGCAAAACCTCCGAGTTTGTACTTGTCAGGATTCAAGTATGCACAGGCTGGGTTTGGTCATGGCATCACCACATACAGGACATATTGATGTAGTTGTAAAGCTGTACAGGTAATTCTGAATTACTGACTGTCTCATTCATCAACCATTCAAACTTACAATGGCACTGAAAAAATAGATTTATGAGCAGTCCTTGAACTTGTGGCCATCACAGCATCCCTGTGATCACATGAATGAATGTGACTGGGGATAGTAGCTTTGTTGTAATGTTATGCATTCTGTTGTGGATATTACTTGGCGTTTTTAGTTGGTTTTTATTGGTATTCTATTGGGCTTTAATAGTGTACACTGCTGAGAATATGGGATAAGCTATTCTATAAATAAATATAATGGACAAACAAATGGTATTACCCAGACATCAGGGTAGCACTAAAAAATGAATGAAATACAGACTTTGCATCTGATTTATGTAGCTTTTCCTCTCGTAATTATATTGAACTCCAACACAATGTGCTGGTTTACCCTTACACTGGCTGATACTATTTGTTAATAGACTTTTATGTGTGAGGACTTTGCTAGATTCATTGGTGATTGTTCAGAGAAATTTTGAAAATTGGCTCTATACCTCACTTGTGAGAAAATACACAGAGATATTGAAGAGTTGTGAAATACAAAAGTCATTTGATTCTTTTAATTGTTTTATGTTTTATTCAGCAATATGAGTAGTATATATAAATATATATCCTCCCCAGTTACTGTTTCTTTTTGCATTGAGAGAGAAAATCACTTATAGTGGCCGGCCATTAAAAATCAGTTAAGTCAGTGGTGGAATTCAAATATGTGAACAACTGGTTCTCTGTGTGGATGCCACTTCCGGAAGTCCATTCTGGGCCTGGGCAACAAAAAATTAGCTACCAGTTCTGCCAAAGTGGTGCGAACTGGCTGAATCCCACCACTGAGTTAAGTCAATCACTTCCTCCCAGAGATGCAATTAAAACATGGTGTTAATTGTCAACAGATGTGACCTCAAACATTTATTCTAAGCGATGAGTTGGTCAAGTAAATATAGACATATTATACTGACATGCATGAGTATAGTTGTCTGACAATGTATGCCAGCTATCTCATACAATGATCCTAGGTAACTTACAGCAACCAGTTAAAGCAGCAAGATAAAAACAATTGAACTTTTCATCCAAACATACAGTTGACTCCCTGATTCAATCCCATTCTAATCCAATGTTTGGGTATAGCTAAAAGGCTAGAGGCCCCCAGAATCCCAGGTTACAGGCTATTCCAAAGGAGTAGGGCAGTTGTGGAGAAGGTGTGCCTCCAAGGCACCACTAGGTGAGAACATTTGAAGAAAGAGACCTGGAGTGCACCCATACTATCTAAACAAATGGGATCGGCAGATTACCTCAGGGAGAGGCAGTCCTGCAAATAACCTGGCCCTGTGCCATGTTGCGTTTTAAAGGTGATAACCAGCCCCTTAAATTGCACCCAGAAATTTCATTTGGAAGCCATTGAAGCTCATGCAATAGTAATATAACATGGGCAAACTTCATGACATCCCAAATTTTGCACATCACTACATTCTGGAACAAATACAGCTACCTGATAGTTTTCAAATGCAACCATATATACTGTGTGTTGCAGTAATCTAATCAGAATAAGGCATGAATGATTGCAAGTAATATTTTTTAAATAGCTGTCAAGTATGACGAAGCTGAAGGCAAGACCTTTACTTTTGTCATTCATGACAAAAAGCTTTTTCTATAACTACTAAACCTCTAGGAGCACTTGGGAAGACTGGAGGAACGGGTACACCTAGAATCCTGTACAGCTTTTGCTACTTAATGGAAAACACTGAATAAATAAGCCGATGTGCAAGCAATTTCTTGTGTTTTTTTTTATTTTATATAGCGAAACATTTGATTTGTACACATTCATACACAGGGGACAGACGACTCTCTTAATATGCCAAGCATAAATTTCCAAATTTGTAATGTCAGCTACCATTTCTCTACCACTAATTTGTGTCCAACTTTTCACATATTAGTTTTCTTTGAGGTTAGAAGTATCATCAATTTTCCAGCTGCCAAATTCTAGTTGATCTGTGTCTGCTGGCAATAACTATGCTTCATGAGTTTAATATTATAATTGCTGAGGTATCTGGGAAGACAAAAATAATCAGTTCTTTTATCTATCAACTGGGATGTGTTGTCTGTATAATTACATAAATCAAGCCTTTCAAAAAGGACTGTAATAATCTATTGATTTTAGAGCTATATAGTTTTATGAAACTTCCAATGGCATTTTATCAACTAATCTATTTTTTCTATGTTTAGCTAAAGCTGCAATGTCTATGTATTTTGCAATACATGGTAAAACAAAATTGAATGTCTTTTTAAATAAAAATCCATTTTATAAGACAAACACTAATATGCTCATAATATAATAATGCTTATAATTTTTGATTCACACTTGTAAATTAGAGGCTAATTTACAAAAGATGTATGTACATGTTTGAAGACAGTTAATACATTAAAAGGGAGTTTCATAATTTCCTCTGTTCCCATCTAACTCCTCAGTTCTATATATGCCATTGAAAACCTGATTTGAAAAAAAAAAGGAATTTCATGGATATGATAGCACATGAGTACACTTTCTGTGTGAATATTTGCTTCCATAAACATTGTCAAATATGCCTAATGGCTCAATGGGTGTGAGAGAATCATATCATTCAACAGACTTTTGATCTCAACCTTTTAAACATGAATTGCGAAACAACATATGTATCAATCACATAGGAAAGTGGTTTGCTTTTTTTTTAATATATGTAATCTTTTTGATCCTGCCAACAATTTGTTGCTAGTGGAGGGTCTGGTGTCCTTCTACAATATATGGGATAATGAGAAATAATGTGTATGTAGTTCATCCAGAAAGGATTGAGACCTTTGAACTATGGTACTGGAGAAGATTCCTGCGAGTCCCCTGGACTGCAAGGTGATCAAACTGATCAGTCCTAGAAAAGATCAACCCTGACTGCTCTTTAGAAGGCCAGATCCTGAAGTTGAAACTCAAGTACTTTGGCCGCCTAATGAGAAGGAAGGACTCACTGGAGAAGTGCCTAATGCTGGGAAAGATTGAGGGCAATAGAAGAAGGGGACGGCAGAGAATGAGGTGGCTGGATGGAGTCACTGAAGCAGTAGGCATGACAGAGAATGAGGCCTGGAGGAACGTTGTCCATGGGGTCGCGATGGGTCGGACACAACTTTGCAACTAACAACAGTTCATCCAGACCACTGGACTACTAGTTCTAATCTTGTAACAGGAGTAAAATTGGATAGAAACTAAAACTAAGATTTCTTTTAACACAGTTAAGAGAACAGAAAGGATAATTTAGATGGATAGGTTATTTATATTCTGAAGAATCTGAGGTGCTATGAATTTTGAGTTTAGCATACGTATCCGAATGCAGTATTAAGGCTCCCCTGGTTAAAAGTTCATAGATCCGACTGAAATGGTTTCATTCTTGGGCATTCCTTGGAATTGCTTCAAGAGTAGAGTATTGCTACTGTTGTCATATCCTCGGTTGGATTCTCTGGTGGCTGTTTCTAGTCTCTAGTTCACTGGCTCTTGTGCCCTCCCAGTTTCCCATTCTTCACTTAGCTATTTAGCTTTCCATCTTGTTGGTGTATTGGAAGAGAAACTGTGTGTGAATTCTGAACTTTAAACAGACCGTAAAATATGTCTTGACCTGACACTGGTAAATAATAAGCAGCAGTTTTCATTATATATAATTATGCTTTAAAGTTTTCTGCTGTATTTTCCCAAAAAACCCAACCACATATTCAGTTATTTCTGCTCAAATTATTATCTGTACTAGTTGTCACAATCAAACTGAATAAAGTTAATTTATATTACAGGAAAGTGTATGTGTATTTATTTTGTCAATTTCACTGTGAAATAAAGTGGCATTTCAAAGACAGAGAGAAGGAGCGCACATTGGTATATATAATAGAATGTCAGTGAAATGTATCAAAAATATATCACATTGTAATACTTATTGTATTTAAAATGGAGATTAAATTAAATTAATATGCCATGGGGAAATTAATAATTGTATTACATAATTTTATTATGACAATTGAAATATTAAGAAGTCAGTCATGAAAGTAAAATGTGAGATGTGAAAAGCTTCACAATATTGCAGAGAAATTGAATGCAAGTACTTGGCTTTTCAAGAATGCTAGGATTAGAGCTATATACAGTATTTATGTTTCATATGCGAATAATTCCTGAATTGGGTGTGGCTCTCCCTTTATTAAAATCTTTGATTAATTTCTCTATTGTACCTCATGTATTGCCATGAAACTGTCATTTATGCAATTAGTGTTCTTAAAGGAGCCCAAGGATATTTCTATTTATTATGCATATTTTATTAGTATAATGGTTCATGTAAATATTTTGTTTATGGTTAGGAATACTATAGATAGATTTCCTACCAAGCCAATCTAAGCAAATAATGAATGATTAAGAAGGGGATTGAGGGGGATTGAAAGATTTCTATATGTTTGTGCTGCCCCGCTCACTCACACACGCGTGTAACTGTGGTTTAGTGAGTTTATTAATATTCCCCAGCAAATCCCTTCATCAAAAAAACTCAGAACTGTCCCAATTAGGTTCAGCCACAAGCAGACCAATGTTAGTCCACAGAGCAATGGCCAAAGAGTCCACAAAGCATTTGAAAGTTTCTCAAACAAAATAAATCCACCTGGCAAACTTAAATCTACAACATGCTCAGAGCCATCAATTAACTCAGCTCTTTACGTGCCAAGAACTGGTTCATTCTTCCCTGAACTGACATCTACAGAAGTATCTGTCGAATCATCTGGGGGAATCACCACATTATTAGGGGAAATGAAAACTTTTCTTGAGAGAGAAATTTCAAGTATCTCAGGGAGAGAAGGGACCATCATTCTTTGTATCATATAGCACCAATATTATATGAGCTGCACTGGTTTCCAAGAAGAATTAAAAGGTACCATCATTCTTTGTATCATGTAGCACCAATATTATATGAGCTGCACTGGTTTCCAAGAAGAATTAAAAGGTACTGGTGATCATCTTTGAAGTCCTCCATGGCTTGCTCTGAACTGGATTTGCCCATCCAAGACACACCTGTACAAAGGTTTTCTCATGAACTGTGACAAGAGGAGATTGGAGATAAGCATCTTCTGCAAGAGCTCCTTTCTTGCAGAATGCCCTCTTTCCAAGGACGAGAACCACACCCTCACTCCTCATATTCAAGAAGTTTTACGAACATAGCTTTTTAAAGATATATTTGGAGACTGGGCAATAGAGTGAGGTAAATCTAGCTGCTTTGGTGTTTTGAGAATTTTACTTATAGTATTATGTTTATCTTCATGTTACCTTGATAGTGATGATTATTGTAGCTATTTGATATATTTATGGTAAACTTTTGGATTCTTTTATGTATGGAGCATATATTTGGTTGTAAGTTCTTAGATACATTTGAAACAAACAAGTTTGTGTACTATACACACATCATCTGCTCAAAAATCTGTTATATTAAGTTCATTGGGACCAATATCCCATAAACTGGTATTTAGTGTGACTTAAAGCCCAATCTACACTTTACTTCTAATACCTGTTACAGCAGGCAAGAAACATTTTAAATGAAGAAAATCTGAGAGAGATTGTAAATTAAGGATTATTACTTGGAGGAAACAATCTTTTGTTCACCTGAACTTACCTTATATATCAAAACCTCTAAGAGATTAAAGGAACAGAAGCAATTGGGAAGCAGTAGCAGAGGAAAGGGGTAAGCACAGATCTCTCTATGCTTTTTACAGTATAAAAACTGCAGGATTATGTTAATTTCCACATCGGTGGGGGTAGGCATCCTTAAAATTACCCACATTATCCATTTGGATATAGTTTCAAATGAATATGAATAAGAGGCAAAGCACATAATATCTCATTCCTATGGGCGCACAAGGGACCGCATGGATAAAAGTCAACCATTGCAACCCAGAGTAGCGAAATGAATTTGAATGTAAGACTCCTTAATGGCTGGAAACTATTACGTTCAGGTTTCAGTTCAAGAGCTCCCTGAAGGCCAGCAAGAAGTGATTTCCATATGTGTAACCTTCACAGGATCATAGGCTTGCTGGACTGACCATTTCATGCTCTCTGCCACTTATGACAAAGTACTTCCTCCTGGATACTGGGGAGAAAGGATGCTTGCTACGTTGCCATTGGCCCATAGCAGAATTGCAAGTAATTCCGCTCCCTCCCAACACCACCATGCCACCAGGAATTCTCAGGCAGACATAATGAAAAAATCTTCATGCTTCCTTGGAATGAAAATAAACATGACTATGATGTCCACCTTGGGACATGAAGGCATGTCTTTATGTGTTATTTTGGTCCACTCCCAGATGTGGGAGTTTAGTGGGAGGTAAGGAATGTGATCACTATAAGATTCGGTTGGATTGCTTTATTTCATGTTGTTAAGGATTTTAATTATGTTTGTAAACTACTTTGTAGAGTTATAGGGATGGGAATAAAAATGGCTTCAGATAACAAAATAGATAGAGAGAACTTTCGTAGCAAACTAGAAAAAGCTGTCCCTTAAGATATATAGGAGGCTGTGGGAAGCAGTTGTCTCAAATAAATTACCACAAAGGAACTGTGATATAATTTCACCAAGATGAGATCTGTTTCTAAAGTTATCCTTACACCCACACTTTGCATTGTCTCCAAAAGAAAGAAAGTATTTCAACTTTTTCTCACACCACATAATCATGTATTATATCCTCCCTTAATGATCCATAGGAGGAGAAAGAGATTCAGGCAGAAAAGCTGAGAAAGTGGAACATTTGTTTTCAAATTGTTTTACTGAAGCATTTGAGTCTTTCTGGCAGCTGCCATAATCATTTTTTGAACAATAGCTTGACAAATAAATATAGGAGAAAAGGAATTTTCTGATACAGAAATCAGCCATGAGAAAAGGTGCATTTAAAAATCAACATCTTCTACTAATAATTTATATGTTTTTGATATTTTATTTGTATTGTGTTTGCTGTTTCTTAGTGTTGTTTTAATTGCTATCCATAGGCCAAAATGTGAGATGGGCAGCTGTATAAATTGAATAAATGAATGAATGAATGAATGAATATCTTAATTGTGTTAATAAAGAAGAATATTAGTATAAAATTAGTAAATCATTAAGAATAACTAGGTTTTTAGCAGCCTGGTAGCATCTTGTCAAGGCTCAGGATAAGTCAGAGAATTTTCTGACTCAGAAAGCCAGAGAATTTGACTATACTGGAAAGTCACAGCATCATGCCAGAAGACAATGGTAAAACACTTCCACAGTGTTTGCCCAGAAGACTGGAATGGAACTTCACAAGGAAGCTATCAGGAGTTGAACTTGACTTAAAAGAAACTTACCTTCATATAGCTGAGTTGATGTCTTTGAAAATGCATAAGTTAAATCAGGGGTAGTCAACCTTGGCTCTTTTATGACTCGTGGACTTCAACTCCCAGAATTCCTGAGCCAGCTAAGCTGGCTCAGGAATTCTGGGAATTGAAGTCCACGAGTCATAAAAGAGCCAAGGTTGACTACCCCTGAGTTAGATTCAGCTAGCCAGCTTTTAGTGATATTTTCATGAATCCAACTAAGTTGTAATTTATTTCAATGAGATTAAAATGTGACTTTGCTGGATCTATGCATAGAGCTTTCCTCAATACGGTTTTTCTGCTTAATTATTTATTGTTAGTATCATTATTATCACTTTATAAATTACTTAATGTTGTCCTGAGAATGGAACTCTAAAACACAAACAAATAAGTAAATAATCCTTGCTGGACAATTAAATTAACATTAATTGCAATTATCAAATTGCTAATGCAATCCAATTAATGATGACTCAGGGGGGAAAATAGCAAAACTGTATTAAGTGGGCACAGTACATCTCCTAAAAGGCAAGTAAATGGAAATATTTTGTATTACCCACAATTGTGGAATGGATAGTGAAGATGATGAAACTTGCTGAGATGGCAAAATTGAGAGTTTTGAGCAGAGAAAAGACATTATCTAAATTTATTGCTGCCTAGGAACTCCTTATTAGACCCCCTATGATATATGGTTCTGATGATAAGAAAAAAATAGATTATAGAAAAATGAAAGTTATAAACATAGAGTAAAAGATAAATGTATACTTATAACAGCTGTAAAGAACCTGGTTCTTTACAAAAAAAATTCTGCGCTCTTGCCTTTGTTTTTTCTTTCTTTTCTTCTTTCCTTTCTTTATACTGAATATTAGTTTTTATTTCTATTGATTAAAATCTTAATAAAGTTATACGTAAAAAGAGAATATATTAAGAAGACAATAGAAGGAATGGTTGCTGGAATTGGGTATGTCTAGTTTAACGAAGAGAAGGACGAGGGGGGACATGATAGCAGTGTTCCAATATTTCAGGGGCTGCCACAAAGAAGAGGGAGTCAAGCTATTCTCCAAAGCGCCTGAAGGCAGGACAAGAAGCAACGGATGAGAACTAATCAAGGAGAGAAGCAACCTAGAACTAAGGAGAAACTTCCTGACAGTTAGAACAATTAACCAATGGAACAACCTGCCTCCAGAAGCGGTGAATACTCCAACACTGGAAGTTTTTAAGGAGAGACTGGACAGCCATTTGTCCGAAATGGTGTAGGGTTTCCTGCCTGAGCAGGGGGTTGGACTTGATGACCTCCAAAGTCCCTTTCAACTTTATTATTATTATTATTATTATTATTATTATTATTATTATTATTATTATTATTATTATTATTATTATTATTATTATTATTATTATTATTATTAAATATCTATTGCTGAATTGAAAAAATCTTGATATAAAAGGCTAACACATCAGTAATAATAAATATAACTAGAAGCAAAGGCTAACACATGCAATAGATAAGTATAAAATTGGAAGGAAATTGCACACTATACTGTTAATATTTCCTGATGAATGGGTTGGTTGCACAGTTGGAGTAAGGAATGTATTGGAGGAAACAGATCCCTGTAGACAGATGGTGAAGCATAGGAACATATTTTGAAATTGTGAGAAGGAAGAGAAAATTTATTAATGGCAGACCTATTGAAGCCCCAGAGAATTTTTATGCCTTTTGTTTTGTTCATAGGCATTACCCACTTTTTTCCCCATAATCATGAATATGAGAGTCAGGAGGGAAGGAATGCAATTCTTTTTTTCCTGGTAGGATAAGAGGAGATTAATATAAATTCTGAAGTTGTTTGGCTGTTCTGCATTATACAAATAGATTAGAGCTGTCCAAATATCTAGATCTTACCTACACACATAAATATATCTTCTACTTAGAAGTAAGTTCTATGAAGCTTACTAGTATTGACTACCCATCAAATGGTATTCAGGAGGCTAACCCATATCTTTCTTAAAGCTCAACCTACTGTACATTTAACTTCCAATAGCTGTAATAGCAAGCAAGTAACTTCTTTAAATGATGACAATTTGAAAAGATCCTAAGTGAAGGATTACCAGATAAACCCATCTTTTGTTCCTCTGAAATTACCTTACAAGAGCCTCCAAGGGATAAAAGAACATACATTTTATTTTAAAGATAATTGTAAAAAACAAAGTCTGTTCTGCACTCCCTTTCTGGTATAGAACCCCATTGATTGATTGGTTGGTTGATTGATTGATTGGTTGATTGATTGATTGTTGATTGATTATCTGCCATCAAGTTATTGTTGAATCTTAGTGTCTATATAGACGTAACAATAAATTGATGACACATAATCAAACAACACTGCACTAACCAAATTTTCTTTTTCATCTTTTGTATCTTTTCAATCAGATTTCTGCCAATTATCTTCCCAGGTATACTTAACAAAAATTATCCCCTTGGAGCTTCTGCATCACTTTTGCTACCTTTTCTTTCATCCACATGTTAATCATCTTCATCCACAGCCTCTTTCACTTCATCTTTCTATCAAGCATCCCTTTCCACATTTCCCACTAGGGCTAACTGCCACACTCTATGACATAAAAAAGATGTTGAGACTCTTTAAAAAAGTACATAATTGTTTTATTCTGTTCCATTCAGTTTCTACATCTTTTTTCATTTCTCTCAGTTTCTATTAGTTCTGTTCAAAATTAACTATCTTACAGATGGCCCTCTAGTTACAACCACTTGTTTGGTGACTATTCAAACTTGCAATAGCACTGAATGAGAAAGACCTACAGTTGGTCTTCAAGTTATGGCCATTGTCCCTATGGTCATCTGAACCAGGCACTTACTGACTGGTTCGTAATTATAATATTGCAGCAAGCCACAGCCAAGTGATTGCAACTTCCAACATATCCTGCTGTGTTCCATAAGCAAAAACAATGGGAAAGCCAGCAGGAAATCAGAATGTGCAATCGCCTGATGTCCAATGTGGTCCTCAATGATGGTAACCATGACTGCCAGAATTTCTGTCATTAAACAGTGAAGTCATGTGACATTGTACTTAATGAACACATTGATTAGCTACTGTCATTATCTAAGATATATCTGTATATAGGACTTGTGTTTTGTTTTTCTGCAGTTGTTTTATTTGTATTCTTTTTTATAACTTTCTTCATTTCCCCTCAATGTACATTTTTTCCTCAAACCCACTTCTGTCACTACCAAAAAATAGTCTCTCTCATATTCAGAATATCTTATCAGCTTAACATCCTTTATTACTTCTCTCAGTCTTTCATCATAAACAAATCAATGATCAGCTGACATAGTAATATTAATGTCATTCAGAAATATCAGCTTCTCTTTGCCCTATGCAGCCTTGCCAGATCACAAAGTGGTTATTAATAAAAATGCCAGGTAGAACCAATACAGATATATATGTTGTAACTTGGACAAAAAAATATGAAATCATGGATTATATTTAGAAAATCAGTTCTTTATGGCATTTCTTTTCTGTTTAACAACAAAAAAGTTATTTGGGGCAGTTTTAAATATAAACTATATTTATAGTTTATATAACTTAATAATATATATATATATATATATATATATATATATATATAATCTTTTTATCATCTATTTATCATCCCTCCCTCTCTCCCATCTATCTATGTATCCTGCAAATCAAATAACAAAAAAAATAAAATATGTGGCATTTTCTGATTTGTCCATCCTTACTGCACAGTTAAGCAAGTTATCGGTTCAAAATTATTTTGCTAGGGCCTTCCCCAAAGCTGCAAAAAAGATAACAGGGATTTGCTCTACCCAATTGTATGTAATATCTAGTGTAGCCTGAGGTATCTCAGCATGAGAAATATCTACAATAGATTTTAAATATTATTCTTTTAAAGATGTTAGTACTTCCAGATGGCCAAACCCAGCACTACCAATCAAAAGGCTTTGTGCATCTCTTGTCATTCTATCTGTCTTAAAAGAGATTCTCTGAAAAGGCAGATTGTGAGAAATGTGATGGGGAAAAAAACTGAGATGTTATCAGTGGAGAATGCTACTATCTGGATCCCTTGTCCGGTTTTGTGACTGAGATTCCAAATGCACAATAAAAGTTTCACATGGAAGCACCTGTAGTCTGCCTGCTTTCAAGGAATAGTAGTCATCTTTGCAAATAATGCAAAGGAATAGTACGCAGTCATCTTTGCAAACTTTTCAAGTTTCCTTGCCAACTTTTAATGCACAGGAAAGTAAACAATGGTGAAGACATAACAATGCTTTGTAATGCAACAATGATATTCTTTTCAACTTGTCATGAATGAATTATTCAGTGTTTAATCTTTACATCAGAATAAATTTAATGTTTTGGAGAAAATGTAAGAAAGGCTGTGGATGGGCAGGCTCATGAAAGATATAAAACGGATGTCACACATTCAAAATTGGATTCCAAATTTTAGGATTTTCTTTTTAAAATAGGAGTTTAGGATTATTGTTGTCATTATTACTATCATTTGTTGCACAGTCAGCCAGATGTTCAGACTTCATTTGTCTTTTTTATCCACCTATTGAGCATTATTATTTTGTTGATGGTTTTCCCCCAGAGTACATTGAATTTATTTTAGAGCTTAAATTAGAGTTTTTGTGTATTTTATGCTTATATAGGTTTGGAACATCTTTTGGGGAACACAGCAAAAAAGGCATTTGGGCACAACTTGGTTTACTATATTGAAGTTGAATAGAGGAGGCTATCTTTAAAGCCAATATAGAAACCACAACCCACACAAAATATCGCAGCTCATTTCCTGATAGGAATAAAGTAAAGGAAATAATTGCTAGTTAAATTTTAACTATTGGCTAGAAAGCCACCACACCAGAGGGAGCCTCCTTTATTTATACACTTTCTTTCTTTCTCAACAAAATTCTTCTCTAGAGGTCATCTAGAAGAAGGCAGACTGCAAAACATGGGGAAAGGCCCTCAGGGTTTTTCTCAAAGAAATCTCATCTTCCTTCATTTCTGTCTAGATACCTGGTTTTTCCCTGAGAACTGACACCTCTCACATTTACTCCGCTAGACAAAGTATTTCAATACTGTACAGAATGTGCACATAATTTCCTTTTACAGAGAGCTCATGTATCTTTTATATTTGCTTGGTTGTTGCTTTTTAAAAAAAAACAAAAAAAAAAACGTTTCCTGCGTGCTATGTTTTATTATTTCTCCTGGCATGGGTACCAGTGATGAAGTTCATGCTTGCTCAGTCTCTGCCATTCAATGCTGGCTGATTTCCTAAATCTCTCATCTGTCAAGTCCAAGTTTTCATGATTCGGAAGGTAGCAGGCATTAACACTTTTTAAGAGGAACAAGGAACTATTTCCTTAACCTTTAAAAAAAAACCATGTATATTTGTTTGAGGACAATTTTGGCCTGCAGCCTGGTCCTGTTGACAAAGACTTTGGTAATGAGGGCACTGAACAATTTTAAGTCTACTGTGAAAGACTACTGAATACAATGGGGGTTTAAACTCTTGTCGGAGTTAAACTTTATACCAAGAGCAAGTTACTACAATGTTCTACGAATAAAATCTTCAATAACATTTATTCATTTATTGCTGCCTCATTCCAGAGGCATTGTTGGTTATTACAGATATTAAAAACACAATAAAACAATAATTGTAGCTATGTGAAATAACTCAAAGTTTCCTAGTGACTAAAAAGTTAGACCAATGCAAATGCCAGGGGCTCCACAGCTAATCTCTAAAGGACCTACAGAAAAACCATTTTAACCAGCTTCTGGAAAACCATAAGACTGAAGAACAATCTTGTTTTGTGGAGCAACTTTTCTATAGGAGACAACATCCACAGAGATTCAATACTAGCAGACTCCGTTCCATTTAATCTCTTAGTAGTTGAGGAACCTTAGTAAGTACTCCTTGACCATTCGGATTAGAATCTAAAAGTCTGGGCTCATCTAACACAGTCTCTTAGATACCCCAAGTAATATGTATTCAAGAGTATACCAGAATTGCACTCAAAATCACAACTGTATAATGTGGCAGCACTGTGACTGACCAGTAAGTGCAAGTCTTCCACATTCTTTACTAGCTGTAGTTCTGGATGATCTTGAAGGACAGCCCAATCTATAGCAAAGTAATCTAATCAAGAAATCACTGGGACATTAGCAGCTATTCTCAGAGCATCTTGTTATAGTTAAGATCCCAGTCGGTACCCCAATGAAAGATGGGCAAAGATTATTCTTGTCACAGCTTCCACCTAATCAGGGACTTTTTTTTATCCAAGAGTCCAAGACGATTTTTAAATTATTAATCTACTGTCTCTAGTAAAAAAAAGCTATCATTTCAAAAGGTAAGATTGATATAGTCCTGGAATGAGAAGCTGCAGGACAACAACACTTTATGTTGCACTTGGGTTTCTTTTTCCTCAACCAGATCCTAACAGCACCCAGTACCTAATCAGAGATTTCATCTTCCTAATAAGCTCATGGTGGACATATATAAGAGAGTCTCACCAGCAAATTGATGATATTCACCCTGAAGTGAAACATAACTTCACCAAATGTCTTCCTGTTCATAACAGATCTGTCTCATCTATTCTAATGGACACCTAGATGACTCACAATATGTATCACATAGTAAATAAGTTGATGAGTCCAATGCCATATTTAACTTCCACACAAGGAAGCCCTGAGATCACCTTTCCTGTTCTAATCCATCCCAAAGGAGAGCAAATCCTGAAGCTTCTAAAATAATTGGGAGGAGTAGGACATGGCCCTTATGCTCCTTGTACCAAGAAAGCAATGAAACAGATCTTGCACACATTCGTTTTGACCAAGCAAAATCATAATTATGATTATTAACATTAATTTTATCACTAGGACTTGGGGATTCTTCATCTTCAGAAATTAATAAGAAGTCTTTGGCAAATCTTGTCTAGAAGGACATAGACAATTTAAGACCATAGACATGGTCAAGGAGGAGGAAGATGAAAGTGGCCTAGATTAGGGGTAGGCAACCTTGGCTCTTTTATGACTCATGGACTTCAACTCCCAGAATTCCTGAGCCAGCCCCTGGCCTAGATGAAGCAGCATGGACACAAAATAGTCCAAATTCAGAGCAGAAGATATTTTGACTGAAAAACAGGATAGCAAATTCTAGGACTGAGATTGTATGTACCCCAACATAATATTTTTGCTGCCCTACAAGCCCCTTCTAATTGTGGCAAATGGGAACTGTACAATTTTCTGCCATTTTCAGATGGGAAATTGATAAAAATATGTAGCCTAGGCCTAAATAGGCACAGTTTAGTTTAAAAACATACAAAATGTGCAACTATCTCTTCTCAGATTCAGACCATTTACTTGTAATGGTGGAAAGTCGGTTCAGGAACCCAGAAAAGGCTCCAGGACATTTTATATCAAAGCAGGAAGGGAAGTAAGTAATCAGTTACAATCAGAAAAAGCATACATTATCCTGGACATCTTGCAGTTCGTGCTGTTTTTCAGGGACAGCCCTCAGGAATATGAATTGGGAGAGATATACCTGTAGACAGCATGGTTTGAATAAAGCAGCTCTGAAGAAAGACCCCATCCAGCCAAGGTTAAGCTTATATAAGAATCAGGCCCTTCTTGGGTGGGGGAGAATAGGCAACTGAAGCGAAAACCTAAAGACAGGGAGTGTTTAGTTTTGGCTGGAATGCACACAATGTTGTTATATTCAACTTTATTTTCCAACAACTTAATCCTATGAACATTTACCTAGAAACCACCTCCTTGGTTTCTTTATAAATTACTTACAATGAAAAATATTCAGGAAGTTATTGCCAACAGCTCCCACTCATAACCTTGATTCCACCAACTCTCTTGGTGAACAGTCCCATCACAGAGTGACATTTTCCCCCTCTCCCCCCCCCCCCCCCCCCCCCCCCCCGTACATGCCTGTGCAAGTGCAGGCATTATTCTTATTCCGCAGCCGAGCTGGCATGTTATAATGCATTAACTAAGGTGTGTCCCTGATATCCTTTTCAAGGACCTACTGGAATCTAGGAGGAAACTGAGAAACCTGATACAGCAAATAAGGGAGACTAACAATAGCTTGTGTTCTCAAGAAATCAAGTCTTGGGTCCCAGAAAAATGCTTTAAAATCTCGGAGCTTTTGTCTGAAAGAGATAACATGACTGGAAACTATTCTCTGTAAACAAAGGTTTTGGCAAATATAAATCATGGTCTTTACACTTCACTTTACATACCTTGCATTTATTGACTGGCTTCCAAAACTGAAGCTTTCCCATGGGAAGACAAAGAAACAATGGCAATTTCTTTTGAATGAAACTCTCTTTACAGGTGACAGGTAAACATACTGAGTACAGCCTGTGAATTGGCTTTTTTTACTGCACAAGTGGGCCATTACATAACTATTTAAAATACCTTCACAAGGAATTCCATGTGGGAGAAACCATCAAAAAGAGGAAGTAGGAGCATGAGAAAGTATTTCAAAACCAGAGCAGATCATTGTATTGAGATTTTACAGAGAAAGCTGGATTTCAAAATGCCACATTAGTTTTATCAAATTATGTGCAAGTGCCACAGATGGGCAGGCATGCAGAAAAAGAGAGAGAATTTAAACTAGCTGGCACAGTAAAATACTTTGAATTCTTCCCTTATTAATGTTAAAGGAAAAAAGCTATCTAGGAAATATTTCTACATGGTATCTATGCAGAAGCTAAAGGATAGAAAATGGACAAAATGAGACAGACAAAACACTGAACACTGAATAAGAAAGTATTTCCTCCCAAGTTTTCAAAAGGTCTTCAAACAATTTTAAACAAGGAGCTGACTATGAATGGATTCACTTGTTGGACTATAGATGGTATGAAGTAGGAAAACACCCTCTGATTCACACATACCTTCTTATAAATCTTGTAGCATCTCAAACATTTGCTGATTTATTATAGAATAAACATATGTGGACAGCCATTCCCTTAATGAGATACTGGAAGTATTTGTAGAATGTCTCTTGAATTGTGAACAGTGGAAAGAAGCAGATTAAAAAAAAGTCAGAAAGCAGAGTATAGCTAATTTTATTGAAGTTCATCTTTAATGGTCCCATTTGAGCCACAACTATACTTGCAGATCACCCACCATTTTATTATTTAGGATGACATCTCTGAAACAAGGATTGAATAAACATGTCACCAAGTGTCTAATCCTTCCTGTCCTGCTGGATTCAGAAGACATTGTGATGGTATTATATAGCTTTCAGTTGCCTCAGGAAACCATTTTGTCCCATTCCCCCAACACATACACCCCTTTTAAAGATCTACGTGAAATTGTTGAGAGCAAGTCTTTGTAAACCTTTTCAGCATTTTTGTATGTGGTTGGAATGTAAGTCTACTTCTCATTGCCATCTATTGATCAAAAGGAGTGGGTGAAAATTTTGGAGAAACCTTTGAAGTGGACATGGGTTGACTAGTTATAACATAACTATATAAGTCCAATTGATTTATATGGATTTGGATTTTGCATGGGCTGCACTAACTCAATACAATGATACAACACATGGAAGATGCCCTGAAGTTAGTGGTACAGATGGAGGCACAGTGATTTTAGCAACTAAAAATGTGCTTTGCCTACACAGGAAACTACATGGATAAAATAGACTTTCCTTTCATTTCACATTCCTTCCACTTGGAATAATCTCAGATGCAAGGCATGACTGCAAGGAAGTTTTTCTGTTTAGTCAAAAGGAAGTTTTAGTAAGTTCTAGAGATTTGATCATAGGGCACCTATCCTTAATCACTTGTGAACTTCCTCAATCAAAACATTTCCTTTCAAGTAGAACTTAAGTATCATTTTTCTTCTGCTCAGCTTTTTAATGAAGAATTTAATACCTTTGTATTTTAATTTCTAGTATTAAAAAAAGTTTTCAGTATCTTACTTTCAAATTAGTTTTGGTATTTTCTTTTTTTTTTTGCTTAGAAATGTTTTATATTTTGAAATTGTATCACCAGAACAATAAATAATGCAAACATCCCAAATCTATCAATACCCTCAGAAATGTAAATGCAATAAAATACAGGAATTAGCAATAAAGGTTTAGAAGAAAAAAGGTAATTAACGATATCCACTGAGACATAAATCAATATAGATTTTTTTACCTTGCTTTTCTTTAAGTATCAGTTGATTTAACCATTTTAAAAATCAATTTGATGATATAAATAAAACTTCTGGGTTAAAGGATTGTAATTTCAAGGAAGTATTGTTCTTTACTCACCCTTTACTTCATCATGGATCATATAGTTTGACTTAAACAATTATAAAAAGTTTATTGTGTGGTATTTGCTACTATTCTCATTTGGTAACTTTCATTTTCTTCTGGCATTTTGTCTGGCACCCAAAAGTATTAAAAATATTTATCAAATGCCTTCCCAATGGAATCAACAATTTTCAGGTTTTTTATTATCCTTCTCACACCACATATGTTAACTCTCTGAACAATAGTTAATTACCAAATGTAACATATTTTAAGAATTGCTCATTGCAGACTGGGATTTTATACCATTTGCTTTTGCTGCTGCAGGTTTTTGTTTTAAATGATTTGAGGGGAAAAAAACATTCAATTGTCAAGGCAACTGCTAGATCCAAAGACCCATATGCAAAAGATCAAAGGTTCTGACAACCATCTGTCCTTTTTTAATAATGCAAGGAGAAACTTGTAGAATCCTGACATGGCTCTCACTGAAAAGGAAATAGCAGATTAAAAAGCTATCCATGCAGGATATATGTTTTCAATATGCAGGATTGAAAAAAGCCAGGGTAGTATAGTGGTTAAGGTATTGGATTAGGTCTGGTAATACTCAGGTTCTAATCCATCCTCAGCCACAGATTTTGGGCTAACCTTCTTGTTACAATCTAACCTAATTAACAGGGTTGTTGTTACTGTGAAAAAAAGAAGAAACATTATAAATCTAATAAATAAAGGGAAAATGAGATAATATATAGATTAATATATTTTATTTTACATGGATTTCATTGTATATAAAATATGCTTCAAACAGATCACTTGAGTAATATATTTTATAATTAAGGATTTAAACAATGTGGAATTACACACAGGTAAGATTTTTAGATTATTATATAACTAATAGGTAATAGGTATTCTACCTACTTTGTATTCGTAAGAACATCAGCATCCATTTACTTTTTCATCCAGCTATTTACCTTGCCACTGATACATAATTCAAAAGAACATGTTTCACGAAAAGCACTGAATCTTTCACATTTATTGTTAAAATATTATCAAAAGTAGGGGACACTATGGAACAAGACCCCGTTGTACTAGCTGGTATTTTAAAATAAAATTATTAGCTATATTCTAACTTTAGCTATAAAGTTAGAATTCCTTTCTTCTCATATCCAACTCTTTTTAATCAACAAAGCCATAAATCACCAGTTTATTTTTTTCCATTTTCAGCAAAAAATGCATAAGACACTTTTCAGTTTTTAGAACAAGAATAGTTCTAAAATTGAAAGAAAAACTT
>NW_015386568.1:37261-49922 GCF_001527695.2 Protobothrops mucrosquamatus | reverse complement strand
ATAGCCTGTACTCTACTGATGACACTACTCTGATTGCTGAAAATGCAAATGATTTGGAAATTTGGTGATGAAAGTCAAGGGGCCAGCGAAAAATGAGGCTAAATTATAAAGAAGACCAATCTAATGACAAGAGGGAAAACATCCATTCTATAATGTGTCTAAATCACTGCTGTGAATGAAGATGAATCTAGCCAACCACAGAAAGGAGAGTGGCTAAATTTATAAATGCAATTATCATTGGATTGTATATTAGAAAAAGGAGCAATGGAGAAGAATAGAGAGATAATCTTTATAGATGTTTTCTTTCAGTCATGGATGGTATTTTAGGGAAAAGGAGCAAACATGGATGAACAATTCTTATTTTAGGAAAAAGTCAGTTTGGGAATGGTTCAGAAAAAAGCAGAAAAATGGTACAGGTAGACTGCCTTTCCCATTGAAAAAAAAAGAATTATCTTTTAGCTTTTAGAAAAAGATTAAAGCAGAAGGCGAGGGTTGAAAAATAGACTTCAGTAGGATTTAAGCAGTCTATCTCTAGCCATGATGGGAGCTTCAGAGTGTTTTTTTATCTTCAAGATGTTTTTATTTTACTTCATTCCATCCTTCTTTATCTGTTTGCCCTTTTGATTATTTGGGTTTGAAGAAAGACTAGCTTCTTTGCTAAAGAGAAATGTCTAGATGAATAATGCTAATGTTGTCCTTTAGTCATAGTTAATACACTGCAAACATTGCATTTTGTTCTAAGAAATGTCAAAAACTTACTATGACAGAATGACCAGTTCTTTATAGCAGCTTCCATGATGCCAACAGAGGCAGAAACAAACAGTAATAATCATAGAAATGAGAACTGCGTTATTTTGCCAACAACGCAGCTTAGCATTTAGTAACTGCATTTTTTAAAAGTTCACATTTTTTTGTTCACAATTAGGCAGACACTGATATCAAGTGCTTTTTGGCAACCCTTCATTTTTGTGTTAATAAGTAGATGGGCAAGAAGACATAGTGGCCTTTTTTCCAATTCAAGAAACTGCAGAAACTGAAAAGTTTGGAGATAGGGCTTTTTATTTTAAGTCAACTAAAGTTGTGCTGTCACTGTAGTTCTCTGGGGTTAGAGTGTACATATATATGAAGCCACCGTTGCATCTCTACTTGAATATTACATATTGAATATGGTGCAGTTTTATTCAGGCCATGTCATGTTTTTAAATTATATATTTTAAATATTATAAGCTGACCTGAGTCTTTTTGGAGTCAGACAGCATCAAAATCCAATAAATAAACAAAGACAGAAATAGAACCCCTAGATATGTCTTATGCATAAAAATGAAACAACACTCCTCCTTCTTTAGGAATATCTGAAATATGCACGAAGATGGAAAGACAGCACTAATTCTCACAATGGAAGAATGGTTGGTAAAGGTGTTAAAGTTAGCAGAAATGGCAAAATTCACTAATTAAATTTGGAAACTGTTTCTGGACTTTTTTGTCAAAATTCTGGACTTTCTCAAAACATGAAGGGCTCCAAAAGTAATTACCAGCACCTTGACTTATACCTGGAAACATTCTGGTTATCAGTACAGCTGGTGGAACAGAAGAGTCATTTGCGCTGAATGACAGGCCCCCATAACTTGCATTTTTCATTCCAGTTGCAGTAATGAATAACTGTCAGTCAGATCTCCCGATCCAGGAACAGGCACAATTCAGATATAACAAGAACCTGTGCAAAGATCTTCCTGGACATGACTGCCACATGTGAATCCAGGAGGACCCTCAAATTAGGTAATGTTCTGGCAGTGCAATCGCAACCAGAACAAAAAATAGAACCAGAGGATGCGAGAATCTAGAGCCACTCTGTCTTGCTAGAGATGATCTGAAGCTTTTTCAGTGGGTTTTTCAAGGGAGAATTGTTACTTTAAAATATTTCTATGTTTTTTTGTTCATGATACATGTGTCATTTTACCCAGCCTGTTAGAACTGAAGAGGCATATTCTAGCTCCCATCCATCAAGCAGTGCCATCTGTAGGATCTAGGAAGAAAGTCTTTTCTGCAGAGGTACCCAGCCTCTGGAACATCATCACCCTAGAGATCAGACTCTCCCGGACCCTATTTATCTTTCACAAGGCCTTAAACAGTTGAATTTGCCATTAAGCCAGTGGTGGGATTCAGCCAGTTTGCACCATGTCAGCAGAACCAGTAGCTAATTTTTTGTTGCCCAGGCCCAGAATGGACTTCTGGAAGCGGCATGCAAACAGAGAACCGGTTGTTCACATATTTGAATCCCATCACTGCATTAAGCCTGGGCCTGGATTATGTTGATGAGCCTGTTTCTTGGCTGTATGAACTGTTATAAATGATTTTGGCTAGTCTAGATAAATGGGTTTGGCTAGTCTAGAGAAAAGAAGGACTAAGGGGGACATGAAAGCAGTATTCCAGTATTTGAGACTGCCACAAAGAGTCAATCTTTGCAAGAATATACCATAGAATTCTTTATATTGCATAAAAAAGGTACAGCTGCCTACGTTTCTTTATGACTAACACAGTTCTTTGTTTGCTTAAATGCACCAGGTGTATGCTAAGGTGGTAGAAGCAACATTAAATATTTGTACATGTCTAGTGTTTCCTTTTGCCATCCTAATCAGTATGATGGTGACTCATTTATTCATAACTTTTCTTCTTTGGAAAAGTAGGTGGAAATTGATGAGTGTACTGCTTAGACCTATGAAGACCAATTAAATGCCAAATCATTTGACACAGAGACCCAGGTGTTTTTGCTACAATTCATTGACAGAGCCATAAAAAGAAGCCTATAACTGAATTCCACTTTTGAATGACCTGATTCCAAAACAAGAACATGAATAACTAAAACGTTTCCCTTGTAATTTTAAATCAAACAAAGCATAGCAGATACTTTGAACTAAAGGAAGTAGATGCCTTTACCACTATGCAATGCATTTCTACCCAGCAGTTAGATGGGCTGAAATCCAGTTGTATCAAATCACTAATAAGGCTAGGAGAAGCCAGTAATAATACAACTTTTATGTATAGTTGCTGATATAAGGAAGTTAGATATTTCAGCTGTTTCAACTTTTATTTATATTAAGATGGGCTGTTGAAAGCAGTTACTAAAAGAATGCATGCAGACTTTTTATTGCTCATAAATACAGTAATTATCTTCATCTTAATATGTTTTCAGTTGAATATCATAGGTACAGTATATGATAATAAAAGCCTTAATAAACTAACATACAAGTTCAGTTTCAGTTCATTATCTTAGCATTTTATCAAATTGAGGAAATTTGCACCACCTTCTTTCTCTTTGATCTCAGATTCAATAAACTTGGAGACTTCAGAAAATATTTTATTTGAGTATTGGGGGGGAACCACAGTAACACGGAATAATGTTTGTCCCATTAAACTAAACTTTTGACTGTTGATTGTAATCAAACACATTTTTAAAAATCTAGAACTTCAGCTTCCAATTTATTCTTGTATTTTATGTCAAAAAGGGAAATCATTCCCCACATTTTCCAAACTATGTTAAAGATCCATATCTGGGGATGTTAAAGTCCACCAGGAGAAGGGCGGGGTATAAATGTGATTAAAGTTAAAGTTAAAGTTAAAACTTAAATTACTATATAAATTGTATTGGGAAGAGGGAAAAGTTTATATATTAAATCAATAGCAGAAAATTATATTATTCAAGGCTAGGTCAGGCCCAGCCCAAGAAGGACATGGAAAATTCCAGCCAGATCTTTATTTTTTCACACCGTATAGATAGAATCTTGCCAAATTAAACCTAGACTACTCTAATCCTAGTGGATGCCCTGAGAAATTCTAGGGAGTAACTATCCTAGATCTCTTCCTCTTTCTCCAATCCAGCTTGTCTCACCCTCATCTCCTTGAAATGTCCCCCTTCCTTTCTGGGAAACTGCTGCTTCACTGTAGTCCATCACAACCACCTCCCTCTTCATAGACACAATCCACCACAGGGTGCTTCTAGATCAGTGGTTCTCAACCTTTTTAATGCCGCGACCCCCCAACCGGTCGTAAGTCGAGGACTAAACCGGTCATAAGTCAAGGACTAAACCGGTCGTAGGTCGAGGACTAAACTGGTCGTAAGTCGAGGACTACCCAACCGGTCGTAAGTCGAGGACTTTCCCTGCCCGGGAGCGCCACGCATGCGTGGTTCCGCCCCCTGCGCTGGCCGAGGCATAGCTGGCAAGCGGCAGAGACGGAGCAGGCCGACCACCAACTGGCCCAGCCCAAGGTAGGTAAGGCATCCGCCGGAAAAGGGGAAAAAAATGGCGGACAGCCTTGCTTGGCGACCCCTGTGAAATGGTCGATCGACCCCAAATGGGGTCGCGACCCATAGGTTGAGAACTGCTGTTCTAGATTTAAAGGAACGCCTGAGGACCATTAGCCTGACTGAGTGAAAATTTAGCTTTCAATATAGACTAAAGTTATTCTTCTTCTATGCTGAGCCATAGTGGCACATTGGTTAGAATGCAGTATTGCAAGCTGCCCACTGCCAGGAGTTCAATCCTGATTGGCTCAAGGTTGATTCAGCTTTCCATCTTCTGAGGTTGATAAGATGAAGACCCAGATTGTTGGGCACAATATGCTGACATTTGTAAACTACTCAGAGAGTGCTGTGAAGCACTAGGGAGCAGTATGTAAATCTAAGTGTTATTGCTTCTGTAGATTAAAAATACTAGAATATTAGGTATCCATTATCCATTTAGTGATTATGTTGTGAAGGAATGCCTAGAGCAAGATACTGAGTTTAATTGAATTTATAAAGAAGCCTTCAACCTAAAGGCAGAATAAATCATTCTGAATGTATTATTCTCACTGATTATTTCATCCCTATCCATATATTTTGAGCCAATGGGACCTTTAAAAGATCCCTTTATACCTTTTCTTGACTTTTTCAAGTTATCAGGATTGCTGCAATCAGAGATTAAATTAGGAGCAAGTCACTTGTTACACATGTAGATCTATCAGTATTTAAAATATTAAATATTAAAATGCATTCATTCAAATGTTGTTACCCAACAACATTCCAAGGATTATGACCACTGCTGGATCACAAATGATGCTAAGGCAGAAGGATAGAAAGGTCTTTCATCAAAGCAGTGGATTCTACTAATTACCGAGGACCAGAAAAAACTTCAGTGCTACTGATTATTCTTTTATTCAGGGACTCAGGCACATTGAAACAAATGCAACTTTATTGTTCAATTTAACTAAAAGCTCAATTTATTCATGCATACATGCATACCAACATCACTCAATGCCTAACTGGCCAAGCTTGAGTCTCAGAAAAATCAAAGCAGGACACTCACTAGGACTCATTGTGCGTGATGGCTCCATAGAATTGCATTTTCCTTACATTTTTATCTTCCAACTTGGTTTGATCACTCCATCAAACTTAAGTAGTTCCACTTTCACACTTTTCTCCTGGTATTTTTCCACCAGAGTGCCACTGCCTCATCCAGTCTACATAGAAATTATCAGTGGTGGGGAGGAACTCTCTCTTGTCATATCTTCTTCAATGTCATGCTTTCTCCACTTGTTGTGTTTGTGAATTATAAGTGGCAATTTTATGATAAGATAATATATGCTTAAAATCAGGGACATTTCCATTAAATGGCACAGTGATAATTCTGCTATATTTACTAAGTATGCACCTAAGAGGCATTCTTTGGGGGGGAAATTTTCATAAAAATTAAGTGTTTGGCTTTCACTTCAAATCGTAAACTCTTGAACTTCTGCTTCAAAAATAAATAAAACATAACCATGGCAACACATAAGATGACTAATACACATTAAAAATATTTGCATCCATATCATAAATAAGGAAGGGTGTATTCTTTGTAACAATCTTATCTGTTAGTTATTCAGAAATAAGTAACAGTTGGTAAGGTTTTAAATACCATAATGCCATAGTAATGTAATGTTAATAATGCAATCTCTGCTGAATTATCTAAAATAATTGCCCCTACTAAAGTCTAATAAATAAAACTTGACCTTGGAAACTAGGATTCAGGATGAATATATATATTTCATTCAATTAATAGTATTCAAATTATAGTTGTATTTTCTTATTGCTGAATTAAATCAAGTCAAAGGTAAAAGCTACAAGGATGATAAAATATAATCTTTTGGTAGTATCACAGGTGACTCTAGGGAGAAAAAGATCAGGTCACTGAGAAATGTGTGCGCAAGAAAAATTGTTGTATATTTGTTGATTTAGACAAAGTGTATGATAAAATGAACAAGGTTTTTGTATGAATATAGAGTTGAAGATAGATTGCTGAATGTGTTAGCAACAGTATATGATGGAAACAGATCACGCATGAGAATAAATGGAATGCTTAACATTGAGCAAAGAGTAAAACAAGTCTGTGTGATGTTTCCTTTGACTAATACATTTATCAATAAATGTATAAGGAATGCTTGTAGCAATCAAAGGTATGAGTTTGTCCAAGTTCATATTTAGACTAGACTCTTGTATTTTGGCCATTTTTCCACTTTGTAGGAGACTATTTCTCTGTGCTGTTTTGAAGCTAAGAAGGAATTCTGTCCATTCAGTCCATAGAAGATTTTGAGAGTTATCTATGCATGTGTACACACATATATCATATAGATATGATAATTGCTGATATTGTTGTAGAATTGAAATAAAGTAACAACAAACGCAGTGAACTAATAAAAATAGGGGCTCTTGTTTATCCATGTTAAGTTAGCGACATAACATGCAAATACTGAGAAACAATCAGCAGTTTGCACTATCTATTTGAATGATCTGTGAAACCAAAAGCTTGGCAATATGTGAATATAAAAAATAGGACTAGTTTTTGTGCTATGATTTGCCAACAAGGAAAGCAATCATGAGAAAGTTTGGATGCAATATAATTTCCTGCAAAAAAACCCACAAGAATGCCAGCTATAAAAGCAAAAGATATATCATAAAGAACAGATAAAGTCAGTGCCTTGCATCACAATTGAGCTGATGCCTTTGAAGCTGCGCTGCGCTTTGATCCAAGCCAGGTGATAAATGTATTATGATCTAAATGGGTCATATACATCATGTTAAATTGCCTGATAGGTTTGAGTCAATGAGATCCCAGGCTGACAAATGGCAGTCAAGTGGGAGATTTAGATGTATCCAAATCCATGCAAAGGAGACCAAGACTGTCTACCAGCTTCCCTATGTGCCTACAAAGCTTGACAGATTACCTTCTGGGGAAAAAACCTAGTTGGAAGTGAAATATATAGTTCTAAGATAAGCATCCACATAACATGAAAAGGTTTTCATTGAAATATGAACTCAATGTCAAATGTCATACTGAAGGAAATAATCATGTGTTCCAGTTCTGTCATGAAACATTATGTGGAAGAAGTTATGAAGAAATACCTGTACAGGAATGAGCATTCCTCTTATTGATTGTTCTCAGTCATCATCATAATCAAACAGTGCAGGTTGTGATATGTGGATTCCACAGAAATTATTCAAGGCAAAAGTGACGCTCTTCTTGCTGCAATGAAATAAAGGGAAACAACCAGTTGGTGCTACCTCTTGCTAAGAAAATGGTAGTTAGTTTGAAGGGACTGTGACTTCAAGATAAGATATTGGACTGTAAAGATGACGATGAAGAGCTACACTTTCAGACTTGCAAAATTGATGTCAACCTTGCAAGGCAGTCCAGACAAGAAATATGCACCAAAATATTAGCTCTAACTCTATTGTAAGGTAACCTTAACAAAATCTAGCAAGTCTTATGTTTACAGTCCAAGAAATTAGGAAGAACCCCTTCTAAGATGTTTGCCATGCCCCTGTTCCATCTGCAGACTCAGCTGCTTCTTATCTGACTGTTTTCTAGTTTGCAGCTGTTCCTTCTGTTTCCCAGGCTCATTTCCACGAACAATTACAGTACATAATATAATGGCTTAAGTTCAGGATATGGGTTTTTGGCATATTTGTTACTTCAGGTGAAGGCTTTGTCCCACTGTGACTTCACCTGAAAGGAACGGGAAAGCCAACATACCTAGAACATTGTGCTCATAACTTGAAAGTCACTACACCTTTTGATCTGTAGCCAGACACAATCTGACAGAAAAGGATGAAGCAAGTTGCAACTATCAATAATGCTGGGAAAGCAATACATACCAGTACACCTAGTCTCTACAGTATACCAAGCCAAGAACCTTTCAAAGAAGAGAAGGAGAAAGGCCTCATTGTTTTGTAACTGTCATTGGAACAGCAAGGGTGAGAAATGAATGGATGGAAGGAAGTGTGGGTGGGTGGGTGGGTACATTGGGGCAGTGAGCATCACGTGAACCCCTAAGGAGGGAGACTGCAGAAAAGCGAAACAATTTCATTCAGCTCTGCACTGGCCCAATGATTCTCTAAGGTTTGGGAAACTAGTATCATTTTCTGAGCCCAGTCCCAGCTAACATATGGAGAATTTGCCCATAATTATCCACCATAATTAGCAGGTTTGGAAGCAATGTGAATTCAGATGAAAACGGGCAGCCCCTTAGCTTTAAGCTATTGCTGCTGCAGCAGACCTATAAACTAGTTTCTCTTTCCATTGAATATCAGTTCTTCTATTCTGAATAACGAGATGTAATAGACTAGTGTTTCTAAACCTTCACAATTTTAAGTTATGTGAATCTGTAGCCCGCGTATCCCAAAGTTGCAAAGGTTGAGAAACACGGTTCTAGATAATGCTATGGACACAGCCTCAGTGTCAGAAAGAGAAGTGATCCAAATAAGTTTGCTTCATATTACTGAAGCAAAGTTACATCTTCAAGAAAAGAAAAGAGCTTCCATGACTGTAAATCACATAAGAGTCAAAAATTTTAATTTGTATTATTATTATTATTATTATTATTATTATTATTATTATTATTATTATTATTATTAATTGAATTTATATACCGCCCTATCTCCCTTACGGGACTCAGGGCAGTGAACAGGCGATAATAAAAACCACGATAAATATACATAAGTTTCTGTTCTAAAATCAAATTAAATAACAGGCCTGCTCTAAAATACCCCATACAAAACATGTACATGTCTTCATGTACAATCATAAAAAAGTTACTTTGTTTTCTGCTCTTTTTTAAATATAGGCTATAATTTAAAAATAATGCATTGTTAGAAATAAGAAAACCTTGAGCGATATTTTGATCAATGAAGCAGATCATTTTCTTGGCCTATTTCTAAAAGAAGAGATGAATTTACCATCTTTATTTTCTAAAATAAAGATGAATTGTTATCAATCAGATAACATAGGGCAGGGGTGTCAAACTCAATTTCATTGAGGGCCACATCAGCATTGTGGTTGCCCTCAGGGGGCCGCGTAGGTGTGGCCAGGGTGGGTGCAGCCTACTGGGTGGGCGTGGGTGGAGTGGGTGTGGCCTACTGGGTGGGTGTGGCCAGTTCTACATCGTTCGCGTCAAGGGTGCCTGTGGGGGCCTGGGCAGGAGTGGGATAGATCTGAGGGTCTCTGGCAGAAGGGGGTACCAGGGCAAGTGCCAAGGCATGGTCCATTGGAGGAGCCTCACTGTTCCTCTCAGGCCATGCGGGGGGGGGCTTATGGAGCTAAGACTGAATGCGTTTCAGCATAGATGGCCACCACAAAATTGTACATTGGCTCCCAGCTGGCCTAGGCCGGGCCAAGGCAGAGGGGGCCGTTCCCTCACTGTTTCCAGGATGGGTTCGCGGGCCACATGAAACCACTTCACGGGCCACATCCAGCCCCCGGGCCTTGTGTTTGACATGTCTGACATAGGGTCTAGAAAGATGTTGGAATTTCATCTTCTTCAGGGTTATTTCTTGGAAAATTCAATCCAATTGTATTGGATATTTTCTCATTCTTCTCTTCTCCGGGGTAAATATACCCAAGGCTTCCAACTATTCCTCTAGGTTTTTTCTTTTAATATTCCTTATCAAATTGGTTGCTCTCCTTTGAACACATTCTCTTTTGTCAATGTGCTCCTTAAAGGATAGTGCCCAGAGCTGAATGAATTAGTCTTGGTGCAGTCTACAATCAACTCAGGTCCTCATTTTATGCCAAAATCTTTGAATCAGAAGTACAGTCCTGGTTAGCACAAACAGTTAAGCATGGCCATTAGTTAACATATAAGCTATATAAGCAACAAAGTTTAAATGTTCAGTGTAAAGAAGGTGACAGGATATGTTAACAATTTCTTATTGAAAAAAAGCAGATAGCTTTTGTGAATTTCTTTGTAGAGATTCATTGTTGAATCTTCCTTTCTAGGAAAGGTATTCACTAAAGCGGTCATATTGATTTTCACCCTTATAAGACAAGTTTGAGACCTGTGAGTTCTCAAATTCACATAGTGTCAAAAGCAGGTTGTGCACAAAAGAAGACAGTTCTGTGTTAGAGTGTGTGCACATGTGTACAGTATGTATATGTAAATACAGTATATATGTATATGTAAATAGGATTATATGTTTGTGTGTGTGTGTGCCATTATTATTTGCTTTTTTCAGAACAATGTTCAATATTCTACTTTATTGTTGCACATATAATAAGAACTGTACATTTTAGTTCATGAAACTAAATACACATAAAATAGAGCCTCACCCCCAGGAACAAACCAGATTTGGAATAAATCAGATCTAGCCAGACTATGGAATTTTATTTCCACCAACTTATAATAAAATCCTTTATTGTCAAAGTACAACATGTGTACAATGAGATTGGCTGAGCCTCCCTTCGTGCATCCCCCATCACAACTCACAATGACAACAAACAGACAATCTTAATACACCGTGTGAATTTTAAGTTCAAGTAGAAATTCAGCAGATTCACAAAATTACTCTGGATATTGAGTACTCATAACTGATTACATATTCATAATTATCTAATAATAAACCCAAGATTGCATGCTATTAGCATCTTTTAAGCATTACAGAAATCAAAATACTTGCCACATGGACACTCCAGTTAAGTCTTGCCCCTTCCCCCAAAACCATTAAAATGAAATCAACTCCTGCTATACATTTAGTATAATAACAGAGAGGATGTCTACACTGTGCGTGCATAGGGTAAAACCCCCTCTTCATACAGATGGCTCAACACAACATGAGTGTGAACTGATTATTCAGAATGCTCACATAACAAGTATTTTATATACTGAATGCCTGATGAAAACTATTGTCAACATTGTAACAGATATGACAGGATCTCAACAAGTGGGGTTGAATTTGAGTTTGTAAATTCAGGCTCACTTATCTTCTTGCAAAATTTCTTTGGAGAAAGTCAAGGGGAAAGCATATACTGAATTCACTATGAACTTGGATGCAGGAACACAGCACCTCCTCAAGTCTTCTGATCAGGAGCAATAGCAATAGCACTTACATTTATATACCGTTTCTCAGTGCTTTACAGCCCTCTCTACGTGTTTTACAGAGTCAGCAATTTGACCCCCAACAATCTAGGTCCTCAGAAGGATGGAAGGCTGAGTCAACCTTGAGCCGGTGAGAATCAAACTGCTGGCAGTCAGCAAGTTAGCCTGCAATACTGCATTCTAACCACTGCGCCACCACAGCTCTTTATAAGTTAGATATTAGTATACTAGTATCAGCCCTACAAAATAGATAGTTCAGGAAAGTGAATGCACATGATAATCAGAACTGTACTTTATTCAAATAAGTTATAATAACAGAGTCTTGCAAATCTACCTGGGTTTTGCCTTCCCTCCCTCTTATACCTCAGAGAGCTAGAGGGAGGAACTAGTCTAAATCTCTTCCTCCCCCAGCCAGCCCCCATCCCACATTTAACCCATGTTTCTTGTACACTTGATATTATCCTAACAGCTTCTGGATGCTTTCTCCAATTCTTTTCAGCCTCATTCAGACATTGCCCATCTTCCTTAAAAGTTCCTAGATCAGGGGTGTGAAACTCGCAACGTCATGTGATGTGTCACAATGTTTTGCGACTTTTTTTTGTCATTTCCGGCAATGGGGTTTTGCTATGATGCATCCGGCCCGCGAGCCAGCAGTTTGACACCCCTGCCCTAGACAAAGGGGCAAACATAAGTGTAATCATTTTATCTGGCTAGATGAACATGGGTTTGTGAGACACTGATTTCCAGAATGGCAAGATGTGATCTTTGAGCCTTGTTGAAGAAGACTAATCAAAGTTTATTAGACCAAGAACTGCATATTCCTCCTCCCTCCCTTCCTACTTTGCTTTTGGACCTATCTCCAGATCTCCTAGGATTATATATAAACCAGAAAACTGACTTAACTACAAATCTGGATTGCCAACCATGGCTTAGCAGATGATAAATGGAAATTTTTATGTCTAGAGTGAATAATCCTTCCTTCCTTCCTTCCTTCTTTTTCTAGTTTTAAGATTTGCCAAAGTCATGGAAGCTCCCGTGCTCCACTATTTCCTGCCAGACACCATATCAAGTTGGTATTGGATTTATTATAAGAAAAGGAATTATCCATAGCTATAACAGACTGAAAAACATATCGATATGAACATAAAAAAGAATAATATGACCAATAACAATCCTTCTCAAGGCAGAAGAGAAAATGGCAAGGTTGTGTCCTCATGCCCTCAAATTGGTAATATATAAATACACTGGATTCATTCAGCAGAAGCAGAGAACGGCA
>NW_015386568.1:0-37161 GCF_001527695.2 Protobothrops mucrosquamatus | reverse complement strand
GAAGAAGAAGAAGAAGAAGAAGAAGAAGAAGAAGAAGAAGAAGAAGAAGAAGAAGAAGAAGAAGAAGAAGAAGAAGAAGAAGAAGAAGAAGAAGAAGAAGAAGAAGAAGAAGAAGAAGAAGAAGAAGAAGAAGAAGAAGAAGAAGAAGAAGAAGAAGAAGAAGAAGATGATGATGATGATGATGATGATGATGATGATCCTATTGGGCTTTTGAGCTGTTCTAGTAGTTGTTCTCCAAACACAGGCCATCTAGTCTGCTTGACAACTTTCCGCTAGACAACACTGAAAAGTAATTGGCCAGCTCACTTTATGAAGTTTGGATTTAGATTCAGAAATAATCTCCTCTACATACAAATGCACACACAGAGAGATACCCTACACACATGCTGACACATACACAAACAGAAGCACACCCAGAGAGAGACAACCCCCCCCCCCATTACTATTCCCTTCTTCCTCTTCCATCTCTTTTGCATACCTTCACAGTTTAAAGCCATGGAAAAAAATTTGTAGCAAGATCTCATTGCGCTGGCTACAAGTTTGACTGTGCCTAGCACTCTGTGGGACATCACTTTCACAACCGCTATCAAATTTTCACTTTCCGTTCATGGTTTTCACACTGTGTACTAACAAATCACAGTTCTTTTCTCTTCGTGATAGAAAGAACAGTTAATTATTTGGCTTAGAATTTACAACCAGGATTTATATGCCCATTTTATACAGAAACATTCTGTTCAAAGCTTTATTTCCCTGCCCATAAAATTATGTCCCAAATGAGTTTAGTTAGGTTTCACGTTTGGCTTTGGAAGATTTTGCACAAATACATGATTATGCTCTAATCCTCAAGATTTTGGAAAAGATTAATACTTTTCCTGTGAGTCATACAGTACATTAAACAATAAAGCAGAACCTTTGAAATAAAAGCACTGACACAGATGAAAAACCTATTAATACATTTTTTTTCAAGTTGGAACTCTTAAAACAATGTTATTTCTATTATTAGTTAAGAATTGTTGGTGTTTCCATTTCCATCATTTTGAGAGGAAATCGCTGATGAATGCTAAGGTTGCACTGAAGCAGTCTTAAAAAATAAAGGGAATGAGCATACCTTACAAAGAATAAAAGCTTGCCTCATGACTATGAGAACAAACATGCATTCTAAGGCTAAAGGAGAGCAGAACAAGAACAATCTTCATTAAAATATCAAACTTATGCCATTAGTAGCTTCAGTGTGACCATAAAACAAATATAGCCCATATACCATGTAAAGTAATGTTGTTCCTGGGATCAACTTTGCTGAGGATAATCCCCTATTTAAAGTAGTGCTACGCTAGAACATTTATTCTTTATTTGGTCCAATCTTGTCCTTCAATCTCATGGGGAAAAAATTAGTTTGAAATTCTTCTACACAGGATACAGAATTCCTGCAAATATCTTAATAAGGAAGTAGAGCCTTGTGCTTTATGGCAGCATCATTCTGCAGCCTACCTATTTCCTCTACACACATACATACATACACACACACACACACACACACACACACACACACCAATTAAATTCCAAGAGAGAAAGTTTCTTAATTACGGTGCTTTCTTTTAGATCAGGAAACAGAAGCAGCCAGAGAAGGTGCAGAGGGGTGGAGAAATGTGAAATAGAATAGGAGCAATGGATGATAACTAAAATCAAACTAAAAATAAACATAAAATTGAAATACATTGAAAGGAAAGAGAGAGGGAGAGGGAGAGGAAAAGGGAGAGAACCCAATTTGCAAGGGAGGAAATCTTTCCAAAAATTGACGACTGATCTGAAGAACTTCATGTTGATCTGAGGAACTTTCAAAATGTTTTTGTGTGAGAATGTAGTATCATGTTAAACTCCAGAAACCATCATTATCAAGCATTAGAACAACAGATTAGAGCATGCAAGGCTACCTGTATGTCATAACCTCCCTGATCCAGTTAAGGTACCCTATATTCCTGTTCAACGGATTGTAAAATTCTAAACAAGCATATGCAAGTATGAGTTCCTTGGTTTTCTTGTTGGTGGGAATGTGTCCCCTTTCCTTGGATCAGTGTAAGGTGACATGATCTCCACAAGCCGTAAATTAATCTCTGTAAATTTTCCAGGAGGAGAAGGAGGAGGAGGAGGGACAGAGTTTAGAAATATACAGGGCAAGAGAAGGCTGCGTTTGAAAGAAATGTCTTTCTTTTGATACTTTCTTGAAACTGTCATAATAGATGCTCTTGCGTGGGATGGGTGATTCGTTTGGACAAGTTTGAAGGGAGAAGAAAGGAGTCATAGAACTCATTCGCCAACATTTCAATGTAAAGGTCTTCTCTCTAAGGAAACATCCAGATACAGCAGCATAGATTTGGTTTAAAAACTGGGAGAAAAATTTCCAAGAAACCTGAGTGAAACACTAAAAAAAAATATCAAGTAACATATTACTTTAAATTCTTCCACTGCCCCCTCCTTAAAAAGGTAAAGATTATCAACAAGCTGTGCACAACTCTTAGTAACTAAATAAATACATGTATGCAGTTTTCTTGGTTTTAAAAAATGCCACAATTTGCCATCACCGTCTTCCAAGATGGTTTTTCAGCTTCTAGACTAGTGTGAATTACAGGGGACTTTAACTATTCCTCCTCATTTTATAGTTGGGATCACATCACCAATATTTCCCTGTGTCTTCCATTTACATATCATGAAAGGAGCCATTCATTTCGAAATGTGGTTCCTTTGGCAAGACAAATTGAAGGCTCCTGTCTGGATTGGGATTATAGTAGAAGCAATTTTTTTCCACCTATAAGCTAGAGCAGGGCTTTTCAACCTTTTCACCCATTGTACCACTTTTAGGATATGGCAACATCTGAGTACCACCAGTCGCCTAGCAAGGTGTCAAAAACTTGATGACCCCCCCAAAAGAAAAAAGTGATAAAGTACAGGCAGTTCTCGACTTACAACAGTTCGCTTAGTGACTGTTCGAAGTTACAATGGCACTGAAAAAAGTGCTCCCCAAGCCACAGCCGAGCAAGACACCTGCCTGCCCGCCTGGCGGCGCTCTTCCTCCTGTCAGAGGTTTTCATTGTTGTGAGCATTTCTGTTGATTGGCAGCGGGTGTGGGGTGGGGGGTGTTTGGTTTTTATTCCCCCTCATCTGCAGGTTTTGGTCACTTCACATGACCCTGGGACACTGTGACCGTCATAAATATGAATCAGTTGCCAAGCATCTGAATGTAAATCACAAGACCCTGGAGATGCTGCAACATTCCAGCTGATCGTTGCTTCTTCTGGGCTCAGCAGAAGCACCAGGATCAGTGCCGAGCTCCAGCTGGAGCCTGGCGCTGATCCTGGCGCTTCCACTGAGCCCTGACAGCCCTACAGCTCCAGCCCTCTCTCGCTCAGGCTTGTGCGGTACTGCCACCGGTTCAGTTCATTCCCCTCCCCCACTACCATTTTTCTAGGATGGTCGTGTACCACCTGCCAGGTGCCAATGTACCACAGGTGGTACCCGTACCACTGGTTGAAAAGCCCTGAGCTAGAGTCCCAATTCAGATAGGCTTTCCTTCTGTCAGTTCACAGACTGATTCAACAGAGTAACAGAATAACAGAGTTGGAAGGGACCTTGGAGGTCTTCTAGTCCAACCACCTGCTCAAGCAGAAAACCCTTTACATTTCAGAATAATAGTTGTCCAATCTCTTCTTAAAAAATCTCCAACACCTATCTGAACCATGAGCAAATGTGTGAGTGGAAGAGATTTGTTCTCTTGTACTCCCAAGTGCACCCATTTCCTGGACCCAGAACCCTATTTGGCCTTTGACCAGATTGCTGAGGTCATCAAGTTAGTCCTCATTTAATGATTACCCTGTTTAGTGACCATTAGGATGAAATTACAATGGTGCTGAAAAAGTTTATGACCAGTCTTAACATTTACAACTTTCACAGCATCTCGGTGGTCACATGATTGATATCCGGGTGCTTTGCAACCAACAAGTGTTTACAACTGTCACAACATGCTGCAATCACATGATAGTCATTGGTGCACTGCACAGACAGTTTCCAATATGCAGAGTCAATGGAGAAGCCAGCAGTAAAATCACAAGCTGCAGAGTTTGATCCTGACAGGGCTCAAGGTTGACTCAGCCTTCCATCCTTCCGAGGTCAGTAAAATGATTGTTGGAGGTCAATATGCTGACATTGTAAATCACCCAGAATGTGCTGTAAAGCACTATGGGGCAGTATATAAGTCTAAGTGCTATTGCTATTACAATTATCCTTCAGAACATAATTAAACATAATTAAACAAAACAGAACATAATTAAACAAGAGAGAAATATCATGATCAAATAAGTCAGTTTGAATAAGAGCTATGCTACTCTCCTTTAAATTAACATTTAAGCTTTAGGCCATCATTATCCTCGGTCTAGCCCCCTGCCCTCAGTTCAGTAGCTTCCACCAAAATACAGTACATTGATATGGTCCAATGCATTTTCCCCAAGTCATTTGGAAATTTCAACATATGAAGAATGGTTGCAGGATTTGGGTTTGGCCAGTCTAGAGAAAGGAGTGGTGGGGGGACATGATAGCAGTATTTCAGTATTTAAGAGACTGCCACAAAGAGGAAGGGGTCAACTTATTTACCAAAGCACCAGAGGGCAGGACAAGAAACAATGGATGGAAACTAATCAAGGAGAGAAGCAACCTGGAAATAAGGAGAAACTTCCTAACATTTGAGGAAAATTAACCACTGGAAGAGCTTGCCTTCAGATGTTGTGGGTTCTTCATCACTGGAGTTTTTTAAGAAGAGACTGGATAGCCATGAAATGGTATAGGGTCTCCTGCTTGAGCAGGAGGCTGGACTAGAAGACCTCCAAGGTCTCTTCCAGCTCTGTTCGGATTCTGATGTATTCATTTCCCATGAAACCCAGTTTTGTTGACCAAATTAAAGGTTATCAATATCAGAGGGTTCCAGCATTGTCAAATGCAACTTTTTTTTTAAAGGTTATTCATTTACTCCTTGCTTATTTTCTTTCCCTGAAGGTGCTTCTAGGGGTCATTTTAGGGAGATCTCACCAAGACCTCCCGGAAGCTTTCATTCTCAGACCTCAGACCAGTGCAGGGCACTGAAAAGCCAGCTACCCACATGGCCTCAGCAATCAGCTGTGGCTGCTTCTTACAGTAATGAAAAGATCCACACCCCATTTAGTCTTCCTCTCCAAATAGCCCAGCCTCCCCAAGCTGTTGCTTGTTTTCAGGCTTTTGTCCCTCGTTCAATGAATTTTGCCAGCAGTGCGCAATAGTGTTGCTCATGACAGATGAAGGTTTCTTAAGTGACTTTACCCAATTTCTTTGAATTGTTTTATAAGCCATCTGTTTTTAAATTGGACCTGTTTTTCTTTCTCCCAAGGAGAAAAGACACGATCACCCTTTATTTTTATGCAAATAATGGCTTAGCAGCCTGTTGGTATTTGCATCTAAGAGCTGGCTTTATACTTTTACCTTTTTTTTTCCTTAAACCCCTGCATGGAAAATTTGGCTTATGTCATCGGACCAAGCTTTCACACCCTTCTGTTAGATATTGCTGGAAAATCCAGAAATACTTCCCAATGCAAAGTCAAAGGAAACACAAAGTTTGGAGTGTTTTATTTAACATTCTGCTTATAAAAAGCATGCTGCTGATAAGCAGAAGCTGAACCAGCCAGGTGTAAGGCTAGCAGGTGTTAGCTTTCCCCCTACAGTTTTCACAATGAGTTAAATGCAAGGTCTTTGATACGAATTCTGGTACTCATCTACAGCAAAGAATGGCTGCTGGACAGGCTCTCTTGGTAAATAAAGGCTAAGTTCTTCACTCAATGTCTTCTTCTCCTCTATTGCCCCTCTCTTCTCCTTTGTTTTCCAACTGGTTCTATCTTCTCATTTATATACATAACAGATTTTCTGTGCAAAGGAAATGAGCTGGATTGTTCCAAGTGGAACATTCAGGAACTTGTAGGGAATATCCAGAATAGACAAGAATCAGAAGAAATAAATTAGGAACTTTGCTCCTCAGCAAAATTTCGTGATGTCTCTAGATCAGGGGTCTTCAAATTTGCCCCTTTTATGACTTGTGGACTTCAACTCCCAGAATTCCTGAGCCAGACACGCTGGCTGATGAATTCTGGGAGTTGAAGTCCACAAGTCATAAAAGGGCCAAGTTTGAAGATCCCTGCTCTAGATAATCCATGATCATGATCTGAAATTGGAAGAAACAAATAAGGGGAGAATTTTCATTCAGCACTCATAATAACTATTTATCTACTCATGGTGTTGTAGATCCAACACTATATTATAGCAAGAGTCACTTTGATGTTTACTATATTGGATCATTGACATTTTTAACAATTTTGCTTTTAACATTCTTCTTCTTGTGTCCCAGGAATTCTTTCTAACAAAAAAATTAATTGTAGAGTCTGAGCCTGCTCATTTGTAATTATTACCATCTTAAAAAGCAACGTAGTTGTACTTTTAACATGGCTGTTATCAGAAAGAAGTAAAACAAGGATTATAAGTTTATGATCTAGCATTTGGAGGATCACATTTTATTTTCTTATTAGCAGAAATATTGTGGGGGGGATTTCTCCAACAATATTCCTTTTTCTGGAAAACTCTCAAACAGAAAAAAAAATGAAAGGACAGGAAATAAATTCTTGGAATATTTCAAAAATGCTTGGTTATTTTGACTGGTTCTAAAAGCAGATTCTCCCTGCCCTTCCAAGTAATAGCTATGACTGAGAAACAAAGAAAAAAAAATACAGATATTGGAAAAATCAACCAGATTATGCTCTCTCATTGTATACATATTATACGGTATCTGTATGTACAGTATGTTATTTGCAATATTACTGGTGCTCGCAACTAGTGATCAAGTTGTCTCAAAGGTGCTTTTTTAAAAGGTAACTGGACTTCCTTCGTTTTTCCTTGAAGACGTTTTCCTTCTCATCCAAGAAGCTTCTTCAGTTCTGACAACGTTTTAGATGAGAAGTGAAACGTCTTCATGGCAAAACAAAGAAAGTCCAGTTGCCTTTTGTAAAAGTACCTTTGGGACAACCATGACCTGGATGACTGAGAATCTCCATAGACATTTAGTGAACAATTTATCCTAAAATAACATCTGTATATATATGGGCAGTTAACTGGAAAGAATGAGCAGGTAAACATAGAGAGTTAATAGAGGCAGCAGCAGACACCTTGAATTACATTAAGAAAATGGTATTGCAGGAGATACAATAAAGGAATCCCATGTAACCCCATATTTTCCCAGTCGAAACTCCAATTTCATAACTCTGCATTGCGTGTTTTTCTTTTGTCCATCAGTGTCTTTCATGACAGAAATAACATGGCTTTCAAAAGTTGTGGGAGCAGAGCTATGTATCATCTTTATTGGAGGAAACCAGCAGTGATTCCAGAGGCATCTCTGAGTGTAAATTAGTGTTTTGAGTTTTGAGGGTTTACATCACCCTCTTGCTATTAGAGAAATGCAAAGGTTCTTTCCTATTGTTCTCTTGCCCTGAAATGAGAAAGGGAATCGCAAGGTCCATTTTTATGGGGCTCCTGCCATTGTTCATGGAGTGCTGTTCCAAGACGTATTTCCTGGTAGCTATCAGAAGGATCTCTCAGCACCAGATTTAGTTCCTTTAATTCCTCAGCCCTTCTGAACATGCTAACACTATTTTATTTATTTTTATGTGGGATTGTTGTAGGATGGTTTTTCCTTTCAGCACATTTATAATTCTTTTATTTGATTTAATTGCTGGTGTTTATCTTTTTTATGTTAGATGTAGCCCTTTTCGTTACTATATTTTACAGTTTTAACTTTGTTTCCTACTATTTTATATTATTTAAAATATTTAGTTTTTAAAATTAACAATGTAAAAATCAAATAAGCAATAACAATAGGGCATAACCCATAAATTCCTTCCAATGAATGATGATGATTTTATTATACACTCTGGTCAATTCTGTGACATATATACATACACACAGACACAGACACACACACACACACACACACAGACATATAATAAATTTTGCCTTTCTTCTTCTTCCAAGAACATTTGGAAAATAGAATGCAAACATTGATAACTTATAGTCAGGACAGATAGATACTTTTGATCCTCTAAATTAACTTCTCCAGTCTGGACATCCTCTAAACCTAACTTTCCAGGTATTTTGACTATAATATCCAGAATTTCACTAACAACCATGCTGGCAGGGAAATCTAAAACCTGAAGTCAACCCTTCAGAAAGAGTCAAGTTGGTTTAGTTAATCTCACATACAATGGTTAGTAGTCACAGATAAGAGGAAAAAGTATTTTCCTGAAAGAAAAGGCAGTCTTGAACCAAGTGAGTCCCTTTTTCTTTCTAAACCAGTAGAATCTTAAAAAGAACCATGCCACATGGCTTTGTTGAATATGTAATTCAAGACCCAAGCTGATTTTTGCTCATTGGAGCAATATAAATCTGAACTGAAAGGTTTTGTAAGTTTTTATCTCATGGGATAGTGTTAAAAAAAATAGATCCAAACTCTCATGTCTCTTCCGCACATCCACAGAAGGAGTAAATTAAAAAAAAGTCAAAACAGCAATTATAATCACAGATTAAGGCTCATAAAAAGGGTCAAGACTTTGATCATGCAGTCACAGCTGCCAACATCTTACTCTGCTTCCTCCATAGATGACCCCAAATCTCTCATAAACAAATAACCCTTTACAAGGGGGTTCACTTACTTGAGTCTTGATAACCATGTTTCTATTTTACAAAAATGAAATATTCACATAACAGATCAATTTTCAACAATCAGCTTCAACAAAGAACAGGAACTCTTCTTTGACTTTAGCAATAGTGAAAGACCCAATTTTTCATACTATGCTGACAAAGCAGGAAGACAAGGTGCAACCTACTGAAATTATATCCACCATACACAGTGGCTTAGTAGCTAGGATGCTGAGTGTTAAACCATTAAAGGTCTACAGCTCAGCAGTTTGAGACCTAAAAGCTGCAAGAGAGAGTGAGCGCCTGTCACCTGTCCCATCTCCTGCCAACCTAGCAATTCGAAAACATGCAAATGCAAGTAGATGGATACATAAGCATGCCTTAACCACGACTTAACCCAAACTAGTTCTCTATACATGAAGGCTTGGTGTAGGTGAAATAATTAATAGCAGGCATAAGGAATATTCACCATGACCAAAAGTGACTGAAAGAATAAAAAATAAAAACCAGCAAAAATTTACTGGTTACTGGCTACCAAAGACAAAGGACAGGACAATATCATAATAAGCAACTGAAAATGTTCGTGAAATTATTTCTTAACTTTAATCACATTATTTTTCCAAGATGATGGATACAATGGTCATCGCTGAAACTCGGTTGATTTAGATTGGAAATTAAAATGTAGCAAAAGCAAAGGAATAAAGGCTTGTGATTAAATGCAGGCAAGGCTCACATATAAGAGTAAAGGAATAGAGCAGCAAGGAACAAGTGAAGAAAGGGGAGACTGTCTTAAGGCTAGATGGAATCAGTGTGACTTGGTATTTCTCCATCTATAATTTCCATGATTCGATGGAAACCAGAAAGAAAAAAAATAGTATATAGGGCCAAGCATTAACAGATGTAACTCTAAAATTAGGGAAATTGGGAACACAAAGTGAGTTGAGACAAAGTAGCTTAAAACAGAGGATATCCAACATATGGACTAAGTTACTAAAAGGAAATACTGCAATAAAGAGCATCCATAAGCTCAAGAGGAGAGAATATTATGCATTTCTAATCTTAGAGTGGATCAAGGAGACAACACTGAACGCATTAATGAAAACCAAATATTAAGAAGTGAAGGATCATGCTTCCAAGACCTTGTATTTTTCTTGGGACTTCATAATGATTCATGTACTGCATCTGAAAAAAAGAAAGAACATAACAGAGCACTGTTTACATAACTGTAAATCTTTCTCTGTTTCTCCTTTTATATACAATTATCCTTCAGGACTATGAACCAACAGTGTGCAGCAGCAGCCAAAAAAGCTAATACAATACAGGGTTGTATAGAGGCATAGAATCAAGATCACGCGAAGTGCTACTACCGCTTTATAAAACCCTGAGATCACACCTGGAATCCTGCAACCAATTTTGGTCACCATACTATAAAAAAGATGTAGAGACCTTGAAAAAAGTTCAGAGAAGAGCAACTAAAATGATCAAAGGCCTGGAGACTAAAACATATGAAGAACGGCTGCGGGACTTGGGTTTGGCTAGGCTAAAGAAAAGAAGAAAAAGGGGTGACATGATAGCAGTAGTTCAGTATTTGAGGGGCTGCCACAAAGAAGAGGATGTCAAACTATTCTCCAAAGCACCAGAGGGCAGGACAAGAAACAACAGTTGGAAACTTACCAAAGAGAGAAGCAACCTAGAATTAAGGAGAAAGTTCCTAACAGAGAGAACAATTAACCAGTGGAACAGCTTGCCTTCAGAAATCATGGGTGCTCCATCATTGGAGATTTTTAAAAAGAGACTAGACAGTAACTTGTCTGAAATAGTATAGATTCTCCTGCTTGAGCAGGGAGCTGGACTAGAAGACCTCCAAGGTCCTTTTCTATTCTATTCTATTCTATTCTATTCTATTCTATTCTATTCTATTCTATTCTATTCTATTCTATTCTATTCTATTCTAAAATTGCAATAGTTCATTGAGAGCGTGGAAAAGCCCCACTGAAGTCATCAGGAGTCAAATATTGACTTACCTTGCAGAAGGAATTCAGTCCAAAGAACCTGACCTAGGCAACGCAAAAATAATGTTCCAAAGTGGTATGTATGGTCCCTTGTCCAATAGATCTCAATTAATTTCCATATTCTTTATTCAACCTCAAATTGTAATCTAAATTTCAAATCAATTGAAAATAAAGCCACTGCATCCGGGATGAATAAGGCAATTTGGTTTGATGGCTGTAGCCCATTATACTAATCGACATTCATTATCCTGGTTACCTGTTTATTCTCTTATTGTTATATCACCATAACAATAACTGCCCATATCAAATTTGTACGTCTCATCAATTTGCTGTTGCCAGACCAATTTGTTGTTGGCTTTCAAAGTCCTAGGGCCAAGTTAAAGACTGTCTTTGTCAGTGACCTTCTGTGCGTTAAGATTAGCATCACAGGCCTGGTTTTCCTGCTTACCATTAACAAAGCTTTACTTAGAGAAAGTCTTTTCAATGATGGTCCTGCAGAATTCCTCATTCTACTCCCAAAACTGTTGTATCTTTGTTTCTTTCATCTGATAGTCATTTGCAAAGGCAAACTTAAAATAAAGGTAAATATTAATCAATCTCCTCGCAGACCCTTCCTCAGCAGGGGAAAGGTTGCCTAGCTAGACTGGATGTTATATCTACCATATACATTTGGTTGAGTTACATATTATGGTGTTGTTTTGTTTTGTTTTGTTTTGTTTTTGTGAACTACCAAGAGCTATTTTGTCTGAGAAGTATAGAAACATTTCTACTAGATATAAATGCAGACTCTTAACTTCTTAAGACTTAGCAAACCAAGTGTCTGGAGATGTTTGGGAATATTCTATGAGCACATTAAAAGAAAGATTAACACTTCCCAGGAGGCTTGCCCTGGAACTGCTCAGCAACAGAAACAAAATTTTCCAGGTTCTCTCATGTCCAGATAGAGTTTGACACCTTGGATTACATTTGCTGTCTGAGTAGACCATCTTTCATCAACTTGACATGTTCCAAATACATTGGGCTACAATTCTCACATCACCCTATCCATTCTGCAGCAGTGTACTTGCTGGGGTATGGTGTACTTGCTATGGAAAATTATACAAACAAGACCTGGGTAGATGGACAATTGAAGATAGTTTTCTATTTTTCTATTGACAGACTGCTGTACCTCTCTATTTTTAATTCTAATTATGTGTAGAAGAATACATCAATATTAAGTGTTACATAGGTTAAAGCCAATTAAAGCCAGCATCACAAGATATGTACAAGAGAAAAAAGGTAAATCCATTGTCAGGACATAGATGATATGCATTCTCAATTGTAGCTGTTTCTTCATTTCTAAAAGTGGAAGATTTTAAGATTGTTTTAATGTTCTTGTAAAAACTCCCTCAGTCTTCCATGCTATGGGCTCATATGTCAAGTCTTCTATATTGTTTTGCTTTGGAGACAACTAAATCACTTCCTCATCTCTAAGTATCAGGAATACTTCATACACTGCATGTTTTTATAAATGAGTCTCTTTTTCTCTTTCCAGCTTAGTAATACAACCATGTCAAAACTTGTTTCAGTTAAAATACTGGAATTGAACCCTAGGATGTACTGCACTCCCAATTCTTTACTGGGGTGTAACCTTGTCTTCAAAAATCCCAAAAGGCAATTTCAATTAAACTCTTTCTGGTTCCAAGAAGAAAATTAATAGGAGCAGGAGCATGTCTCATGTTAAGGATTTGAGAGACTCATGCAATCATATCACAACTATATACAGGAGTTCAGCTAGCACCATTATCTTCATGTTTCACAATAGGTTCCAGAATGAATAAAGCAACTTATGTACAGACACTGCTGGTATGCCAGTATCCAGCCTCTTCAGTACAGATATCCAGACTCCCTACAACCTGGTATGTGGTTAGTCTGGAAATCCTTTATTAGCTCAGCACATTTAAAAACACCTGGAAAAGCTATCTGTCTCCTCCCAATTCATTAGTCTTTGTGTCTGAGAAATCTAAATCCTAGCACATACTGGAAAGAATACAATCAGAAAAAAATCAGTATTGATTACTGGCAGGATTCAGTCACCATTTCAGATTTAATTCATACTGGAAATGTAGTGTCTATGTAAAAAGTCCAAGAGCATTTAGGGCAGTGGTTCTCAACCTTTTTAATGCCGCGACCCCCAACCAGTCGTAAGTCGAGGACTACCCAACCAGTCGTAAGTCGAGGACTTTCCCTGCCCGGGAGCGCCGCGCATGCGTGGTTCCGCCCCCTGTGCCGGCCGAGGCGTAGCTGGCAAGTGGCAGAGACGGAGCAGGCCGACCACCAGCTGGCCCAGCCCAAGGGAGGTAAGGCACCCACCGGAAAAGGGGGAAAAATGGCAGACAGCCTTGCTTGGCGACCCCCGTGAAATGGTTGATCGACCCCAAATGGGGTCGCGACCCATAGGTTGAGAACCGCTGATTTAGGGCATCTCCAATAGATGCTCAGCAGTCTTTCTTTGGAGACCTCCCATATGCTTTAGGACTACAGCTCCCAGAATTCTCAGCTAGCATGCATAGAGGTGATCAGGATGAGGAAGGTTGAAATAGATGATGGAATACAGGCTTAAGAAAAGATAGGATATGAGCTGAAGGCAAGAGCAATAGAAGTGCCTAAATGTACCTTTTCACAATCTCTTAAAATTATTTTAATGATGCTTCCATCCCTTTGTTGTGATTCTAAAAAACACCAACAACTGATATATAGTGGCAGAAGAGTTGCCTAAACAAACACAAAGAGGAAATCTTAGAACTGTAAGCCATCCAGAGTCACTTGGTTGAGTTGGTTGACAAAATGAATAAATAAATAAAATAAAAATCTGGCACAACATGTTTAAAGTTTAACAGTAGTAGTGAGAGATGCACCTATAGTAATTCTTTCACTGCTAATGCTTCTGCTGCTCTTGTACTATATGATCTTGTATAAGATGATCTGGTCCCTCTTAGGGAGGACTAAAGATAATCTAAAGGAATGTTGTGAGGATTATTTAAGGCATCTATTGGATTACATTGCTTGAATTGACTCTGAGTTGGACTTATATTGGTTGAGGTATAGTCCAGAATGGTTATCTGGAAAATGTTTGTGTCTGTTCCTCTTAATAAAGTCTACATGGTCCTTGGAATTGAGAAGTATTCATCAGATCCAGACTCCACTTGGTTGGTTAAGCCTCCCAGAGGTGATGTTGGTTGTGTACAAGCAGTGATGAATTTGTTCTTAAGCATGGGGGGAAGAAGTCTGCCTATGCTTAAGCAAACATTGGTTCACCCCCTTCTTAAGAGTATTAGACAATATATGTCCCATCTTCAAATTTTTATTTAGAGAGATTTTTGAGAAGGTGGTTGGGCTGTGCCAACCTCAGAAAGCACTGAGGCCACCCTTTAGAACAAGGGTCCGTGGACCAGTACTGGGCCGTGGCATGCCAGCAACTGGACCGCACAAACAAGCAAAGCACACAAAACCATGCCCCTCCAGTCCACGGAAAAACCTCTCTCCACATAACCGGTCCTTGGTGCTCAAAAGGTTGGGGACCTCTGCTTTAGAAGGCTCCTCCAAGCCATTTTTGAAGAATTGTGAATTAAATCAGTCAGGTTTCAGACTTGGACAGAGTACTGAGATAGCAGTAATTGCATTAATAAACGATTTATGATGGGACCGGAATGGAGATGCTGGCCTTCCTTGATTTCTTGTTAGCGTTTGATACTATCAGCCCCACTATGTAGACCAAATCAAAAGATCAACAACACACCAAAGCTAAAATTACATTAATTAATATTGTCTTTAGTAACAGAATCTTACAGAACGTGGCTAGAAACCTTCATTAAGTTTACACAATAGTGATAAAGTTGGTCCCCCCCTGATTATACTCTTATGAATAAGGAAGGTATTTATCTGAGTCTTTTAGTACATGCCTTTTTCTTGTTTTGAACTTAAAACATGTTTTTCCATTTGTCACTTTGGTACTGGCTCTATCAGGCCATCTTCCTTACAGAGGTGAAAGTGGGTGGCACCATGGTTCAGTGTTTCTTCTACTTTCTCAAAAGCCAGTTTCAGTCAGTGTTGATTGTGGCAAAGATTATTGGTCTTTGGACATCTGAAGCTTCGGGGCTTGATTTTCTTCCTGTTTATGTTTAACATTTGTATAAGGCTATTGCATGAAAAAAAAAACCCTTTTGACGTGGGGTTAGGTATCATCAGTGTGCTGATGATATCCAGTTACATATCTAACCCTTCATAGGTCAAGTCATTATACTGAAGTTCTATCTCAATGAGTGGACGCTATGAGTGTCTGAATCAGGGATGATAGACTCAGATTCAATCTAGCAAGACTGAGCAGCTGTAGATTTGAAGGAGGCTTGGATCTGGCAATTTTAAATCTTGGTTTGTGCCCAAATAGACACAAATGGGATAAGGGTGGGGAGTTCTCCGAGATACAGCAAGAGAAGGTGGCAGCCATGGTTTGAAGAATCTTTATATAAGTTCATATTGTGTATCAACTGCATACATTTTTGAATTGGGGGGGCGGGCTGATTCACCATCACTTACAACTTGGTCACTTTTATTCTTGAAAACCACTCAGAAACTAAAGCTGAACCAGAATGCAGCAGCCTGGATTCTTATGGGTATAATACATGGCCCCTATGTAAAACCATTATTTTGAGAGCTTCATTGATTGCCAGTAAGCTTCTGGGTGCAATTGAAGGTGTTGATTATCATATATAATGCCCTTCATGATACAGGGCCTGATTATAGAGCTGCTCATCTCCAATTACTTCTGTCTGACTGACAGGACCAACATTTAAGCAGTATCATCTGGTTGGACAGGAGACATCAGTTTCCATTGCTGTGCCCATTTTACGGACTAGCATTCCCTTGAGTTCCAGATGACCTCAGTTCTGTCTGCCTTTCTAAAGTCTCTGAAGATTTGGCTGGAACACAATTTCTATGAATCCATCTTGATTTATTTCTGTTTGCTTGAATTGCTTCTGGCACAACATGTTTGATTTGATTATATTTGATTATTTTTCAGTTGTTGGTTGTTGTTTTTAATTGGATATATCTCCCCAAGTCACATATTAAATGGGCAGCTATATGAATGGAGGGAGGGAGGGAGGGATGAGTGAATGAATGAATGAACATGAATTGCATTTATTCATCTGAACATTCAGGATATTTCATCCACATAGGCAAATAAAGCTTTCTATGGAGTCAGTTAATTATTTCCTTCCAACACAACTTTGTTTTAACACACAAATTCCTTGTCCATTCAGGTAAATGAAAAGCAACAATGATGACCAAAATCATTTACTTTTTACCAATCAATGAAAATATAAGACCAGAGATATGTGGTTTATGTAGTTAATTAAACACAGCTTGTTCTTTTGTAGTATTCGGATTTGCTAAGCCTTCTATATCTTCTATTCCATTTCCCAAAGGTATATGTTTTAACTCCCAGCAGCAATGAAAAGAACAATGGATATTTCAGTTATTTATTTATTGAGCGTATGGCGGAGATTTCAGTGTTTGACCAAAATATGTTCCATATATACACCAAACCTTCAGATTTCAGGCATTGTAAATGAGATGTAATTTTAGAGCTGTCAGTGGTAATTATTTCTGGCAATGATTACACACAATACTCACACCTGTAACCTTTCTCCATATCCTATGTGAATTAAAACCCTCCTGATACTGTTTGGTGCCTATAATATTAGTCATGGTTCAGAAACCATGGATTATATTAAGAAAAAGTTCTACTGTATGCATTTATATTTTACACTACAAAAATAAATGTGTGTGCACAATAGGGACAATATGGACACATTAAGAAAACAAAAAGGAAAGGTTTACACTGTTTCCTAGATGCTTTATTTTGACAGATGATGTCTCTTCTTTGTCCATACATATCCTAAGCATTCTCAATTCTTTTTCATGATACTATTCAAAGGAGGTATAATGTCATACAATAAGAGCCAATCTAGGCACCATGGCCTACAGGTGGAAAGGTCCAGAACAATTTTATGTGACACTTTTTCATGCCAAAATGAGAATCCCTTAGCACACATTGCTCCTCTGTGCAGCATGGAATTAATTCATATGATAGATATGAGCCTATATTAATCTGTATGGTATATCATATAATACAGAAGGCATTTATGATAGGTAATATGATATTTCAATACATTTCAATGCATTTATGATAAGTAGATAGATAGAGTGGGAGATCAAACAGATTCCTAACCAACCTAGCCAACAACTTTGTCATCCAGAAGGTGGAGGAGGGAACTAGACGTAAAGCCATACTGGACTTAATTCTAACTAATAGAGAAGAAGTGCTAGAGGGAGTTGAAGTTGCCAGAACCTTGGGTAAAAGTGACCATGTCATACTGGAATTTAATATAACACAAACACTAGCAACAGAAAACAATCCAGCTGGTGTCTTGAACTTTAAAAGAGCTGACTTTAACAAACTCAGAGAGAACCTAGGAAAGATCCTATGGATGAAAATCCTAAAGCAAAAAACAACCCAAGAAACATGGGAAACTCTCAAAAATGCGATCATAAAAGCCCATACCAGCACAATACCACTGAAAAAGAAAAACAAAAAATTCAAGAAGAAACCAGCATGGCTGCATAAAGATCTCTCTGACAAAATGAAAGACAAAAAGGACAAATACAAAAAATGGAAAGAGGGGCACATAATTAAGGCTGATTATCAGCAGACAGCCAGAACATGTAAAGATGAAGTCAGGAAAGCAAAGGCTCAGAACGAACAAAGACTTGCAACAGAAATCATGGATAATAAAAAAGTTTCTTCCAATATGTTAACAACAAGAAAAAAGCGAAGGAAACTGTAGGTCCACTAAAGAGAGAAGATGGCAAGGAAATAACAGGCAACAGGGAGAAAGCAGAACTGCTTAACTCATATTTTACATCAGTCTTCACACAAAAAAAACCCACCATAGCCCAACATACCAAAAAAACCACTGCAAAAGACAAATTAGAAACAGAAATTAAAATAAGAAGAAAATGGTAAGAGAACACCCATCTGACCTTGACGAATATAAATCATCGGGGCCTGACAGATTACATCCCAGAGTTCTGAAGAAGCTGGCAGATGTTATTTCAGAACCACTGCACCACATCTTTCAGAAATTCCGGAGCTCAGGGGAAGTATCTAAGGATTGGAAAAGGGCTGATGTGGTTCCCATCTTCAAGAACCCAGAAAACTACAGACCAATCAGTTTAACATCAATACCTGGGAAGATCCTAGAAAAGTTAATCAAAAAACAGATCTGCGAACAACTAGAAACAACAAAGTCATAACTAGTAGCCAGCACGGGTTTGTTAAAAATAGATCATGTCAAACCAATCTTATTTCATTCTTCGACAAAGTGACTAAACTAATAGATTAGCGAATACTGTGGATATAGTATACTTAGACTTCAGTAAGGCATTTGATAAAGTAGACCACAACCTACTCCTTGGTAAGCTAGAAAAAGATGAAATAGACAACATCACTACCAGAATGGATTTGTAGCTGGCTGGCAAACCAAACTCAACGAGTAGTCCTCAATGGCACTACATCCACATGGAGAGAAATAAGCAGTGGGGTACCACAAAGTTCCGTCCTAGGCCCAGTACTCTTCAATATCTTCATCAATGACTTAGATGAGAGAATTGAAGGGGAACTCATTAAATTTGCAGATGACATCAAACTGGCAGGAGTAGCCAACACCCCAGAAGACAAACTAAGGATCCAAAAAGATCTTGACAAACTTGAACAATGAGCCCTATCCAACAAAATGAGTTTCAATGTGGAGAAGAGCAAAGTCTTACATTTAGGCAGGAAAAATCAAAGGTACAAGTACAGATTGGGCAAGACCTGGCTTAAAAACAGTAACTGTGAGAGGGACCTTGGAGTCCTAGTGGACGATCACTTAACCATGAACCAGCAGTGTGGAGCAGCAGCCAAAAGACCTAATACAATCCTGGGTTGTATAAACAGAGGCATAAGATCAAGATCACATGAGGTATTAGTACCGCTTTATAAAACCCTAGTAAGACCACACCTGGAATACTGCAACCAATTTTGGTCACCATATCACAAAAAAGATGTTGAGAGTTTGAAAAAAAATCAGAGAAGAGCAACTAAGATTTGATGTTGAAATAGGAAGAAATTTGGTCATTAAATTTAAGACATTTGGAAATTAGTTGAAAATAAGGATGTTATACTGTATTATTAACTAGATGATGTAAGATGGTGGGAAATAGAATATACTCAAATAGATAAGATGTGTATCTTGAATATTAGACTTTGTTATGAATCGTGATAAAGGAAATTTTGGTTACCTAAAACTTGGAAATTATAAATATCAAATGTTAAATTTAAATATTGATAGGAAACTAAAAATTGGGAAAAACTAACAACAGGACATTGATTGTCTATAAAGATTGAATGTTAAAGCAACTAGGATATGTATAAGCTAAAAATTTATTAATAAATGTAACAATGCTATTTTTATTTAATTGATATAATAAGAACTGTATTAGTTCAAATATGAGACAGTAGATATTAAGGGGAAAAGAGAGGAAATATTTGATGTGGTAGCTTGAGATTTGTACTAAAAATTTTTGTATGTTACTTGAATTATCGATTAACCCAGCCACCACATTGCTTTTTAAATACTTAAATGTAACATTAGAAAATAAATAAAATATTACAAAAAAGAAAGAAAGAAAGAAAACAGCAATGCGGAACATAATAATTCATAGTTTTTGACAGTGACAAAACCATGACTATAAATACCTTCCTGGGTACAAGAAAACGTTTCCTCTTCCAGTGTCCAATGCAAAAGAGTCTGCAGAACCATATTGCGAAGAAAACTAAACAATGGAAGAGGAAGAGGAGAGGATTTCAAAATCCTGTCCAGCAATATCTATCCAAATCTCTTACTGAAAGATAAGATTTTTATTAGAATGACTGAAGAAGGAGAGTGAACTCCTATCCCCTTGGATAACATGTTTGTTCCATTACTTATCCTGGACATCTTTTAGCTTAATAGAAATAGAATTGATCTGCTTGAAACGTAATGTTTTCCAAGGATGTCCTTTGGAAAATTTTACAACAATGCCACTCCTGCCTGAATTTCCTTGAGTTGTTTTCTTATCTCTATGATAGAGGAAAATAGTTACTGGAAGCAAGTTCAGCCAGTTCAAGTATATTGAAAATGATTGTAGGAAATCATTTTTACAACACTGTATATACATTTAATGACAGAAAACCAAGAACAAAGTCTGCAGTAATGCAATATTATTGTTATCCAGTTCTTAAGAACATTGTTCTGAAAAAGCAACACAAATCTCTAGCCCTTCAGATTCCAAAAATGTTTTGGTTAGGCGCCTCCTCACAAAATAAGGTAGATGTTTTCTAGCCTGATTTCATCTACCATAAGACATTATGTATATGAATTTCTAGTATGTGTTAGGCTTGCATTTTTAGTCTTAAAGCCATTCCATGCCGTTCGTTTTTAAATTGAACACATTTCTCCTAAAATATAAATTTTTATACATCCTTTCTTTAAAATACCCATTTTACATTGCCAACTTAACAAAATCATGCAAGCTGAATATATTTGCAGCTCAATTAGATATTCAAAATGCAAATCAGATATCTCCCTTAGAAATGTGAACCAAATAATTTCTCCAATATTTCTAAATTCTGTATATGTGGATTCCAAAGTCCCTTACGTTCAGTGCTAAATTCTGAGTAAACAGAAAATGTTTCCAATTACACTAAGCAACAGAGATATGTTGTAAAATAGATATGTTCATACATAGATTTCTATTGTTGTAAAAACACTTTTGCTACATGGACTACAGTTTTCCATTTTCTCACTGGTAGAAAAAAATAAAATTTGTTGCGGGTGATTCAGCACATGTTTAAATGAGAAGAAAAAATATTCAGAATATAATTAATTTAATTTAAAAACTGTCCAGAAACAAGCAAAACTTAATGGACCATCTGATAAAGAAATCCACAGAAAAGTCACATTTTCATTGAATGATATACTGTTGACAAAAGTAAGATTTTATTTAATATATTTAAGTCAAGACAGATTTTACTAATGATAAAGTTTGAAAGAAGAATCATAAAGTTATATTTTAAGTAATAAATGAAATTTTTTTATTCTTCTGTGAAATATTAGCATTTATTAAATCTATATTGACTTGTGAATGTATTAAATGAAATCTTACTTTTGAAAATAATGTATCAGTACATCACAATATTAAATACTCACAACATGAATTAAACAAATTGATATATTTTCCCAACTTATAATATAAATGTTGGAGTTTGAGTTGTCCACTAACAGAGTAACTAGATAAGCCAAATATGTAAGGGCCTTTAACTATTACTAAGTTTATCAACTGCAACTATCGCACTTGCTGATTGTTATGCTCCTTTTCTCTTATAGATATATACTTCATTATAAATTGGAGTACTGCAGTTTTAGAACATGCTCAGGAGTTCATAATGAAGTTAATTAAGTTAATAATGAAGATATTGGAAGAGTGATGGCCATAAGATAAGAAGAGACAGAGCACTGGGTCTACATTTTCCTTTAAGATAGTAAATATTGCTCTGATCTGGGTATCATTTGATCTTCATAGACTACTCCATTGTCATAGCTATTCTGCTTAAGAAGATCTCCATGAATAACTCACTTGGTTCAGTTTCATTTTGCTGAGCAATGAATTGCTGCTGTAGGAGATAGTTAAGAATTCAAAGGAAGGCTTTTATATAGTTCACTTCTTACCCAATCCTCTGCTTTCAGATTTGTCTTGAGATTTATTTCTTCTGTTTTAATTTTTTTTACAGTGGTTCCCACTGTGGAAGTAACAGATTTGAGCTCAAAGGATTCACATCAGAATGTCTCTTGGAATTGTGGTGTCAAAAATAATCTAATAATGTGTGATTTTAAGGCACCTTCCCCACATGAGCAAAGTCTAGATTCAAATGAGATGCCCTTTTAACTCCACTCTAAAACCAATGATAGAAGCACATTAAATTATGCTTAGGTTAAGGCCCCTCTTAATTTGGAGAAAGTAATTTGGTTTACTCAGGTCTATAAAGGTGTCAAGGATTTAGAAATACCTTTTTATTTATTTTATTTATTTTTTATTAATTTGTATCCCGCCTTTACTATTTTTACAAATAACTCAAGGTGGCAAACATATCCAACACATCTTCCTCCTATTTTCCCCACAACAACTCTGTGAGGTAAGATGGGTTGAAAGAGAGTGACTGGCCCAAGGTCACCTAGCTGTCTTTCATGGCTAAGGTAGGGACTTGAATTCACCATCTTCTGCTTTCTAATCTGATACCTTAACCCACTAGACCAAACTGACTCTCTTTTGACGGGGTTTGGGAAGAGAGAACTTCAAATCTAGAAGAATATCAATGTCCTAAAGGCATTGCTTAATTGCATTCTTGTCCTGCTATGCACACTTGTAGTGGAATAATGGAATGTGGGAAAGACCTTGGGAGACTGGGCAAAGGGAAGGTTCAGATAAAAGATAATATAGTTCATAGCAGAATAGTGGAAGAGAAAAGAGCCTCAGAAGAGACCTTCTCTAGTTTCCTACTCTGTAAAGGAGACAGTGGGGTATGGGAATGGTACTTTCAGACTAGCAAGATTCTGTCAAGTAGAATCAGTTCAGCTGGTTGTGACACCTATTAGGTGTAAGGATGGTAACACTTTTGTTTAGGAGAAACCCAAAAGTTCCATTTTTCTTGCTTGGCCCAAGAGGAAAGAAAAGGACCCAGGGAGTTAGACCTACCAGGGAGAAAAACAGTTTAATCCAATATGTGAAAATATGTTTTCAATATGATTCAGTTTTATTAACCACATGGACTTGTAATAAAGGCATAAATGAAGGGTTTAGACCTATGTAGGTACCAAATAATAATGATCTCAAATTTGGGCTGAATGCAATCCAAATGCAGTCAGAATATACAATGCAGCTTTGGGATAAAAGAACGTTTGGATGGTCGTGGTAGATCTTTCAGCTCTTGGGATTACAGTACATACTCCATATGTAACTTGCAGGTGGTTGAGGCATGAAATGCAATGTCAAGTTACTTAAATGATTTAACTTACTTGATGGAATGATTGTTTAATTTCCAGATGTTCAGTTTAGGGTATTTCTCAAACACCTGCACATTGGTTTTATTGTATTTTTGAGTCGCATTATTTTATTTCTATTCTCATTACAATATTCAGCCAGAGATCACAACGCTCTTTTTAAGCCAATAGAGGTCTGGGAGAACAGAATTATATCATCTACATATAGGAGAATTCTTATATATATCTCTGCTGGTTTTGGAGAATTATCCCTCCTGGCATAATCCTAGGCATCAATCCGAGGATTGATATAATAATTAAATAATGATGATGCATCCCTGCAAAACACCTCTGTTAAGAGGGAACACCCATCTAATGGTATTGGAATTGCATCTGACCTTCGGAATTGAGTTAACATATAATTTAAAGATAAGCAGAAAGAGCCCTCTGTCCAAGATGGAATTTTGTGGCTAATGCCAAAGATTAGATCAGGAAATTAAATCAAAGATGACTAAAGTCTATGTAGGAAGTTGATAACTTTAAACATGATTTTGAAGTATATTTCACTGCTGTGTCTTGAAGAATATAAGCATGATCCAAAATTGAGCAGCCACTTCTGAATCCAGCTTCTTCCTCGGCTAGTATATTCTCTTGGTCTAATCAGCATTGAAACTTTATGGATAAGTGCCTGGTATACATTTTATTGATTATGCAGAAGACACTGATAGGCTGGTAGTTAGCCAGAAAATTCTGATTGTCTTTCTTTTAAGTAAGCACTATTAGGACTCAGCTTATAGTATCCTTTCAGTTACTAAAACAAAAGGCACTTACAGAAACATAAATGTCTACTTTCCCAACAGGGCATTTTTAAAGAAATACTCAATAACAAAATGAGCCACCATCCTAAAACACTGGAACTGAAAAACAGCTAGAATTTTCCTTTCGAACAGCTTATCTGTTCTCTGACTATGATTGACATGAATACCATCTCTTTATACTCACTTTTCAATACAGGGTATTTTTTACTTTTTTTAAGAAAAAACCTTCTATAATATTTAAATTTTTAATTTTACAGGATACACTGCATAGGCATGAATTTACATTATTTTTTTTAGATAAAAACATACACAATGACTGCATCAAACAAGAACCCTTTTCCCTTGAAAGCAAGCCAAGGCCATGCTTAAGAAAGGAATAATGGGATAACAAAGTTTTTGAACACAGTACATTTGACCCTTGAACAACTCTCCAATTACCCCCCCCCCTAAAGCTGAAGTGATTACATAGTCATCCATATCTTTCATGCACTTACTATGTACGGTATGCTGCGTATTCTTGCTCCAGTACTTAATAAAGCACAAACCCCTGCCAAATGGGTTTGACACCTGAAATTAAAGGAAAGACTTCCACAAGAGAGGAACCTAACAGACATTGGAAGTTCAACTTGGAGGCAATCACAGGACAGCAAAATATGTGAAAGTTCTATCCCATACACTAGGTCTATAATAAAACCTAGACAGTAAACTTTCCCAGTGTTGTTTATTAAGTTAATGGCATAGGAATATACACATCAAATATAGTACATAGTACTATGTTATGGTAATATAAATTATGTAACCCCAAACTACCTTTCTTTATTTCTTAGGGATTTACAAGGATGTGCTCTGTGTATTTATACATGCTCTGATTACTTGACAATACATGCACAGTTGTTTATTAGCCAAGCAAGTTTGGGGCAGGTTTCCTAATCTCATATATTGTAGGAGGAGAGATGTGTTAGTCTATAGTGGCCAAAAATAAGAGTCTGGCACCACATTTTCAGACTAACAAATTCCATTAAAAGGTATATGCTTTTCTAAGCTACATCTGAGATTCTCATGAGATTCATCTAATGAAAGGAGCTGTAGGTCAGGAAAGTATTGTAATTAATAAAATTTGTTATTCCGAAAAGATACTGGTTCTTCCCCCAGATGCTAGGACAGGGTGATGTTGGAGCCTAAAGATGGTGGCCTTGGCTGCATCAAAGAATAATGATTATAGTCCCAGAGGTTTATATATATATATATATTCTTTCTGTGATGTTTCAGTTTTGTACCATTGCTGTGATCCAATCAGAGTTATGCCGGTTATGATAAAAGGCCATATAACTCTTTTAAATAAATATTCGACTCTTTCTGATGTTTGATCATAGATAGATACAGTTTCTAAATACAATTTCAGTATATGTAATATCTCTCCATACATTAACCTGAATTGTTATAACATGAGAGTGGCACAGTGTCTGGCAAATGTATATGCAATCAATATTACAAAAATCATTGTGTTTAATTGCAATGAGAGTTGTGAAGTACTTCATTCTTCATACTTCATTTATACTTCATGGCAGTATCTGTGATGTCTTTTTTACTCATTTATATATGTATAAAATACATATATAAATTGTGTTTACTTGTGAATTTATTTTCTCCCTTTGTATAGTTTTGCCCACACTTCAGGAACTGGATTCTATATCATGAAATACGTTTCCAACTTTGAAAAAAATACTGCTACACATTTACTGTGACAACTTGGTCATCTTCAACTTGCCAGAGAAGATTTAACTAATGAAATATTAATGAAATATTTTCTGATCTAAATATACCAACAAAGTTCATGCTAAGCCGTATCATGGTTCATTTATTTTTGGCTTAAAGCGTTTGTCATAGTTTGTCTACCGTTCTTTTCACAGAAACCAGGATGGATAATATATACATATTGGAACTTTTTTATTTTGGAAATAAAGAATAGATCTCTCCTCTTCCCAGAAGAGCGATCCGCTCAGAAATTAGGCTTCCTGTTTTACAGATGAGACTCACTAAACTTGAGATGTAAGAACAATGCTAGTTATGGTAGACCTATTTTTTTTTTCATACAACTTTTGGGGATCTACAGCAAACTATCCACAGATCTATCCATGCATCCTCATCTACCTTTTATTTATCCCTGAATGTGTGCTTCTATACAGACTTTTCAGAGGATAAGGTTTTCAGAAGGGCCATTGCAATTGTACCCTGAGCCACCTGTCCCAAAGGACATCAAAGTTCTTTTAGCAGGTTTTCCATTGGGATTGCACCAAATCACTCCAGATGGGGCCCAGCCCATACCCCACTGAGTAATAATATCTCTTTCTTTTGCTGATATTCTATCCTCCTGCTTATGCAGTCCAGGCTGCTTCTTTAGGACTTAGCCATTCACCCAGACAGAAGGTTTGTAAAGATAAAATGTGTACGTCTGTTTCTCCGTCTTTCTGTGTCCATCCGACATCTTTTCTAGGGGTGGTGGTTTGAAAAGCAAAACCCAACTATCTAGGAAGAGCAAATAATAAAATAAAGCAATCTGGTTCTACAAGTGTGATTTTCCTCCTGTTGTTTAAGAAAAGCTTCCTGCTTAAAAATTATGGCCTCAGATTTCAGCGCAACAGGAGAAAATAAGAGGTTTCAGGCTTTCAGCCTATGATATTAAATACCAAGCCATACAAAGGTCTCACAAAGCCTGTAAATGCATCTATGAATCAAAGGTCTGCTGGAAATGCATTGAGCAAGGAAGAAATAATATGTAGGCAAGTTCACATAATGTAGATTCTACTTCTAAGAAGAGATTATATGTGTACTGATTAGAGATTATACTACTATTAGAGATTATATATGCATGTTCATGCCAACTAAATTATACTCACAAATCAATATATATCCTGGAATATGATTTAATTGGTATGGTTCATGAGCCTAGTTTAATAGGAAAAAATTAAATACATGCTTAACTGTCCCTTTTGAAATGAATGGAACATAAGTAGAATAGATCAGAACTTAAGAAAAATCCATTGTAGCAGAGGTTGGACTGGAATGTGAATGACGATTTCTTTCAATCAATTGTCTCCATTTTCCTGCCTTTAAAAATTTTCTACAATTCCTTTTAAAGAGTATACCATGAAAATAAGATTGTCATCTAGTAGATTTATCATCTCACTTGAAACACCTTGAGGTATGTCTTGAGACATACTGTATCATTTTGCTTGCTATCCCAACTGAAGGTCTGAGGTAAAAGCAAACTAAGCTGCCAAAGATAACGGACACCATCAAAGATGATACCAGTCAGAGCATAGAAAAACTCAAAGAAGTAATGCAAGATTGGAATTGTCAAGAGTTGGACACAACTGAATGGATATCATCATCATCTTCTTCTTCATCATCATCATCATCATCATCATCATCCATCTGAAGCTGATGATGATAGAACTTGATGTTGTCAATGGGTAAAGACGGTTGGAATCTCCACAACAGCAGATAGGTCACTTTCCACAAATGGAGGAGAACTTCAGTTTCCATTAAATCAGGATTTTTCAAAGTGGGTTCTATAAAATTCCCAAAGAATTGATGGCATTATAGACAAAACAAAGTTCACTCAAACACAGCCAGCACAGCAGAAAGGGCAGAGCTTGTCAGCTGACATTTAGAAACTTCACTTCCTGCTCATAAGCACTCTGTGTGTGTTTAAGAGAAAGGAAACAGGGGTTCTGGGATTTTTTTTAATTAATAGGTTCTGCAGCCTGGAGAAGTGTGGAAACTGTTGCACAAGACCTCATTGTCCCTCTTAAGACTTTGGAATTAAGAAAGTGGGACATGAATGAAGGCAAATATACATGTCCCAGGATAATGTTGCAAGATCGAATCTGTGTTGGTCACCAGGACCAGAGGTTTACTCTTCCGAGCTTTTGGACTCATGCTGGAGCCCATCTTCAGGAAACTTCTCTCTACTGGAATGCATGTTTTAAGCTATTCTGTGAATCGTATTTATGTGGTCTCTTCCTAGTGGCTGTGTTGATGGCTGGCAACTGGCTGTTGTTTCCTTGTGCTGCCAAGCCCTCAGCTTCTAAGTACTTGATAAACTGGTGGTAAATCAGCACTCCTGTTAAGTGACAAAGAGCCCTTTTCCTGGGCTTCAATCATTTTCCTGGCTATCTTTGTACCTGCATGGCCATCAATCTTAGCAGCTGTGAAATTGAATTTATGTCCTTGTTCATTGCAATGTGAGGCTACCACATTGCACTTCTATAAACTGCATTTCAATTTTACTTAATCTGGGGGAAAAATTCAGGTCATTTAAAAAAAATATCTCTTAGCATATTGTGAGGATCTATGAACCAAAGTGAAGCAATCTGTTGCAAAGATTTGCAAAAAAAACAACAACATGGCTACAGTAAAGCCAGTACAATTAAACCCCAATATTAAGTAGCAAATATTGAACTTCTTTGACTGACTTTGCAAATGGAGAGATTTATAGTAGAGTTAAGACACAAATAAACCAAAAGGCATCTCGCAAAACCTGTCATGATGTTCTAGGATAGTGGTGTTAAATAGCAAAAATATAAACTATGTGCACAATTATTAGGCAAATGAGTATTTTAACCGTATCATCATTTTCATGTATATTTTCCACCTCCAAACTTTATAAAACTTGAATGCTTAGTGGATATAAGCATATCAGGTGATGTGTATTTGTGTAATGAGGGAGAGTGTGGCCTAAGGAGATCAACACCCTACATCAAGGTGTGCATAATTATTAGGCAGCTTCTTTTTCTCAGACAAAATGGGCCAAAAAAGAGATTTAACTCACTCTGAAAAGTCAAAAATTGTAAAAAAATCTTCCAGAGGGATGCAGCACTCTTGAGGTTGCTAAGATATGGGGGCATGATTACTATCAGACATTTTGTTGCAAATAGTCAACAGGGTTGTAAGAAAAAAAGATGCCCATTAACTGGCAAAGATTTGAGAAGAATCAAATGCGAAGGTACCAGGAACCCAACGCTGTCATATTTCAGAAATGCAACTTACCTGGAGTGCCCAGAAGCACACGGTGTTCAGTGTTCAGAGACATGGCCAAGATAAGGAAGGCTGAAATCCGACCACCACTGAACAAGACACATAAGTTGAAATGGCAAGACTGGGCCAAGAATAGAATAGAATAGAATAGAATAGAATAGAATAGAATAGAATAGAATAGAATAGAATAGAATAGAATAGAATAGAATCTGGACGGGACCTTGGAGGCCTTCTAGTCCAGCCCCCTGCTCAAGCAGGAGAACCTATACCATCTCAGACAAGTGACTGTCTGGCCTCTTTTTAAAAATCTCCAGTGATGAAGCACCCACAATTTCTGGGGGCAATCTATTCCACTGGTTAATTGTCCTCACTGTCAGGAAGTTTCTCCTTAATTCCCGGTTGCTTCTCTCTTTGGTCAATTTCCAAAAATTGTTTCTTGTCCTGCCCTCTGCTGCTTTGGTGAATAATGTGATCCCCTCTTCTTTGTGGCAGCCCCTCAAATACTGGAATACTACTATCATGTCTCCCCTATTTCTTCTTTTCTTTAGACTAGCCAAACCCAAGTCCCGCAGCCGTTCTTTGTATGTTTTAGTCTCCAGGCCTTTGATCATCTTAGTTGCTCTTCTCTGAATTTTTTTTCCAAACTCTAAACATCTTTTTGAAGACAGATTTTTTGTGGACTGATGGGATGAGAGTGACTCTTGACAGACCAGATGGATGGACCTGTGGCTGGATCAGTAACGGGCACAAAGCTCCACTTCGCCTCAGATGCCAGCAAGATGGATGCGGGATATGGGCTGGTATGAGCTGGTATTATTAAAAATGAGCTAGTTGGACCTTTTCAGGTTGAAGATGGACTCAAAATCAGTTCCCAAACCTATTGTCAGTTTTTAGAAGACACTTTCTTCAAGCAGTGGTACAGGAAAAAGTCTGCATCTTTCAAGACCATGATTTTTATGCAGGACAATGCTCCATCGCATTCATCAAAGTAAACCAGGAAACTATATTTGTCAGGATCTAGGTTTCTTTCCAAAAGAAAGCTATGTCCTGACAAACTTATTCTTACTTCCTTTAAAAAAACACAATTTTATTAAGTTTTAAAGAAAGATAAAATACAAAATAACAAAAAAGAAAAGATTTAAAAAATGAGAAGGGAATTAAAAGGAGGGAAAGTTTAAAAAATGATGAGAAAAAAGGAGAAAGGAATACAAAAAGGTGATTTCCAACTTTCTCCAGTACAAATATATAATGAAATGATCTCATACTCTAAATTAAAATGCAAATATGATATAAATAATAATCAAACTAAACAATCCAAAAAACACTAAACTATATAACAAAATGACAACTTTCTCTAAGCTTAAACATAAACATTAAAAATATGCAAAATACATACTGTATCTAGTAATAACAATAAAAATACACAATATTTCTCTAGTCATAGCAAATCTAATCAATTTTATTATTTCAATTCAACTTCAATTTTATCTTTCTCAAGCAAGAAATCCAAAAATGGTCTCTAAGTAAAAAATAAAACTAGGTAAAGTTTTAACTTTCATCAAAGTAGTCAATTTAGCCACCTCTGCCAATGTTATTAATTTAATGATCTGCTCTTCATTAGTGGGACTTTTTGTGAATCTTTGTGCATCTTTCCACCTTTGTGCATATAAAAGTCTCACCACTGTTGTCACACAAAAAAGCAAAGTCCCATGTTTCCTCTCAAGCTGCTTATCTATGATATGTAAAAGAAAAGCTTCTAATTTCAATTTTAAATCCATGTTTAATATATATATATATTTAATCAGGCCAGATATCTAATCCCAATGCCTCTTGGCATTCTTACATCTTCCCCAATAATGATTTTAAAAAAACCCTTCACATTGGTTACATTTCCAACACTTAGTTGATATTCCCTTCTACATCTTTGACAATTTCTCAGGAGTTAAATATCAGTGATACATCATTTTATTTAAAAAATAAATTTTCAAAATTTATTCAAAGAATTTTAATCCATTAGTCCACATACAATATTTCCCCATTACTCCAACATAATATTAATTTTTGTCCACTCACTTAATCATAAAGGTAAGGGGAAAGGGGAAAGTTTTCGCTGTCCAGCTGTGTCCAACTTCATGGAGTGGTGCTCATCTCCGTTTTTTAGTTGAGAGAGAGCCAGCATTGTCTGAAGACACTTCTGTGATCATGTGGCCAGCATGCCTATATGACAAAGTGCATGGAATGCTGTTACCATCCCACTGAAGTGGTACCTATTTATCTACCCGCATCGGCATGTTTTCGAACTGCTAGGTGGTCAGGAACTGAGGCAAGTAACAGGAGCTCACCCCATTGCGTAGCACACGGGTCTTGGTCCTAGTCTGTCAGCTTTCCAGGTGACAAGCTCAGTGTCTTTAACCACTGAGCCAATATGCCCCCTCATTTAATCATTCAATCTTTAAGATTTATTAATATTTCTATAATTATTAATTTATCTCATTATTATGTGGGGGACAAGTATCACCAACTGGTTCCAACTCAATGGCTGCTAGTTTATATTTATTAGCTGCTACACCTCCCTTTTACTTCAGTATCTCAAAACATTACTATTGTGAAGTTTTAGCCAAACGGCTTTTTAGATTTTGGGAGTAACACTAGGATTGTGGGGTTTTTTTTTTAAATAAAACAAATGTGTTTGTTGAAAAACTGTCTGCTGATGATGTTGCTTTGCATTCAAGTCCAGGGCCAAGATTCTGCAGAACTGAAAGCAAATGTTAACTTGGGACTGAGGAATTTGAACCATAAATGATAATAATATCAAAGGTGACCTTGCAATTATTTCAAAGGAAAGTGAAACCAGAATCACAGGATGTGAAGGAGATTAGATACCATCATAAACTGCAGGCCATTTTGAAATTGCCCCTGCCATTAAGCAGTATAGGTTGATTACAGCTAGCATATGTCAAAGGGTTTAAGGGTATTATGGGGTGATATAAAGTATTGGTAGGCTATTTACTACTCCATTCTTTGATTGTAAAAATGTGGATAACGTTTCTCCCTGATTAAATGGCATAGATAAATACCAAAGTAATGCTATGCATTTCTGCTTTATACAAAAGAAAACTTTTGTCTGCATTTTGCACATTTTCTTATTGTGAAATTATTGTGCTATTTCTCAACCATTCAGCATGCTTGTATAAAATTTGCACATTTCTTCGTAAATCAAGTATTGGCCATTGTCTACTAATCAAGACAGAAAGCAAGTGATGAATTTGTTCATTTAGCTGAAAACTGTGACTCTTTTGTTACATAAGTCAAACTTGCATCTTTGCACATTCAGCTGTGCCTGGCTGTCCACAGCAACTGAAGGTTTCATTAAAGTGGCTACATGTGATATCATGACACCCATTTTGCCCTTTATGTATTTGTGAGTAATTCACAATACAAATACAAAAGATATGAGATTATACCATCTCTCTGGACATTTATGTCTCTAAGAGATTTCTTTAACACCTCTTAGGTCCCCATTCCTTCATGGATGGTCATGCTCAAGTTTTCGGGAACCTCATTATATATTTCCCCTAATATGAGCCTATTGATTCTCTGTTCCTTGCCAGTGCAAAAATGATTGGTAGCCAATGGGCTAGTCCAGAAGTTCCTTTTGCATGAGTGCTTCCCTAGCTTTCTAAAACCAACCTTCTTTGCACTTTAGATGCTAAAGTACTAATGTGAATATCCCTGCAGAAGAGAGAGATGTGCATTTACCAATTTCCATTGTTTTAACTTTTTGATATTGCAGGATTGCCTACTATGAAAGTAGTAAATTTAAAAGTGCAATATGGTTTAAATAAGAAAATGCTGGGTTAATCCCCACTTTAGAAGCCTTTCATAATGCAACATCTCTTCTAAGTCTGATAGCTGCATATCTCTAGGATGGGCTCTAGGATGGGTTCATCTGACCTTTAATAAGATAGTATCAAATAGACAATGGAGTATTTTCCACTATATACCTATTAAACAGTGTTGCAAACAAAAGAACGAAGTTTAATAAACTGTTGGAATGCCTATTTAACAATATAAAGTGTTTGGGATAGAATGACTTTCATTCTATCATCTTGTAATACCCTCTCTCTTTGGAATTGGTGAGACAAATGGGATCATATTGACCTGTAAATGGTTGTTTGAGAAGGCTTCCTATATTTTCCTGAAATGTACAGAAGCACTAATGGAAATGTTCTAAGACTAAGTAACAATTCCTCCTCTCAAAATGGCCACTTGATGACCCAGGATTTCATAAAACAAATATAGTACAGTTAACACAGAGGTATGCAACCTCTCAAACTCTATATCCCTAATTCTCATCTGGAAGGACAATTCCCTTCCTCTTGGATGCTGAAAATAAATCCTTACTGTTTTAAGCATTCAGAGTTTTTGTTTAAATTATTCTAGCTATATTTCTTAATTCTCTTGGGATTTGCATTTCCGATCCTATTACTCCTTCTTGCAGTTTGTTGAAGGAGAACTCTTTGTAAGGTTTTGTCTAAGTAAATAAATCAACATGAACTTTTGGTCCTCTGACTTTTTTTTTTTAAGTGCATAAGTCCTCATGCAAAATTTATGCAAAGTTATATAGCCTTTGAAATTCCTTTCAAAAGCATGAGTCATCACCAGGCTGATCAAGGAGAGACTTTACTGCCATCTAGTTTTCATTTCTTTGTTTTTAACCTCCTGCAACGTGCCATTTCTTCAACTCAAGGAAGAAATATTGCTATAGCAAGGAAAAGCTAATATTAGCCACATACCATATACATTCTGTAACATGTATAAACAGAGCGAGCATGTGCCATCATAAACCTTTTTAAAGGATAATGTTTGACATAATAAAACAGCTATAGGCCATAACCAGTTTGAAAGCCAACTATGGAAAATGCAGCTGAATGCAGTTTTTAGATGAAAGGAAGCTAAAATTAAAATTTCAGATCTGGAAATTCCAACCATTTGTGGGGCAATCCAGAGTCAGCTCATAATTTATCTGCCCTTTAGAAAGCTATGCATTACCATGTTAATTTGCCACAGGTGTAAGAACATAAGAGTAGCCTTGCTAAACTACCATGATTTTTATAAATGCCAACCAGATGTCTCTGAAGTCTTGTAAGCAAGAGATAGAGCAAAACCCTTCTGTAAGCATTGTTCCTTGAAACTGGTATTTGAAACCAAGGCTAACCTCAACCCAGAGACAACATGGAGCCCTCAAGATTGATGGCCCTTGAAAGACCTTTTGTTCTTGAACTTACCCACTCTTCCTTTATAGCTCACTAGTGTAATAACTATGTCCCATGGTAATGAATTCACAGATTAATTGTGTATGGATGCCAAACTGACAACCATAAGACAATTAAGTAGATTTTATTTAGCTAGTAGCAACACTGGGTAAGTAGAGAAGTCATTAAGCAAGAAAGCTGAGAGAAGTTCATTCCAAATTATCCTGGAGGGTTGTGAGTTTTAAAAGGGTGTAGGCAAGAAGCATATACTCTGCCTTGAATGTAATGCATGTATACATACCTAACTGAAGGCCCATTAAAATTAAAGAGATGGGTTCAGACCCAATTGTCATAACTGGGGAGGTCTTAGAAAGCCATAGAGGCAGGTAGAACAAAGCACACCTTCCAAGATTTTATTCACAAAACCCCCATATGACTTGACTTCTTTCATGCAGAGGGAAAATTGAAACATAAGGGAGTTAGCAGAATGACCCATTCCTAAACCAGTTCCAGCTATATTAATAGCCTTTGTTTTCCATTCACTTCATGAGCAATATACCAATCTGAGGTAATATACCGGGCTCTATAATCTTGTGACCAGGGAAGCTATATCCATATATAGTTAAAAATTATATATTTTAATAAATTTGAGTTTGGGTGGGGGGGCTTAGGCACTGACAAGGTCAACTGGGGCACAGTCCAGAAGAAAATAAATAAGTTAAATCTAAAATGAAGCAGCCTGTGTAGTGGCAGGTTGATGGGTCACAGATGGTCGGCTCCACCATCCCCCTTTCCCCTGCTTTTGTTTTAATTGTTCCTGAAAGACAAGATTCCATCTGAGCTCAAGTGCTAGGCCCCTGAGCTTAAAAACATATTGTATACCCCATGATGTCCAGGTTAAGTTCATTCAAACTGTGCTCTGCTGTCATTGTACGGATCTAACTATGTTTTCTTTTTTCCCTCTCTTCTCCCCATATAACATCTCCACGGCCAGCAAGTTTGTTTCTGGTCATCAGTTCTTAATCAGGGAGTAATCTAGGCCATACAACGTAATAAATAGTACACCTAAAATATGTTCAGAGCCAGAGGGAAAGGATCTTACATTACCTTTTTTTAATTTCCTCACCCTGTTGTTGCACATCAGTGCAAAACTGCCCCTTTTCTCTACACAGAGGTTGCATTTATAATGCTTCATTAGCATCTCTTGCAGGATCGGCAGCACTTTGGCAAAACCCTAACATTTATTTTAATCAAGTTACCATGCTTTTTCTTTCTGCTTAACATCTAAACCTTCTTGACAAAATCCTTTCTCAAAATTTACTTCTTTTGTTTCGCCTCAGTTTCTCTAAAAAGCTCTTTAAACTTCGATGTACTCCAGGATGACTCCTGAACAAAAATCATGTCTGGCTCAGCTAGTAAATCTCGTCTCCCTTCAATGAGATTAAATAAGTGCTTCACATCTATTGTAACAGGCCCTTAAAAGATCCTGCATATTTAAGAGTTTTCTACAATAAATTAAATACATCTCACCACTGCAGAACAAAACAAAAATCCAGTACATGAGAGCTAGTGTAGGTCCATGGAAGAAGCATTATGCTTCTATTTCCATAAAGTTCTCAAAGATAAGAGACCCTCTGTTAATCACAATCAGTGAGCACAGGAATTTAATTCCTGTATGTCAAAAAAGCAGCATTTTACTCACTCAATTGTATGCTTCCATTATGACTGCCCAAAATTTCAAATCACCCATTTCATGCAGGCCAACATTTCATCACCTGTAATTTTTCCCATCTTAAGATTTTTAAGTCTTTGATTTGTTTGTGTAGTTGCTCTATTTATTTTCCACAGCTTAAAGTCGATTAATTCTGAGGGAAGCAAACAACACAGAAAAATATAAAATGCTATAGAAGCTGTAAAACATTGAACATGCTAAGAAAAATAAAACTATTAAATAAATAGCGTCAAAAGAAGCTGGATCTCAGTAAGTTCAAGAAACTGAAGCTACTAAAAGTTTGGCTTTGCTGTTCTAGCTAAAGTTGAAAGATGGACTTCAACTCTCATGAAGTACTTCATACAAACTATCAGGGAGAAACAGTGCATGGTTTAAATTAATTTACATTAATAGATAATGTAATAATATATGAAGTCTGCTGAATAAAATAGAATATCCATAAAACTTGTGCCAAAACAATATTGCATCTATAAAAGTCCTATTGAAAGAGAACATTTTTACTTTCTATTTAAAACTCATTTGGAATAAAGCCAGTCTGAAATCCTGAATTCTTAATTGGATGCCGCCACAGAAGAAGAACTACTGAAATAGGTTTCTATGTGGCTATTGCTATCTTAAAACAAAAATGAAATGAGAATTCTTACATTGCTTGCTGAATTCAGAGTGCTCTAAAAATGGTATAATGATTGCACTGGAGTTCGTGTCAGGTATGAAGAATCAGGACCACACATTAGGTTCCAGTTAAGATGATGTATTGCTCACCCTTATACACAAGAATCAAGTAATGGTCAGTGCTAAATTGGTGCTAGATAAGAGTCAATGGAATTCAATGAGTGGTGGACTTGGATTGATTGTGGCAATGTAGTGACTTCAGACTGATTCCTCTCTTGACTCCACCCCAAGGCTTTTCTTCTCCTATAGTTTGTACCCAGTTTTCAGCCATCTAGAGATTTAAAAAAGAGTAGTCCTAAAGCTGAAAGACCTTAGCCTATATTCCATCTAAATCAGGGGTGTCAAACTCACAATGTCACGTAACGTGTCGTGACATATCACGACTTTTTTTCCATTGCCAGCAATGGGGTGGGAGTGGTTTCGGCATGACACATGCGGCCCGCAGGCTGGCAGTTTGACACCCCTGATCTAAATCAATAATGTGTGATTGGCTATCCTATGAGCAGAGAATGGATTCAGAATGAAAATGGATCCACTTTTCCAACAGTATCTTAAGCAGCAAAAATGGAAGGAATGGATTAGAGTCTGCTTTATGATTTACAGTAGTTATGCCTAGGTTACTGCTTCAGAACGAACAGGCCTATATGCAGCAAGTGCAACCTTACAACAGTTATCAGAGAGCTGGAGAAGCAACTTATTGTACTTCAATTAATATAAGCTGAT
>NW_015386567.1:971640-992880 GCF_001527695.2 Protobothrops mucrosquamatus | reverse complement strand
GTCGCAAGTTTGACATGTCTGTAATAGAGGAACAGATGAAACTGCCTAGAAGGCTAAGGTACTCAGCTCCACGCCCAAGAGAGGGAACCCATGGGTTCTATATTAAGTACCAGCTATTTTTCAGGAAAAGAGCCAGCTTGATGTAGTGATTAAGGCACCAGGCTAAAAACCAGAAGATTGTGAGTTCTAATCTTGCTTTAAGCACCAGGTGAGATACTCTCTCTCAGCCCTTGGAAGCAGGCAATGGCAAACCATTTCTGAAATCTTGCCAAAAAGAAAGCAGACAAACAAATCCTGCAAGGACTAGTCCAGGCAGTCGCCAGCTGTCAATATTGACTCAAAGGCAGGCAGGCAGGCAGGCAATTGTTAATGCTTGGAAGGGCAATGTAGGTCACTGAGTCCTTCTGACTCAGCACACAAACCCATTTTAAACATTGCTTAAACCTTTTCTTGCAATCTAATCTTATATTTGAATATCTGAAAGAGCATTTTGTGTTGATTTTAATTCCTTTTGAATTTTATATGGTTAATGCTGATTATTATATTCACTTCATGTTTTCTTTATTAATAAAACTGACATAAATCTGACTTTTCCAGGTATGACTCCACTGGCTGATTTCAAAAATTATATGTTTGTTTTCTCTTAAAATACATAGGTGAATTTGCTTGATATAGAAAATATTCTGAGTGAGAAACAACAATAAAAATGCTTTTATTATACATGTCATTGTTTTGTTTATGTGTTAGCTCATCAACTTTCTATTACAGAACATAATTTTTGTTTTAGCGTACATGGTATATCTAGGTATTCTGTTTCAGCCAAAAGGAGATTATTTGTATCCTTTAGCAGTTTCAGAGTGGTCTTTGATATGATTCCTGTGAGCAGCTGCAGAATATGCTAAAAGCTGTTCATCACTTAATAAATTCAGCTCAGTAAACAAATATTTCAAAGTGACCTGTTCAAATTTAAAATATTAATTTTGATCCAAGAGCTGACTAATTTCATTCCATTTTGAGGATATTTTTATTGTTCTTGTTTAACTGAAGTTCTGAAACTACAGGAAATCTTGATTTTTTTCTAACGAGCTATAAATTATCTTCAAATATATTATGAAATTGACCAGTCCTTCTCTTCATGGACTAAGTCCCTTCTAAATCTGTTATTCTGTATTCTGACTAATATCTACATAACTATTTTTTCCATCACTGAAAAAGGAATCAAATATATACATTTAGGACATATATTATATGAAAAATATTTCAAAATTATAGTTGATTATAAATTGTCACTATATGATTAAGAAAGATATATAAAGAAGAATCAATACAAGTGTCTTTTCATTTTATAAGAAATAATAGTTCTATTCTCCACTGATCAGAAACCATCTCAAATAATATGTCTAAGTTCTGGATATCACAATTCAATTATGCTTAAACATGGAATCTTTGGATATATAAATTAGCCACATGAATGTCACATTTAATGGCGATATTACATAATCCTTCTTTTAAGCTTGACAATCTATATCAATTTTTAAAATCTTTTTATTAATTATTAGACTGCTATGCCACACATTTTGCCAAGGCGACTCACTTGCAGGGTAGTTAGAGAATAAAAAAATATATTCTCAACCTAATAAATAATCAATATTGAATGACAAGCTACTGATTTGGGAAAGATTCAGTAAACATTTTGGAAACTATTAAACTTGTTTTAAAGCTTACAATCCAATTTTTATTTTCCGTCCAATTTCCCAAAGGAAGCTCTGCCACCAGTTTTCAAAACTAGAGTCAGATATACATTTGGCTGCTGCAAATAGCCCTTTGAGCCTCAGTTGCCCTCAGCTGCCTTGTAGCAACAGTATTGAAAAGATAAATATCTCAGCAACCACCAGAATGAATGCTATCCAATTACACTTTATGTTCCCTTCAAATAAAGGACAGTACACTAAAAGTTATTTTGGGGAAATAATTTGGATTAAGGCCATCACATTATAGATATAATTTTAATCTGTTTACCCATGAAAAGTTTAATTATGAGATACTTACATTTAAAAATCTGGATTTGGGGTAAACTGAACCTCTTATTATTACTTTGATCAACTTAGCTCTGAGAAAACTGCTTTTAAAACTTTTGCAATAATAATAATAATAATAATAATAATAATAATAATAATAATAATAATAATAATAATAATAATAATAATAATAATAATAATAATAATAATAATAATAATAATAATAATAATAATAAATTAAAACAAGTTTCATTTACTCAGAATGCCTTGTGGCAATTTATTCAATTTAAACACTTGTTATTTGGTTTATTTGCTCCAGATGCAGTTGCTACCTCTGAAGCTCTACAGTGGTTAGATGTTCTGGAGCAGGGGTCTTCAAACTTGGTCCTTTTATGACTTGTGGACTTCAACTCCCAGAATTCCTCAGCCAGGCACGCTGGCTGAGGAATTCTGGGAGTTGAAGTCCACAAGTCATAAAAGGACCAAGTTTGAAGACCCCTGTTCTGGAGGAATTAGATGTGCCTCTTAAAGTAGTAATCCTTCTTTATGCTTCTGATAGTTTGTATTGACATCAACAGAAATATTAACATGACCCTAGATCAACTACTCTGTTAAGGATGCATTTTTCTCAAATCAACTCTTTCTTACAGTTATAGACCAGGGTATGAATTTCTTCTTTCTGGTTATTTTATTAATATTTGGGTCTAGCTTATAAAAGTATTGAAGAGTGAATTTTTCAGATCTGAGGTTTCTCTAAAGGAAGGAATTAAAACTCTGCTGCTGATTGGAAGCAATGCATTGTCACTATATGTTGTTTGTCAACATTTAGAATTAGTTTTTTTAAAAAAATATATATAAGGGGTAAAATGACTTTCAAGAACCTTGCTGAAGTTTTTGAAGTTGTTCTGTTTATAATTTTCAGGCCTATTTTCCTCCTTTTGTCCTCCTTTCCTCGTTAGCTCTTAAAATTAGAAATATTGAAACTATCACATTCCATCACATGAACTGAATTGCTTATCTGAGAAATTATCAGGTCCATACCCAGATCTGAATCTTGCCTGAAAGAGATACAGAGTTCTATGAATATCCTGTACAACCATGTTCTCCGCAAATTTACCCAAAAAGGGAAGGCTAGAGACTGGACAAAAAATGTCTAGAACACTTGGAAACCACCCTTTTTCCTCAAAGAGGAACTCACCAATTCCAAGTCCCAACCACACATCACTTCCCAGGATGGATCTTAAAGGGTATGGATCTAAAACAGGTAGCTGCAAAAATCCTGTCCATCTGCCCCAAGTGTATTAATCTCCCTAGATAATCAAGCCAAACTGTACCTCATTTACCATATGACCTGTTCACTAATCAGTTCCTACACACTTTCTGCTGGCAATAGAAGGCAATATAGTGATGAATGATTATTTAAAAAAGAAGAAGAAATTCTCTAGTATTTCCCGGCTATATCTGTTTTTAACATTTCCAAGTGTTTGGCATACTGAGAGACTTTTTAAAAATCTCTAGTCAGTCTATTGCCAAATTGCTTCCATTTGTACATTATTCATATAAAGCAAAAGCTTTTAAATGTGTTTGACAAGACAACTTCTTAAGCAAAGTCATTAAGATAACAGACCTCTGCAGGGAAGGAAGTTACTCAGATTATATACCAAACCTCTTGTGCATATATCCTGTAAGGCTTCTATTCCTCCTTCCCTCCCCATTCTATTTTGGTCTCTCAAATTGCTGGCAGAAGAAGAAAAAGTAACAAATCACCACTTTGCCGCAAGTAATGGATGTTTCTGTCAGTGCACAAAAGCAAAATCCTTCTGCTTGCAGTTATAAAACACTGAAAATGGGAATAAAGCCCAAGGAAAGATTTTTGCATTTTACACTCACAGATAATTTTAGAGGCCCTAGCGAAGGAAGGAAGGAAGGAAGGAAGGAAGGAAGGAAGGAAGGAAGGAAGGAAGGAAGGAAGGAAGGAAGGAAGGTTCTTAAAATACTGTATGTACAAGATCCAATGGCTTGTGATTGTCAGGATTCAACAGCTAACAAATGATAAGAACTGTGTTTATATTGCCATCAAATTATATATTTCTTTAACTATGTTATTCTTTTTTGTACATTCATATGGAAGGTATATGATAATATAGAAGATAAAATGTAGGATGGATACCTGTTTGTACGCCCACCCACAAATAAATGCACTGTATCTGCACTATATATGTACATATATATAGTTCAAACTATTTTCTAGTCTCAATCAGTGACAAGATATTTCGGTTTTAGTGTTGGGAAGGTCTTTTGAAATGCATCACAAATGCCTTTTCCCATCAGAATATAGAGTACTCAGAGCACTTTCAATGTTTCAAAGAGTTGTGTCTTCTTCTTCTTTGCCAGTGTCCAATCTCTACTGCACTAAGCCAATAATAAGGGCACATCATTATCAAATATCAGTTCTTGATGTTCTCTGAGCTTGGTTTTCTTCCTGAAGACATTTCATTACCAGACTAGATAACAACTTCAGTGCTCTGACATGTCAAAGTGAGATTTGTTGGTATTTTACATACATAGTAAGTTATTCTAGCCTTATGTGGGTTTGATCAGGAAGTGTTGGTTGGAGTACCAACAATTTGCCTTACCAGTTGCATTCAATCTGATGGCCAAATGTACAAACAATCAGGAGGGAACATCCACGTGACATTGTGACAACCCATCTCAAGTAGCAGAGATAGTGATATAACATCTGCAAGAAATAGTATTTCCACGTGTGTAACCCATGTGTGTAATTGACTGGCTGACTGATGAACCATAATAATAAAATTGGTGCCTTGGGTGTAATTCCAAAATAATTGGAGCACCATCTGAATACCATCGACAATGATAAATTCTCCATTGGTCAATTGCAAGTTTATTCGGAACAGTTTACATCCTGTGACAATACTGCTAACACCATAAAACATCCACATCTGCCTATCCCAGGTCTTAGGAAGGACTCAATAGGCGGACAAAAAAGAAAAATTTAATCTGACTGACTGTACCACTATAATAATGGTAAGGCAAAGGATTACTTGACCAGTACATAAAAAATAGCAGGCAAATCAGGAAACAAGACCTGGAAATGCCTAAGAGCTTGGTAGGACAACCTGCCAAATAAAAGCAGCCAATAGACCTTACTTTTTCCATATCAGCGGATATTACTTAGCCTGTACTTAAAAGTCTGTAAGAAGAAGGCCAATCTCAGAGAAGACTAGAAACCCCAAAGTGGCTTGATACTGATGTGCCATTATACTTAGCTTATATAGAGCCTGGTAGTATGCAACATGTTGTTTGCATTGTAAAAGTGTATCATTATAGGCAGAAGTCATGCAGCTTGGGTTCTTGTACCTTCACTTATTGTTTTCGTTGCGTTATGAGACATTTTCAGCAACACTTGATTAAAACTGCCAATTTATGGGTATAAAAGGGAATCTCTCGATACCACCAGGACTAATTATGTTGTCCTTGCCAGAGGGATAGTTGAATAATTGCATGCGATTACTGCACAGCTATAGTGCTTTTCATAGCAGTGGCAATGCAAAGAAGATTGATTCCCTTTAATTACTCATTCAAAAATACCCCCTTGAATCATTTCCCCAATGCAAAAGAACATGTTCGTACATCTTTCCTCCAAAAGGCACACCTGGATGCAATGTGTTCCCTGATGAGATAGCATTGTGGTCTCCTTGTGTCTAGCATAGATAGGAAGGTCTATACTGTAATTGATTCTGGACCTTTTATTCTTTAAGCAAAGTTTTAAGCTCTCCGTATAATCTCAGTAAACGCACTTAGAAATTTATAAGAGAAAGCTTTTGTTTTAAAGGACTAAATTTAAAACAGCACTTTACTAAAATGGTCACACTTTGATCTGATTATTATGCTTGTATCTAGCACTTTATAAAAATATTAAATTAATTTTACATGCTGTTGTGACATAAACCTAGAATGTTGCCCAGATTTTTATTCTAGCTTAACTGAATTTACTTGTAATCAACTTTAATACATTAATAATGCTTTATTAATTCAGAACAGGTCTGAATTGTATTAAGAGCAATTCTTCTGAAGTGGAAGATAAAAGATAAATAAACAATCTGCACGTGGTTTTCAAAAATATTTATGTTGTTCCTTCTAATTATTCCAAGCTGACAGGTTGTTGTAGAAACATGCTTTTCTGAAATTTGCTTTGCAGTTTCTCCAGAGTTTTCTATTGTAAAAGAGGCTTCTGTTTTTCTATTTTACTAAGTTCCTAGTGATATTTTAAACCAACTGTCCTTCAACAAACCAATAAAAGGCAGAAAAAGATAGCCTTGCACTATATATTATGCACATGAAAATTCCTCAATTTCTGAGTATATGAAAATTGCTGCAGTTCCTATTTCATCCAAATATGATTATGTGTAGAACCATCCTGTAATCCAACTTTAATCAACATATGCTAGATTAGAAGCCACAGAAATGAGTTTTTCATAGCTTAGCCCCTTTCACACTGCTTTGTATATCTATAGACTGAGGCCAAGAGCACCTAGTGACATTTCAATAAATCTGTAGGGGGGGGAAAAAAGACAGAGAATTTTTTTCTCACAGAACTAGTCAAAATTAGACTAAATTGGAAAACAAGATGGATGTGCCAAATTGCTTGATAGTCCACCGATATTTGTAGAAGTACAGCAAAACTGGGAAGAAGAATACCTATATTTATATTTTTGACTTACGATGGATAAAAAAAACATGAATACTATTTTTCTTTTTAAGAAGTCTGGATGTAAAAATAATTATCAAGGTTCCAGGCTGCTGGCAGGAAGAAACAAGTAGTGGATAATCTTGGAATCATGAAAGGGGCTGAATGAAGGGACTAGAACAGAGGCAATTTGAAAAGGAAGGGGAAAAAAGAATAATGAAAGCAGAACTGGATAAAGACATTTTAGATCAGGGGTCTTCAAACTTGGCCCTTTTATGACTTGCGGACTTCAACTCCCAGAATTTCTCAGCCAGTGTGCACACTGGCTGAGGAATTCTGGGAGTTGAAGTCCACAAGTCATAAAAGGGCCAAATTTGAAGACCCCTGTTTTAGATGTTAAAAAAAAGCAGGGCAAAAGAAGGCCAGGGAAAAAGTGTGAACAAGGACAAAAGAGGATGAATACACACACACACACAACAACAACAACCCACACATATTTATTCATTCATTTTGTTGCAGATTATTCTATTTACAGTGCATAATGTGTTTTTAAGTATCAGAGCAATTATAGAACAAAAATGAAATGATAAACTAAGAAACCTATGCAAATCTTTACAATTTTGCATCAGTGTTGAACATTGTCAATGTTCTAAAATATTTAGGGGCATCAGGCTTCAGTGTATGATCCTAAAAAAGCAAAAATGGACTCCTAGAGACTTTATGAACATTTGTATGTAGTTTTGAGAACAATGTAGAAATTATTTGCTATTCTTTTTTTGGCACTTTTCTTTTTATTCTCAAGGTACCCCACAATTCTGGGATAGTCTCCATGCCTAAGTCAAGCCCTTCTTAGCTTTACAAGATCAGTTAAGATCAGATAGGTCCAGCCACTTAGCTGAACGTAATGTGCAATATTACCACATAAATACTTGTATATGAAATCTATTATCAGTCCTGATGTAGTTGCAGATAGATCATATCCTAATATTCCAAAGTAGTCCATTTATGAGACCCTCAATGCATGTAACAACAACGTTATTTTTCTTTGCATTGCCTTTACAAACTTTTATAGTGGCCAACCATATCTTTATTTATTGACATTTTTGTTGACATTCCAGCTGGGATGCTCAATTCTTTGTCTCTGTCTCTCCTGGGTCTCTCAGGGCTCAGATTGCTGTTACCTAAATAACATCCAATCAACTACCCTTAATCCATGTTGCCCATATCTTATTCTGTACACAGACTATTTCCGCCTTCTCTTTCTATACCCTTTCCTATCTTGGAACCATTGCCTCCTCTCCTCTTTGTTTCTTCGTGTCATTACCCCATCCTAGTTTCTATTGTTATTCAGCTTGGAACCCTATTGAAATCTTTTGTGCTTGGGCCTTCTTCCTAATGTTCTTGAAGTTGTTTTGCTATTCAAGTAGCAGTCATCCTTGCTGACCATTCACATTTAAAAATATATAATGAAAGAGCACAGTAGTCTTTTAGCTAAGTGACAATGCAGTCTATCAGAAATTCTTACAAAGAAAATCAATGGAAACAAATGGAAAATGTGTAATAATGGCCTTTTGCAGACTGTTTATTTCAGTGGAGTTCAGGAGCCTTTATATTGTAGATAGTCAATAGAGATGCATAAGAAATTATCTTAAACTGCCTCATTCTAAGTATTTCTTTTCTTAGAATTACTGTCTCAGGTGTCTAAATATTAAAGTAAAACAGACTGGCATTCTTTTAAAAAAAGAAAAGAGTAAGATTTATAACTGGGGAGATTATATTATTGGAAATGAATGCTTGACAAAGCCCATGTGATGCTAGAAAGAAAAGAATGTATTTCTTCAGCATAGATAGTTTGCCAAATCATCTCTGTAGGGAACATATTTGCTAGAAGACAGTTCACAAAGGAAAGGCAGAATAAATGTCTGTGTGTATGTGTGTGTGTATACTGCTGACTTTCAGGAAATTGATCCATCTATTTTCTACAGTAGGCAACTGTTTTCTGCTGAGTTCTTTAATAATTTCTACATGTGTACTTAAAGAAAGAGAGAGAATGAACCTAATGAAGAATAAACAATGAAATTGAAAATGAGGTCCATTGGTGAGGTTCTTTGGTCAAAATTGAATAAAACCTTGGCACAGAACTTCTCTTTTCCAAGAGCATGCTTAAAAAAACTTCCCAATGGACTGCAGTTCAAGCCTATAACTTTTTAAACATTTATAGGAAGTCTTGGTTCCAGAAAAATAATTCCATAACAGTAGGGATGGATGACAGGACTAAGGGAGTGCAGATTCTAGCATCAATCATGTATATTCTTTGTGAATATATGAAAGTAAATGTATTAAATATACAGTCTGAAAATCTTATCTTAATCTTGGTTGTCATTGACTTTTTTGTTGACATAACTAAATATAGGGATGTCTAAATAGAGATGTTTGAACATAGGTGCTCAAAATCACTGTATCTCTTATTAAAATGACTTTTATTCTTCCAAATGTTTTGGGAAATTGTACTTTTTACATTTTCTTTCATATTTTTTTCTTTTATTTTATCCTTGTTGATATTAATAACATAGCAAAAGAAAAAGAAAAAAAAACCAAAATAGAACAGTGTTAAATCACAAAGTTATTCAAATGCTGAATTGGACCTTTAATATGTAGGTATAACAATCCCTACAATTTGCTTATATTCTTCAAGTCCTCATCCTCTCATCAGCTTAATCATACTGATTGGATTCTGAGAGGGGCCAGTCGAAAGAGCTTGCCAAACTAGAGGTGTGTTTTTCATAGTGTGAATGTCACCCTTTCATTTGCCCAAGTTCAGAACACAAAGCACTTGAGAACAGTATTGAGACAGTGCACTAGCATTAGATCCTCCCATGCTATGCAGCATGTCAGGCAGCAAGGGGTCTCCAGTATTTTTGGTTTTGGGTGAGTTCGTCAGCGTCTCCCCGTGTGATGTTTAAAGTCTTTAAATCGTCTATGAATGTTCTTCCTCAGATATTTTAAGGGCATCCTCTTGGTTGTTTGGCATTCAGACAGTGAGTAGGGCAAAAAGAAAGAAAGAAAAAAAAATCCAAGTATGATATATGAATAATATATTTATTGTGAATCTTAGTGCACTTTGAACTAAATCTTTCTCTATGGCTCTGAATCCTGAGAAAGCAAGAGAGGGAGAAGGAGAAAGAAGGAAGGATACTGTTGTCAGTTCCTATATGCAATAATTCTTGTCAAGTTTGACTCTAGTGTAAGATATGTCAAAAGAGATAGTTCTTGAGAAAAATGTCTATGGAGATTCTCAGTCATCCAGGTCAGGGAAAAACAAAGCTGAGTTGCCTTTTGAAAAAAGCATCTTTGGGATTTGAGAAAAAATGGTAATTGTCTTTAGGATTTTTAGGATCTAAAAAAAAGGACAGTAGAAATGTAGACTTTGTCAATTTACTATGTTAACCTCTTGACTCTACTTACCATGATTCCATTCTGTGTTCCACCAATTTCTGCAAACACCAGCTATGGTGGAGGCTGTATTAAGTTCTTGATTGTTGTTTGTGTATGTGTTCTAATGATGTATTTCGTCATTCATTAAAAATGGTTCCACTTTACAATGCCTTGGTAAGGCCACACTTGGAATACTGCATCCAGTTTTGGTCACCATGATGTAAAAAAGATGTTGATACTCTAGAAAGAGTACAGAGAAGAGCAACAAAGATGATTAGGGGACTGGAGGTTAAAACATATAAGGAACAATTGCTGGAATTGGGTATGTCTAGTTTAACGAAGAGAAGGACGAGGGGGTCATGATAGCAGTGTTCCAATATCTCAGGGGCTGCCACAAAAAAGAGGGAGTCAGACTATTTTCCAAAGCACCTGAAGGCAGGACAAGAAGCAACGGATGGAAACTGACCAAAGAGAGAAGCAACCTAGAACTAAGGAGAAACTTCCTGACAGTTAGAACAATTAACCAGTGGAACAACCTGCCTCCAGAAGCGGTGAATGCGCCAACACTGGAAGTTTTTAAGAAGAAACTGGACAGCCATTTGTCCGAAATGGTATAGGGTTTCCTGCCTGAGCAGGAGGTTGGACTAGATGACTTCCGAGGTCCCTTCCAACTTTATCATTATTATTATAAAATGACAGATGCACAGCATAACATGAGTACAAGAAAAGTTTGACTGCATTGTTTAGTCTTGTTCCTAGTCATAACCATCAGCTTGCATTGTGTTAACAATTATACTTTAATATTTCACATTTTAATATCTGAATGAGCTGTAAAGCTGCTAGATATTGAACATATACAGCATCAATTTTTATGGTCTAAGGAAAAGTTTAAATCATAGAATTGAAGTATAATAAGATTTACTTGAAAGTTTAATGTAATTTTTAAAGGTTATATCATATTAAGCAGGCTATAATTTTATGCTAATGTTTGTTTCCTTGTCTGTTTAAAATATTTATAAAAGATTTCAAAAGACAGACTCTCCAAAAGCTAGGTACAAAGAATAATAAAAACAACAATACAAGGAGGATTAAGGAAAAGGAAGCTTCAGGCAAAATAAGATTTCAGCCTTTCAAAGTCCACCCTTTACATCAACCATTCTTTAACAAATGTGGGAATAAGTTTATTTTTATTACAGGTATTTATAATTGTCCTATCTATCTATCTATCTATCTATCTATCTATCTATCTATCTATCTATCTATCTATCTATCTATCTATCTATCTATCTATCTATCTATCTATCTATCTATCTATCTATCTATCTATCTATCTATCTATCTATCTATCCATCTATATCTATGCATATCTTCACATTTTAATAATATAGAACACATAAAATGAAAAGACCTGTCCTTGTTTTTTAATGCATTTATTCATTTGCATGTTGTTATTTAATAAAATTACTGGGATTTTGTTCATTCTTTAATATTAAATTGGCATTTATAAAATCAAGAAATAGTTAGTATTAAAATTTGTTATAAAATAACAATGACTAGTATATGCTAAGACAATCTTGACCCTCTCCTTGTTCTGCAGAGGAATTCCAAGGAGCCAATTGGTTTAATCAATCAGAATAGAGCTGGAAGGGACCTTGAAGGTCTTCTAGTCCAGCCCCATGTTCAAGCAGGAGTCCCTATATCATTTCAAGTGGCAGTCCAGTCTCTTCTTAAAAACCTCCAATGATGAAGCACCCACAACTTCTGAAGGCAAACTGTTCCACTGGTTAATTGTCCTCACTGTTAGGAAGTTTCTCCTTAATTCCAGGTTGCTTCTCTCCTTGTTTCTTGTCTTGCCTTCTGGTGCTTTGGAAAATAAATTGACCCCCTCCTCCTTGTGGCAGCCTCTCAAATACTTGAATACTGCTATCATGTCCCCCCTAGTCCTTTTTTTCTCTAGATTGGCCATTCTCAAATCCTGCAACCATTCTTCATATGTTTTAGTCTCCAGACCTTTAATCATCTTACTTGCTCTTCTGTGCACTTTTTCCAAAGTCTCCATATCTTTTTTGTAATGTGGTGACCAAAACTGTATGCAGTATTCCCAGTGTGGCCTTACTAAGGCTTTATAAGCAGTACTAGTACATCTCATGACTTTGATTCTATGTCTCTGTTTATACAACCAAAGATTGTATTAGTTTTTTTGGCTGCTGCCGCACATTGCCTAATCTATACTTGTACCTTTGGTTTTTCCTGCCCAGGTGTAAAACCTTGTTTTTCTCCACATTAAATATCATTTTCTTAGATAGGGCCCATTGTTCAAGTCTGTCAATATCTTTTTGGATTCTGAGCTTGTCTTCTGGGGTGTTGGCTATTCCTGCCAGCTTAGTGTCATCCACAAATTTGATGAGATCGCCTTCTATTCTCTCATCTAAGTCATTTATGAAGATATTGAAGAGTACTGGGCCTAAGACAGAACCTTGTGGTACCCCACTGATTACTTCCCTCCATGTAGATGTAGTACCATTAAGGACAACTTATCTTATCTAGTAGACCGACTGTTTCCTTAACTTTTTTTTTGTTATTTATATGTTGATATTTTTTTGGGTTATCTTTGACTTTTGTTGCAAGTCTTTGTCCGTTCTAAGCCTTTGCTTTCCTGACTTCATCTTTGCAGATTCAGGCTATATGCTGATATTCTGCCTTAGTTATGTGTCCCTCTTTCCATTTTTTGTACTTATTCTTTTTGTCTTTTAGTTTATCAGAGAGATCTTTATGCAACCATGCTGGTTTCTTCTTGGATTTCTTGCATTTTCTTTTTCAGTGGTATTGTGTTGGACTGGGCTTCTATGATTGTATTTTTCAGTGTTTCACACACTTCTTCAGTTGTTTTCCCCTTTAGGATTTTTATCCATGACATTTTGCTTAGGCTCTCTCTGAGTTTGTTAAAATTAGCTCTTTTAAAGTTTAGGTTACTGATTGGATTATATTCTAATGCCTATGTTGGCATTGTATTGAATTCCAGTATGATGTAGTCACTCTCACTCAAGGTTCCTGCAATTTCAACTCCCTCTATCACTTATTCTCTATTAGTAAAAAATAGGTCTAGTCAGTGCTTTTTTTGAAAAAAAAAAAAAGGTGACGAACTCACACACATCATACAACCCGCCTTGCCTACCCTACAAGGTTCCATCCAAAAAAGGTGCCGGAACTCCGTTCTGGGCATTCTATGACAAAAAAAGCCCTGGGTCTAGTATAGCTTTTCCTCTAGTTCCCTCCTCTACCTTTTGGGTGACAAAGTTGTCTGCTAAGTTGGTTAGGAATCTGTTTGATCTCCCACTTGCTGCAGTGTTTGTCTCCCACTTGATATCAGGGTAGTTAAAGTCTCCCATTACTAGTGTGGTATATTTCCTACATACATTTGTTAATTGATTAGCAAAGAGTTCATCTATTTCTTCTGCTTGTTTGGGTGACCTCTAATAAACTTCTCTAGCAATGTCATTCTTTTTTCTTTTTATATTGATCCATATGGATTCTAGGAGGTTTTCATCCTTGGTTTTGTGTATTTATGTAGAGATATAGTGATCTTTTATGTATGGTGCAACTCCACCTCCTCTTTTGTTGGATCTGTTTCTTTTGAATAGTTTATATCCGTCTATCAGTACATTCCAGTCATGAGTTTCATCCCACCAAGTTTCAGTAATGGCAACTATATCATATATGCCTCTTGTACTAATACTTCAAGTTCACCCTGCTTGTTCCCTAAACTTTGAGCATTAGTATATAGGCACTTATATAGGTCTTGGGTGTGTTTCTTGTATCTTCTACTTTGTAACTGGGATTTCCATCCTTTCCATCACTCTCTATTTCATTATGTTTTTCTTTTTTTATTTTAGAAACCATTGATGAATGCTATGAAAGTGATTGTTCAGTTCCAGAGGGGCTTATTGGGGTGGGCTAGGGTAGATAGTAGGGGCTTTGCTCTTGGTTGTTTTCTTCTAAGAGTGACATGTTTCCATTGGTCTTGCTCTTTAGGTACATATGTAGGCTCATTTTTTACGGAAGCTATTTATTCCCTATTTTGTTCAATTTGGGGGTATTGGTTTTCTTTATGTTCATATGGGGGGGTCATCAGCTCCTCATTCTGCTATCTGATCCTCTCTTGCAAAGCCATTTTCAATCTGCCATTGCATTTGGCACCATCATTAGAAAATCAAATGTATATTGAAATTAGTAAATATAATCCAGCCTAATGTTATCAACAGCAAGATCTTTTGCCACTGTTCATTAGAAATGCCTGGATTTCCTGAGATAGCATCAATGTGAGAAATACCTTTAAATATATCTTATAGTCAGTTTTGATATTACATTATATTTTTCACCAAGCCCTGCAATCAAAGTCTATCTACCCGTAGAAGTGTTTTATGGTCATCTATCATGATTACATGAGCTCTTTGAGGTAGTTCAGCCTTTGAACAGGACCTAAGCAATATGCTTATTACAGCCGGTAGCTTGGAGAAGACAAGTATTTGATTTAATTATGCTTGCATGAAAAAGAAAAAGTTCTTGTATTAAGTAAGAACCTTCAAAGAAGTGCCAATCCATTCTCCCTTTTCTCAGCCACATCTCTTTTGCCCTATAGCATACAGCAGAATTACAAAATGGTCCTGCAAAAGAGACCATCACTTGGGAGAGAACTGTAATGGTCTAAAAATGGTACTTGTGGTCTTTTTTTCAGGGGTGTAAATGAAAGGTTGTTTCCTTGCCCATCTTCTTGAATTACAGTCATTCACCTTGATGTATTTAACAAGGAATTGATGTGGGGAAAGATTTTGATTCTTTTTTTTTTTTAATGTCAGTACCAAATGATACAAAATAATACAAGAAGCATCTGTTTTCTCCATAACTGTTCTGAAATCAATTTCCCTGCATTGTGAATTCTGGTTCTTATTGCTTGGAATTATAACTGCCCAAGAAAAATCTGAAAAATCAATTTGAAGATGACATAGCTGTCCCTGCTGAGTGGATTACATGGGGATGGGGAGGAGGACAGAGAGAGACAGAGAGAACAGATAGATGCCAGACAGACATATACAAGAGATGTATATGCAGTGGTTAAGGCATCAAGCTACAAATCAAGACAACATGAGTTCTACTCCTGCCTTGGACACAAAGTCAGCTGGGTGATCTTGAGCCAGTCACTTTCTCTTAGCCCTATTGTAGGAAGGAGGCAATGACAAACCACTTCTGAAAAACCTTGCCAGGAAAACTGCAGGGGCTTGTCCAGGCAATCTCAGAGAACACAAATGAATGAAGAAAATAGAAATGCATATACATACAGCGCATACTTACGTTGACAAAAGCCTCGATTATTTAGTGTTGATTGAATGAACTTATGTACATCAAAAATACTTCAGGCATGCAGCTTTATTAAATTAAATAAATAAAGCACGCAACACACACACACACATCAGCATGTCACAGAACTGCTGCTTTAAAAACATGCAGATGACTAAACATACTGAGCAACAAATATGCAGTTCCTGTTTACGTTTTGAGGAAATCAAAGGGACTCCTCATTAAGGTGCTCCTTTAATATCCATAACGATATATTTTTTAAAATGTTCATTAATTAAGAGAAAGAGACAGATTTTTCTTTGGCAGGTATTTGTCTATTTGGAGAATTAATCTGGAATATGAATTCATAAGAAAAACAGATATGTAAGGGACAAACTACCAATAGGAATGGCTTGTCATTTTATTCTAATGTGAATCATTTGGTTTAATGTACTTTTTATTTTTTAAAACATTGTATGCTTCCATACTGAATCACTGAAACAGAAACACCTTTATAATCTGCAGGCTATGGTTATGCAACTCCATTTCTGTTTTTTGCTTGCTTTGTTTTGTTTTGATTATCTATTGTTTCAAATCTCTCTCTCTCTCTCTCTCTCTCTCTCTCTCTCTCTCTCTCTCTCTCTCTCATTTATCATCTATCTAGGTTCCTAGTTATAAGCTGCCTAGAATTGGATAGAAGTGAAGTGGCCTATCAGTAAACAAATTAAATAAACTGTTTAAAATAAAATGACAAGTAAAGCTGTCACCTTTCTTTAAACGAATCATTTCTTAAATTCAATGTACATTGGGTTTGTTATAAGTAAAAACAAATGCTTAGGAAAAGAATGCCTAAGCAGCTAATTATTCTGAACTGCTATAATTTATTATTCTTTTTTTCTGTATAGAACTCTTTCCTTTCTCTTTTTTTCTAGCAGGCAAATAAGACAGGCAGATTCCAAGGGGGGAAAGAAGAAGATAATGGTTCTTAGAAGCACTTTTTCTTTTTTCCTGAATGCTAACTGTTACTAAAACAAAGGAAACAGGAATAAATACTTAATTTTGTAAGGTTTAACTTCATATGCCAGTAATCTCTGCAAGGTTTGAGAAAAATAAGTCCAAAAGCCATATCAACATGAACACTAAAGTCCCAATTACAAATTTGGGGGTGCAGCAGCCTATTGCAAGAAAGAAACGCCTGCTTGGAATTTGGGAAAATGCAGATTTTAACTCTTGAAAGCTAAAATCTTATTCTTTTTCTGCTCAGAAAAGTGTCTTTTAGTGACTATTCTAAATGTTTTAATACATACAATATATCTGTTTTGATCCATAGTGGTGCAGTGGTTAGAATACAGTATTGCAGGCTAATTCTGCCCACAGCCAGGAGTTTGATCCTGACAGGTTCCAGGTTGACCCAGCCTTCCATCCTTCTGAGGTCAGTAAAATGAGAACCCAGATTGTTGGGGGCAATATGTTCACTCTGTAAACCACTTACAGAGTGCTGTAAAGCACTGTGGAACAATATATAAGTCTAAGTCCTATTGCTATTGCTAGCTATGCATCTCACCTGCTCCCTACATGAAAGAACAAATAGAAATTATTTTCAAAATAGTTGAAAAACATAAAACAAATACTACTAATAAAGTTCAAATATTGTTTTCCAAATGAAGAGAATATGCACACAATAGAATAAACAAAAAGGCTAAGACCAATACGAAGGACCAAAAGCCCTTCTCTGCCCAAAGTTTGCAAGGATGAACCAGCTTCATAACCCTTACTAGACTACCACAAGGGTACTCCTTTTATTAAAGAAAAGAAAAGACTAGAAGAACAGCTGCACACTATGTGTTTGCTGTATTGTGTAGTTTGCCATTGAGAGGTTAAGATAGGGGCAATGTTTGCTAAGAAAACAAAACACTCACCAAGAATGTAAGCGTGGGAGAGCTTTTGCTATAATCTCTGTCTCTGGTTACAGAGCCATTAACCCTTTTGTGGAATTCTGAACAGTGAGACATGCAAGTATCAAAAACTTAGCCTTTTATTATTGCCCACTAAGATTTTTTTTTAATGAGTATTTTTCTCCTCTAAGGTAGCCTAGTAAGAAGATGTAAAGAAGGACTTGAAGAAAGAAAATAAATAATAATGTATAAAGTGCTTTCTATCCATTCTATTTCCTCCACCCCTTCTGATATTCATCCTGAGTCTTCCCTTTCTCCTCCACCACCCCCTCTTCCTCCTCCTCCTCTTGCTCCTGTATGATTAATGTTGCTAAAATGGAAAATAAATATTTATAATCTTGCCGAACAACAAAACCATCATAACTGAATGAACAGACCTTTACAGCTATGAAATGTATATTTAGGTAGTACGTCGGCTGATGAATTCTGGGAGCTAAGTCCACACATCTTAAAATTTCCATTGCTGAGAAATACTGGTGCACGTAGTCCTCATTTAGCAGCCACAAGCAATTGCTAAATGAAACTGTGACTGTGCTTATGATTTTATTTCACCTTTATATTGCTTTAAATACCTGTGATGGTTATAAATGTGAGGCTTTATCATAAAATTACTTTTCATCATCATCATAACTGCAAACAGTCATTAAATGAGGCTATTGCTAAACAAGATTACCTTTATAGGGTAAGATATTTCATGGTATTGTTATGAGAATAAAAATGGAATCTCAATTCTTCTACTCTGACCTGCCCTTTCTTGCTGAGCCATTTTATGAATGACACTAAAAACCAGGTGATTTCTGAAATTTTAGGAATAAGAAGGGACATTTTATCATGTTTGGTTGACAGGAGAAACAGCCAGAAAGTTTCATACAATAATTCAGAGGATTATAAAGATTAATATACAATTGAAACCAAAGGATTTTCTTTGGGGACTGAGATACAAACAGTTGGAAAAATGTCATTTAATTTTGTTTTTATATTGTTTGTTTGTTTATTCTATTTCTATAGCCTTCCATCTCAAACAAGTGACTCTTTTAAATGTTCCTCTTTCTGCATAGAGGCTGAAGGCAGAAATAGGTCTAATAAGTTATAGGAAGAAGTATGATAGTTATGGGAACCATAGTAAAAGTAGCAACATCAACAATCCATGAAGGACCATTGAAAGCTCCACTCCTTTTCCATAGAAAGCCTCACACCTTAGTCCCCAATCCATGTACCAAGACTGTGTCCTCAGAAAAATTTTGTAGTCCTTCTGCAAATAGCCACCAAAATTTAACGGTATAATTTGCCAGTAAAATCTGTGGTGCTTTATGCCAAAATTCAGTAGTACTGTAATCTGCTGGATTAAAAATATTTTTTCTCTTAATTTATTTCAGACTGTATCATTTCATTCCTTTCCATTTGGGATGGGGTTGGCAGCTTTCCTATTTAAGGCAAGTTTCTTTCTGCCACTTTTCAATCAAGATCCCACCTACCTTTCCCCCCCCCCACCTGTCACATGCAAGCTACCCCAGGTGAAAAATAATACCAAAACAACTCTGTGCCATTAAAGATGGCCGGTTCCTAATATGGCTGATATTCTGTTGCTCAAAGTATATTTAAAAGGCTATAAGTGTGCTAATGCTCAGTTCTCAATAAGCACTTTGTTTCCATTTTGCAATTTAGGCAATTAATATTTGATGCAAGTAAATACAATGGTTATGCAAATGCGAGGCTTATGGTTCTTCATAGAATTATTCCTTTTCCTCCTGATTATAGTAGGGATGGATTATAATAAAGCAGCAACATTTGTCTCACATTGAGACTTTAGCATCCTGGAAAAAGATGTGTTCCTCTGTCACCAATCCATGGAGGCTTTCAGGCTGTCAAGCAATTAAGTGGACCTGAATAATCCTATGTAATTAAGCTTCTTACTGCATAATTATCTTTATTTTAAATGTGTCTTTTGATGAAACATCTGTTCCCTGCTTGAGATTTGAAAAGCAGAACCCAGGCGCATGATGAAAATGGTGCTTGCAAGACCATTGCATGAGGGGCTGATGCTCAGCTCTTGGGTGACAAACATTGTAATTTGTTCTGTCTTTTGCATGCGAAAGACAGGTGCCACAGCAGCCGTGGCCTGCTCGGCTTGACTTCCATCCTTGCTGCAGCTGTCTTTCATATTGTTACCAGAAGCAATAATTGGGTTTGACAATCAAGCGGAGGATTGTTACATGGTCAAGTGGGGTGGGGGCCAAAGCAGAGCACTGCGGAAGCTATCAAAGACAAGTCTGTACACACCCACACACACCCACACACATATGCACACATATGGAGGGAAAGCAAAAAATTATTTTTCAGCTTGGAATGATTTCTTTGAGATTTTGAAAACAAGTTTGCCCTCAAGGCATATCCTTCCTGAGATTACAGTCTTGGTCCTCTATATATAGGCTGATCAGCTCAAAGGGAGATGGATGATGGACAGCGGTAGATAATTCTCTTACTTGGTCTTTTTTTTCAGTCTACTGAGTTAAGGGAACTTATGCAGTTAATAGATGTTGATCAACAACATGGAATACATATTTCCAAAAATAGAGAATATTTGAGAATTCTCATCTGTAAACTTGGGACAACCCTTATCATTATCTAACACTACAGTATTACCTCTCTATCTGTATATTTTTTTAAAAAATCTAATTTCTGGGATCAATGGCTCCAGCAGCATAACCTGATAGAGACGTAACTGCAGAATGAACTTCATTTTCCTCTGTTTCCCCTCCCAACCACCAGTTACCAGTTCTCAAAGCTCAAAAGTTTGCAGCAATTCCAGCAGTCCTAAAAAGATACTCCTTCTATTGATTTTGGATTGCTTCCTTCCTTTATGTGTAGGTTCCCGGGAGTGAAAATGTATGTTAATACATTCTTTGTTGTGCTATTCCATACACTGTTGGAACTTCATTGAAGGCTTAATATATAGGTAGTCTTCAACTTACGACCAAAATTGAGCCCAAAATTTCTGTTGCTATGTGAGACAGTTTTGTTAAGCGAATTTTGCCCCATTTTATGACCTTTCTTGCCACAGTTATTAGCAATAGCAATAGCACTTAGACTTATATACCACTTCACAATGCTTTACAGCCCTCTCTAATAAGTTTACAGGGTCAGCATATTGTCCCCAACAATCTGGGTCCTCATTTTACTGACCTTGGAAGGATGGAAGGCTGAGTCAACTTTGAGCCAGTGAAAATCAAACTGCTGTCAGTCGGCAGAATTGGCCTGCAATACTGCATTCTAACCACTGCACCACCACCACAGCTCTGTTAAGTGAATCACTGCAGTTGTTAAGTTAGTAACACAGTTGTTAAATGAATCTGGCTTCCCCATTGACTTTGCTTGTCAAAAGGTCACAGAAGGTAATCACATGTTCCCAGGACACTGCAACTGTCATAAATATGAGTCAGTTGCTAACGGTCTGGATTTTAATCACATGACCATGGGGATGCTGCAACTGTCGTAAGTGTAAAATCAGTCATGTCACTTTTTTCAGTGCTGTTGTAACTTCGAATATGAATATGAACTATCAAGAACTAATCCAATGCACATGCAACTAGTGAGAAAAAATAATGCAATAGTGGCATTCAGGTTCTGAAGCATTTAATTTCTTTATTTGACACATTTCTACGTTACAGATTTCAACAACTTTGTTTAGTATATCAGCTGAGGTATCATTGACTAAACCCCACTGAACTTCCCACAAATATCAACACAATTCATTCAAGTATAAAACAACATCATGTAATGGTCGCCC
>NW_015386567.1:953583-969348 GCF_001527695.2 Protobothrops mucrosquamatus | reverse complement strand
GCCTGTTTATAACTTCATAATCAATATATTCATGAACTCAGAAAATGGGTTAATTCAGTAATTAGATTAAATGTATGGTGTAAACACAGCCAATAAAGAAAACACATTCAGTGTCAAGCTAGAGCAGATAGGCATCAGAAAGAAAATAGTTGTTGTTTTTTTGTTATTTAAAGGGTGAGGCGATTGAAAAGAAAAGGAAGTAATTGAAAATATTGAAAACTATAGACCGATTGAATACAAGGTGGGACTGTAGAGAGATAAAAAAAATTAAGTTAAAGACAAATAAAAATAAAATGGTACGAATCTAGAGAAAAATTTTCGCACAAGAAAGACCAAATAACATGAAGCACAGCACAAACTCTCTCTCTCATACATAGACACAAACACACTTCCTCACTCCCTCCTCCCCCTCCCCAAGAAAATCTGTTTGAACAAATTGTAGGACAAGTGTGAGGAGTCATGGACAGCATTCCTGCAAGCATTTGAATAAACAAGGAGTTAAAACTTATCAATAGTATATTCAGACATGTAAAGAAAGTGTTTGTGGGGAAAAAAACAGAATTTCTATCATATCTCTGAATATTCTGCAATATCTCTGAATCAGTTTGTGAATGTCTCTGAATCAATTTGATACAGTGCCTTGACACAGTGCCTTGATTTGATTTGCCTCTTTGTTTGAAGGGGCAGTTCTACTAAACTTTCTTTGACCTGAATTACTCATTCAAACTTTATACAGTCCAATAGCAAATGTTATTACATTTTTCTATTGCTTGCTTACTTTTCTTGTGAAATATACAACAGCATTTTCAATTCATTCAGATAGCAGCATGAACAACAATATTTTGAGGACTAGGGCACTGTGATCATATCCATATAATTCCTGAAACATAGGCAACCAAGTACTGCAAGGTTTTATCAATCTCATCCTAGGATCTATTGATATCTTGTGCAGATATACCAAGATCTCATGAGACCCCATAAAAGTTTATGGCATTCTAAGTCACTGAATCACAAACATTCCAAGATCACCAAAATTTAGCAAAAATTGGTAAACTTGCTATTTTTTTAAATAGACATTCTTTTTATTTTAATTGAGTTTTAAGACCATGAGTAACTTTTAGAGAGCAATGGATGGTTCAGAATCCATGATGGCCATTATGCCTGCTCCAAGGTACATTTTCTGTTAGTTTTATGAATCTTGTAATCCAACACACTCCAAGGAACGTAGTTTCCTGCTTCTGCCTCAGACTATCTACTTAGACCATTGCCAAGCATTTAGATAAACTTCTCAAGACTGACAGAAGCCAGAAGCTCAGCCTCTGCATGAACTTCCAGTTTAAGTTGATGGAACAGAGTGCTTTGATAAGACATGTCCAAACAGTTAAATTGTCTTGAAAAATCTATCAGGTTTTTGTTAGTGAAGATGGTTATATAAGAAAATGGACAGAAGTAAACGCCATAATCTTGAGAGTTCTCAAGCATAACAGTGTCTGAAGGATTTGGGAACACTGGTAGTTTAAACAGCAAGTCACCTACCACCTTAATTGCTGTCATATATGCTATTTTTACAGTAAACACTGATTCACTGTACTTCACAACTACTGAAGCAAACCATTTGGTTGGTGATGCTGACGGAATTCTTAGCCTTTCATTTGTCATGTCAGTGTGAACTAACATCACCATTATGATTATATTTATGAGCATTCAGGCTTTGTTCTATTTATGTTCAAGAAAGCTCTGCTCCAAATGTGTATAAAATGATTTTGAAAATTTCCTGTGATGAGATAGATGTTTGGATTTTATTTTATGTTATGTATTTTAAATTATATGCCTCGCCCCATTCAGTAATTTTCCTCTCTGGGTGGCTAGCAATGTATCATAAATAATGAAACATATTTATATTTTCACAGTAATTCAATCAGACAATTGGCATACAGACATACATACAATATAGCTATGTGCTAAAATCTGTGCTCCTGCATGAAAACTTAATAATGACAGATGAGAAATACTGCGAAGGTCATGAGTGTGTGCACTGTGTGTGTGTGTGTGTGTGTAGAGAGAGAGAGGGAGGGAGGGAGCGAGAGTAAAGATATGGCTAGTAATATTCATAATATTTCAAATGAATAATAAAATTATTCTTGGAAATAATATCTGAGAAAGTGCTGTGAAAGTATAGAACATAGAATAATAGGGTGGGAAGGGACCTTGGAAATCTTTTAGTCCAAACCCATGTCCATATAGCCCTAGTCTTTGTTGTTGTTGTTGTTAGATTAGACATAGCTAATGCCCTCAATCATTCAATATGGTTTAGCCTCCAGATCCTCAACATCTTTGTTGCTCTTCTCTGCATTCTTTCTAGGATCTCAATATCTTTTTTGTATTGTGGTGACCAGAATCAGATGCAATATTCCAAGTGTGGTTGATGGGAAAATGCACAGTAAAAATAGCACGTTTTTTATCATATGTCCCATACCATTTACTTTATTAAATTGCTTCTTTATAAAATAGAGTTTAATGAAAATCAGATGTTTGTCTTTATTATATGTTTAGTATATAGTTCCATAAGAAAGTAATCAAGCACAAATAATAGGAGTAGGTTAAGTGTGGGGGTGGAACATTATAGTCTGAACTTTAGAAGTTCCACTTTGGGGAAATACCACCAATTGCAGAACAAACTGCAGGCAGAGTTTACAAGCTCATAATCTTTTGTTGTCTAAAAACAATAATCAGTACTTCCTCTTCTGCTATCAAGCATTGCTCTTTCTTAATTGAACTTATCCATTATAGATGATGATTACTATTTTTCTTTTACAGTTATTGTGTTTGCCCTATTCTCACTTATTTCACGCATTTCACTGGTGTAGGTTTATCAAATGAAGGTAACTGTTTTTATTGGTTTTTATTTGAATTAAGTCTGCTCCTTCTGAGGTTGATAATTTGCCTAATTATTGTTGATTCATGCCTTGGGTCACAAAAGGAAAAGATCTAAGACAACTGATCGTTCCCTTTGAAAGAGCCAGCTGTCTTTGTTTGCTTAGAAAAATGAATGTAATTTAGTTTTAGACAATGTTTCAATTCACCGTATCCCTTATTACATTAGAGCAATGTGGTTCCCTATTTACAATAGATACTGTTTGTAGATCTTGCAGCTGGTTAATTCTCCTGAAATATATGGCCAGATTATATTGGGCCTTGTGCTTTCATTTTTCTTTTGATGTATTGTCTATTTTTTTTTTCTCCTGTGGAGTGCTCTGAGAGTTGGAAAGCACTAAGCAAATATCAAAATTAAACAGTAATTATGCGCTTTTAAATGTTGTTTCTGTTGACACAGTGATACTAATGTGGTGCTGCCAAACTGACTGACAAGAAAATGCTACTTTGGTAGGTCAGGCCCTGGGTGGCCTAGAAGAGTAACTCACATTATTTTGTGATTATACAATACAAACCCCCAAAATCAGAAATGGTTTCAGCTTTCAAAATAAAATAAAGATACTTGAAATAATCCTAGGCCACAATTTTCCAGTGGTAGCTGTTTGAGGCTTTCTGTAATAAAATCAGCTTCTCAGAAGGTTACAGCATCCACAATTTTGAAGGTGCTCTTGAGGTTTCTGGTGACACTCCTCAGAAACTGACACTATCTGTGCCTCATCCTCTGTCAGGAAAGGCCTGAGGCAGGAAAGGCAAGAGAAGACCAAGCAGAGAGCCATCATTTGAAAATGACCCAAATTGTTCACTGGGGCCGAACCCATTTTTGCATTTCCTGTCATAGAATGATAAAGGTTGGGAGAAGAATAGTCCTCAAACCTTGAAGTCCAACTTCATTTCAGCTACAGCCCTCAAGGAGCTTCTTTGTATCCTTGTTTTTCATCAGGAGTTACTGCCATAAGAAGCTAGAAGTATTTACTGTTCATACATTTTACTTCATTCCCTTAATTTTATGAGGGGTTCAAGTGCCATTCCTTCAGCTTAACTATCTTTTTAAAATCCGTTTCACACACACACGTGCACATCTAGCTGGAAAACATTGAAAAGTTACAACTGCCTAATGCCTTTAAATTGATAATCTTGGGAGCCTTTTCATTTTCACTCTAAACTAGAGGAGGGTAGTTTTCATGCGACCCAGAGCTTCTCATGTTATTAGTTTGGCTATGGTGGTCTTTCTAACAGCAGTGTCAGAACAGATGTTTTGAAGAGGGTGCAGTAAGTTTGATTCTTGAAGTCCAATAGAGGTGTTTAATATCAAAAATTATTTTATCCTCATGAAATGGAAATTTGCATGATTTAGTTCCATATAGACATTATGAAGATTATTTCTGCCAGTCCTTGAACCAGGGGTGGGACCATATTAGTCCATACATTAAATCCTTCCTCAAAGATATATGAAATTATCACAAATGACTGCATTGAGAATCTTTTGCATGTTCTTTTATACTTGAGAAATATTACTTGCGAATAGCACTTAGACTTATGTACCACTTCACAGTGCTTTACAGCCCTCTCTAGGCAGTTTACAGAGTCAGCCTATTGCCCCCATCAATCTGGGTCCTCATTTTACCGACCTCGGAAGGATGGAAAGCTGAGTTAACCTTGAGTCGATCAGGATCAAACTGCCAAACTGCTGGCAGGCGGCAGTCAGCAGAATTAGCCTGCAATACTATATTCTAACTACTGCGCCACCACAGTTCTTTGAATAGAAATCTTGCCCTTAAGGGTTCTCTTCCTATAGACAGTCACAATGCACTGCATATTCAGAGAAGTATAATATTACATAGAGAAGTATAATGTCACAAATATCACACTGATTTTTCTTTTTTCTTTCTTCCGCTCTCTGTTTCTCTTTTTAAATCTTTTATAAGCTCAGCTATTCATATTTGGATAATGCAGGAGAAACCAGACTGTTGTATTTGTGAGAAGTGGTATTACACAAATGCTTTATTCATCTATTATGCTACATTTAAATAATCTTTCTAGAAGCTCAGTCTTATTTGCAGGGGGAAGCATTAATTGCCCATTTGCTGTAGTAACCTTTTAAAGTGGACAGCATTTCTTACCCAGTTTGACACACATAGTCCCTTTCTCTAATTATACTGTGCTTGCATTGAAAGGGTATTTTGCCATACGAGATACTTAATATTGTTGGACAACCTCTATTATAGCTCTTCTTTATAGAGTACGGACTTCAAAATATTGAATGGAAAAAAATCCTGTTTTATTCATATTATTTCCTTTGCTGCACGGGTATCAGATTTATAGCATAATACATTGATTAGAGGTGTCACAGGACTATTTCCTGTTTTTGAAAATACAAATAAGGCTATTCCTTCTGCATTTAGCTTCAAGCACATACTACAGGTGCAGCCACCTGTAGTATGTTCTCTTGAGCAAAATTGAAAACTGTATTAACTGTGAACATAGTGGAGCATAACTGGGCATTGCAATGGGGCTTTGTATACACATGCATGAAAAAAGTGGTTTTCCTATCATACTTGTTTTCATATTGGATCTTATTGCTGAGCCGAACTCACCCTAGGATATTAACACAGATGTGATGGAATGGAGATGTGAAGTGAAAAGTGGAATGGAAGTGATGTGAAAAGTGACTCTTCTAACATGAACATATTATATTCCATTCGGCATCTAACCCATATGGGGATGATGATATGGAGGTGATGATGATGATGATGATGATGATGATGATGATGATGATGATGATGATGATGATAAGAAAAACTAAGCAACCCGTGATCCATTGGGTCATCCTTTCAGAGATATTTCCTTACCTAAGCAAAGAAACAGAATGACTACAGCTGGATTGGCTTTTTATTATTTTGATTTTAAAAGAACACATTTTATTAAAGAAGAAATATGCATAGCAGGACAGACTGCTTGTCATTATTTTTGTTTCAGTAAATTCATCAATATATGATGATGTTGTGCCCTTCAGTCAGTGATGACTCCTGGCATCTGCCTGGACATATCCCTACAGTTTTCTTGGAAAAATTTCAGAAGTGATTTCCCATTGCCTCTTTCCTAGGGCTGGGCAGAATGACTGGCCCAAGGTTATCCAAATGGCTTCATGTCTAAAGCAGGACTAGAACTCAGACTCTTCCAGTTTCCAGTCTGATGCCTTAGCTATTACACAAAACTGACTTATTTATTTATTTATTTTTAGGTGCTACTAATGCTTTTGGTGCTGATGCTGCTCTCAATGAGTACCATCATAGGCACTTCAGTGTTTATTGAATTTTTACATTAAGAGTGTAAATAATCATGGATAAAGAGTCCTTCCTTGGCTATTATTTGAAGACATTTGTCAGGAAGTGCCACTAAATGATCATATCTTTGTTAACAGGTTAAAAAAAAATCCTGAGAAAATTCTCAGTCTGAGATCTATGAATGGCGAAGAAAATTCATCCAGGAACTCTGTTAGATGTATGTCTCACACTGATTTAATTCTCAAAAACATAATATTGAAAAAGGCCTTATTATTTACATTTGACATTTCAAGCAAGCAAATAATCACAGAATATTCCATAAGAATCATCCATCTGTCAGTGTGTTTTATACAATATGGCAAAGCTTGCAAGAAATTGTGTTGTTCATTATGAAGCCAGCAGATGCCATTTTATTTTAAAGAAAAGACACTAGAATATCCTGCTGTGAAGCACATGGATTAACTGAGTATTACATAGCAAAATCTGGACACTTCTGAGATAGGCATGCCTCATAATTCCCTGATAAGCTCCAGTTCATATGGCTGAAAGCTATTCTGTTCTATAATACATCATAGCCAGCTGGGGACAGAATGTACCATAGGTAATAAAGGGGGGGGGGAGTGGGCAGCCCAATGACCAGGAAGTTGGAAAGTGCAAGATGTGTACTCTAAAACATTGGTGGAAGGGATGCATCTCTTTTCAAGGGATAATGTTTGTTCTAGCAAAAAGATCAGAAACAAAGCATACACAGAAAAAGAAAAAGGATGACAGGGCATTTGGCTGTAGATGGAACTGGAGAACATGTAAGAAAAGCTATTTCTTTGAGTACATAGTTATAATTTACAGTCCAGACACTGAAACTGTAAAATCATACTATGTGAATGACTTACCTTCCTTTTGGCACAGTAACAGATTAATGGCCCTTGGCAGGCACTTTCACAGATAATCTTGGAACAGATAAAATATAAAACTTGCCACTGCAATTTTTTTAAATATAAGAGAAATACTGAACACGTAAACACACCGGCAAGAACTAACGAGTGTCTGTATGCCTCTCTGTGTATGCATGGCTGTGTGTGATACGTTTGTTTTTGGCTAAATGATCTGCTTGTATAGTAAACTACATGCTGTCATTTGAAATCAGAAAGATTCCTTATGAGAGGATATGTTCCTGAATATAAGTTGAATGCTGAAAGAATACTAAATAATCAGGAAACAGGACATCTCACTAACAGCCAAATAGAACAAATATAATATCGTTGTCTGGAATGCAAGAAACAGATTTTGCCTGGCCATCAATGAAAGCTGGCCGACATTCATTGTCTTTGAAATAAAAATTAAATTTATGATGAAATACATGAACATAGAAAAGCTTTATTTCTATCTTAAGTCCATCTTGAAAAGCAGGATGATTATAATGGAATCTGCAGCATGAGAAATAGACGAATTCCCTTTGTTTCTTAAACCGGAGACTGGTTTAACTAACAATAGACCAAGTAAGAGATGGAAGGGAGGTCCATCCCTTCTCTTTCTCCTTTCATTTTCCCTTTGGTCAAATAGGGGTAAGTGAGAGCAATGATGCAGTTCTAATAGTATGGTTAACATTACATCAACAAACCAGATATAATATTTACAAAGATGAAAATTTAAAGAGATGAATTAATAGCACTAGAATAACCTCATAGGTAGTCCTTGCTTAATGACCAAAATTGGGACTGGCTAAGCAACACAGTTGTTAAATGAGGCATCATATGACTGCAACTTACAATTTCACTGCTGGCTTCTCATTGATTCTACCTGTTGGAAGCACGTTGTGAAGCACACAAATGGTGATCCAGTGACCATGGGTGGCTATAATGGTTGTAAGTGTGATGACCAGTAGTAAAATCAGTTTTTCAGCATTGTCATAACTTCAAATGATCATTAATCAGGATAGTCAAGTGAGTACTATGTGTGTTCTCTATTGGTTGCACATTCAATTTGATTAATGATAAGCTTTTGTTATAATTAGGGATAAACAACATGAGGTCCTTCAAATGGTGTTGAACTTCAACTCCGAGTCCCCAATATTCTAGCCAGCATGGTGACTGATGAAGAATAACGAGATCTGTAGTTTTATCATTTCTGAAGAGAACAAGATTCTTTTCATTCACACACTTGCATATATAAACCACTTATTTTAACTGATTCAGTAACATAAACGGCCAGCAATCTAACCCAGTGTTTTAAAATTCCTAATTTTTTTTTAGTGACAGTTAATCAATATCTCAAGTTACATTTGTTTAGCAGCAATTTATTTCTTGATTATAGCTACCATTTTCCTACCAATGTCAAGCATTCCAATTATATATTACTCTGGTTCTTCTTCTTGTTATTAATAAACCAAGGCTGAACAAGTGTTTTCATGAAACAGTTTAAATAAATCATGTCAAGGAGCAAGAATAATAAGCACATGAAATCTACTTAAATTATCTTGTAGCAATAAAGAATCCAGAGAAACTTCACTTTGTAAATTGGTTGTGAGTGCCTTGGTATATTTATAATTGGTTTTGAATGTACCAGTTTTTAGTTACTGTGGGAGAGGTTAGATTTGATGCATAGAAGAGATTCATGTACTGAATTGTATAAACCAGGCATGTCCAACCTTGGCAACTTTAAGACTTGTAGACTTCAACTCCCAGAATTCCCCACCCAGCTTAAAATCCAGGAGTGGACACCCCTGGTATAAACCATTGCACCCATCTTACATCAATGGACTTTTTGTTCTGCCAAATACTAAATCTACTTCTACAGTTGTTTTTGGTGACAAAATACTAGTAACTACGATCATACTAAATGACAAAATGTGCAATCTGATATCACAGTGCAAGCTCTGCTTTTCTGTTTTTACATCGCAATGTCACACACAAATGCATAAAAAGGCAGAACCTAGGTCAAGACATTGCCATATACTGGTAGTAACACTATTGAATACAGTAGTGAAGTACAGTAGTGAATAAAGCCACTCATGCTTGTAAATTACAAATATTCAGTTGGTATCTTACAAATGATTCATCTTCCTTTCATTTTTTACATCATTATTACTCTGAAATTGTTAACAACATTTCTTTATAATCTTCTACCAATGAAGTTTATTTGATTAATTAATTAGGACACCTTTTTTCCTTGTGGAAAAAGTGTATTTGTGCTAATCAATTAATCAAATAAACTTTGCACTGCCATTCAATACACACAGGTGTTTTTTTATCATTGATATATAAGAATCAAACTTCACATCTAAAGAATCACATCCTCCAATTCCGTTGGAGAAATATCTGATTTCCAGAGTTGATGGAGAAACTCATGCTTTGTTTTAGCAATATTACAACAATTATCAAGGAACCGTTCTAGTTTAATTCCTGATATCAGATTTCTATATGCATAAAGTATTTTTTTCTTGAAGGATTATTTCAAAACTATACCATGTGATCCTGTTTGTTGGGTAGCTCAGTTTTAAAGGACTATTGGAGTGTAAAGTTCACACAGTAGTTTTGTGTTTTTTAATGTTTCTTCTAACAGATGCTAGAAGAAAAGAATGTAGATGTCTAAAAACAGTAATTAGAAAATAAATTATCTCAGCTTTTAGATAAATATTATATAGGTTTAGTTAGGATTTGATGACGTGCCTTGAGCTGTCTCCAGCTTTTGGCTTCAGCATAAAAACATCAGCCAAATTGCATTCAAACATAAATAATTGGTGGGAATAAGTCTAATTGGAGTAATGTCCTGATTTGTGGGTTTTATTTATTTTTTTAATCCTCCATAAAAACATGGAGTTTTGACATGAGCAGGTCTAATTGTAATAATAATGCCAAACCGTGAATGCTTTTAAAGTTAATTTCTTGGTCTTTGGTTAATCATCTGAGGTAGGTTAAATGTTTTTAATTATGGCATAGTTTAACCATACCTCAGAATACGACACAGTGAAAACAGGAACCTGAAACATTAAAAAGTGTTTAGATTCAAGGTTTCTTATTTTACTGAGAGGAGAAGGGGTTCAGTAAAAAATAAACCTTTTTGTCTTGCTAACAGTCTCTTACTATCTTTATTGCAAGCGGCTGCTTTTTTAATATTAGTATTGATTTCTTTTATGTATACAGTCCACTCCTTCTGTTCAGACTGTGAGTATAAATGCAATACTCATTTTGTTCCTGAGACCCATTACAAATCATTTTCACTGATAGTCAATAGTATCTCAACTATTATTATTTTCTCTGGAGAACACAGTAGGTTTCCCCACCCCCCCTTCTCCTTGCCTGGCCTTTCAGAAAGGTGCATTTTATCCCCAGAAACAAGAAATCTATTTTTGGTTTGGTCTGTTTAAATGTAGATGTAGATATAATCATTAAGCTTTGGGGAGGGGGGCTATTTGATTTATTTAAATTTAGATATATAGAGAGAGATGTGAAGGGTTATTTTGTGAGGGAGGGTGGATTTACTTTATGAGATATTCAGCATCCACAACTATAGTCCAATATTCATTTCATTTCCCACATTTGTTTTGTGTGTGTGTGTGTGTGTGTGTGTGTCTTTGATAACATTAAAAATGTGAATCCTGGGTATGTGCATGTTAGCAAAACCTAAAAGGAAAATGAGCACCAGGATAAAAGTATAAACAAGACTGTTTAATATAAACAAGCCTGTTTGTTATAGAGTCACTTAGCTTTCATTGACCAAACTGCCGACATCATCAGAGTGAAGATAAAAGGAGATCCGGGAGTTCACTTATATAGCCAATTGCTTCTGTGCCCTGCTTCTTGAGCGCGTCATCGGCCCATTAATTTCAATCGGCCATAATGCATTGAGTCGTCCCGCGCCTGTCAACCTGTTCGAGGATTCCAAAAATGTTCTCCTGCTTGCAATCGCTCCCCTGGTGTGCATACAGGCGCCCGGAGGGGTGGCTGTCCGATCACTTCTGCTCCTCGCCTCCCTCCCCCCTCGCTTTGAGCCGATCTTGGTGGAGCACCATCTCCCATGTGATCAATACTTGTGGCCAAACAGTGAAGTTCTACTTAAGATCTCAAGCCAAGTATAAACATTTAGCTATGTTTCAACACTGTTTTTATATCAAATAATTTTGGCATCGAGACCCATAATAAGTTAAACTATATTCTGCCCATCATTGCTTAGCAGGCCTATTGCCATGGTTTTCTTTAAAACCAGATTGATTATCACAAATTAAGTCCAAATATTCTTAGTCTTTGAGTCTTTCTTGGTCATAATCATCATGTTGGTTTTGATACTGAGAAACTATTATGGTTTCTTATAAACATACAAGTAGAGTATGTTTCCTTTGTTTTCCTTTTGATACTTCTGTAGACCATATTTTAATTCTGTCATTAAAATTAGAGAACTAATGGATAACATGTGAAAAGAATGCAAGGGGATCAGCAGAGAAAGGAAATCAATTAAAATCTTATTTCCACTGTTGGAAACTTTTCTACAGGGGTCATGGCTGATATTTACCAAAGGTGGTTATGTCAGCTTTGAGCCCATAACCCTTTCATACTTTTTTCCCCTTTAGAGCAAAGTGTGTTGCTTTCAGTTTTTAACTTCACATACTTTCATGATACGCAATAATCCAATATAGCCTGGATAAGTTATTTTTAGTAAGAGGTAGAATGATCTCTAGCCATTTTCTCTGCTGATCCTGCATATGAGGCTCCCCTAGCACTTAAAGATCAAAAGGTGGAAAAGCTGAGGATATTTCACTACACAATTAATTAAAGCCTCTTTTCCCTCTGGTTTAAAAAGCAAAGCAAGATAATTGCAAATTAGTATTAAAACCTGATCAATGAGGCAAGTTCTCAAAAAAGTGGATATAGTGCATGACCTTCTTTGAACTGGATGCCTTGATCTCTCACTAGAAAAAAATGAATTTGTCAGAAGCAATTACATATTTAAGCAAACTTTTAAAATTTGGAAAATCACAATCACAGGTTAAATATCACTTGGTTTGTGCACTTTATTTAATAAACTGAAATAATAAATTATGCCTTGCTTTGAAGATAATTGGCAATGATATTGAATATGTCCTTGGTCCAAGGCCACCAAATTCCCAAGCAAAGAGGTAGCATTATTAAAATAAGTTACAACTTCCCAAAATAACTAATTCTGCAAGTGCTGAATGCTCTGAACATGATGGACTATGGAAGTGTTTGAATGAAGTTTTCCAAGGTAAATCACATAACAGTCCAAACCTTACACAAACCTTATTATAAGAAACATAAATCACATAGAAGCAGGGCTGCAAACTTATTTTTGTAGGGAAAAAAAGGCCTGGTAGGTTACAGCAGGTTAGAAGCTAAAGAAGTATTTGAAGACTAGGTCTCCTTATACCTGAATTGTAGAACAATGTCCCTTGCTGCCAGATATCAATGGAAATAGGCATCAAAAAAGAAAATTAAAAAAAAATCCTTTGTTATTGACAATGGTTGAAATCAACAATGGTTGATTTCCAACTGCAAGACAACATGACTAATTTTCTCCATACTCATATATATGAGACAGTATGGTGAAAACAAAAAGTTTGGCATCCATGCACCCATCTTATTTACACACATACAAAAAATAACTCGTCTGTCTCCAAGTTTCTACAAACTCAACTTTTCAGATTACAATTTCGATTACTGTTTGCTCCATTTTATTTGTAATGGAGTTGGCTTTTATTAGACAATGGCATAACAACTTGCCCCACCAAGCCCTGTCCCCTGCAAATCTCCACTTTTGTATTAAATGTGAAAAATAAGAAATATTTTTCTGCTCTTATCTGGGCTGAACCTTGTATTTTTATTATATTCACAGAGTTATTTGTTTTTGAAAGATTAATCGCTGCAGGAGACTGGCAGTTATTGAGTGAAGCATCTATGTGATTTCAACAGTTTATATAAAAGAATTTAGAGCTGTTGGAGAAAGGTATGAAAAAGCTGTTAAGGGATAAGGAAGGAGTGAACCATTAAGAAGGGACTGGCAGAAAAAATTATATAACCCTGAGAGAAAGGAAAGTGTGAGAAATTAACTCAAAAAAGCTTTGCCTTGATTTGGTTTAGTGTAAGACAGTACAGAGAGAAACATGGACAGGCTTTCAAGATTTTGATATACTACTTTGCTACAAAAAGGAACAATCCTGCTCTGTTTCTTGATTTAGCCTATTTGAAAGACTGACAATCAAAGTACTTCTGCTTCTATTAGTAGTTTAGAAACTGCTGTGAAAAATTAAACAATAATGGAGCTCATAGGGAAGTCAACAAAAGTCTCATCATAATAATAGATGGGAGTGATGGGTGTCCCTATGCTCAAACCTCCACTCACCAAAAGTCAGCTTTATCCAGAAGATTCAGGAATAAACTCATTAAAGCAAATGGGACTCATAAAGCAGTACCACCTTTATGTCTGTCTCATAGGAAAAACTGAAAAAAATCAGGCTGTTTTAATGAATAACAGAAGCACCGCATTTGTGTAAAGTCAAAAGGACTTCTGAGGTTGTTCTCAGATAAAGATGCTGCAAAGTTGGCTAGTCACAAGCTATTCATCTTTGTTATTGTTTCTTAAGGGACCACATATAGGCTTTTTTTTCTTGGTCCCTTGAGAGACATCAGGTTAATCAATAACAACTGGCCACTTAGAGAAAAAAATATTTTTAGGCATTTTTTGTTTTGAACTACACGCCAGACTCCACACCCAACTCTTATTAGCTCACTCAGTGACCTTTATTTCATGGAGCAACACACTTGATGAGAAATGAGTTCAAGGAGGATGTTTTTCTTGCCAGCAAAGGGACTTCATAACTGCAACTCAATTTTTCATTTTTAAAATATCTTCAACAACTCAAAAGCACTAGGACAATTAGTACTATGAAATTATAACCAGCTTCTGAAACAATGGAGAAAATTAAATGTATCACTCCTAAGATATATAAACTGCAATAAAAAATGACCTTTCTCTGTCTCTCTCTTTTAATTTCAGTTTATGCACATTATCTTTCAGATGATAAACTGAAGTCCTGGTATTCTTTTGTACAATGATTTATAAAATAAATATTAAGTCTGAGAAAAGTAGATTAGCAATTTCCAAGGTCACTCTCTATTTAACATCATGTCTATACAGTATAACAGACAGTGATTATGATGGAAATGCATCCCATAAATAGAAACAGTTTCAACCTCATTGCTGAGTACTTTAAGAAAGAACCTATCTTCCATCTAGTTCTTTTATAAAAGCTGGATTAAAATGTTAGCTCCTCTCATTCCCCTTCCCAATCTCGTCTCATTATTTTTGAGCATCTAAATGCAATAAACAAAAAGAAAGAAACTTAAGCTCATGTGAAGTATTAATACCACTTTACAATGCCTTGGTAAGGCCACACTTGGAATACTGCATCCAGTTTTGGTCACCACGATGTAAAAAAGATGTTGAGACTCTAGAAAGAGTACAGAGAAGAGCAACAAAGATGATTAAGGGACTGGAGGCTAGAACATGTAAGGAAAGGTTGATGGAATTGGGTATATCTAGTTTAATGAAGAGAAGGACCAGGGGGGACATGATAGCAGTGTTCCAATATCTCAGGGAATGCCACAAAGAAGAGGAAGTCAAGCTATTTTTCAAAGCGCCTGAAGGCAGGACAAGAAGCAATGGATGGAAACTAATCAAGGAGAGAAGAGAAACTTCCTGACAGTTAGAACAATTAACTAGTGGAACAACCTGCCTCCAGAAGTGGTGAATGCTCCAACACTGGAAGTTTTTAAGAAGAGACTGGACAGCCATTTGTCCAAAATGGTATAGGGTTTCCTGCAGGGGGTTGGACTATATGACTTCCAAAGTCCCTTCCAATTTTTTTTTATTATTATTATTATTATTATTATTATTATTATTATTATTATTATTATTATTATTATTATTATTATTATTATTATTATTATTAATAATAATAATAATAATAATAATAATAATAATAATGGTCTCAGATTTTATTCATAATAAAATCAGATTCAGATTTGGACCTTTAGTCATTCAGATTTATTCATAATAATTCTTTATATATACATTTAATTACTCTAGACCTGATAATTTACCTCAGAAATTTTTAGAAATATCTATCTCAGCATTTTTCAGAAATGTCATATAGAATTAATAACTCTTCTTATAAAAATATGAGGTTCTGGGATGCCTAACTAGAGTCAGTGTGGTACACGGTTAATTTGTTGGACTGATTCTGAAGAGACCCTTGTCCAAGTCCATCCTCAGCCACAGAAGTTTTCTAGGCAATTTTATTTTATTATTATTATTATTATTTATTAAATTTATATCCCACCCTTCTCCTTGCGGACTCAGGGCGGCTGACAATCGATTAAAAATACACAAATAACAATTACAGAATTAAAATTAATTAAGAAGAAATATTTAAATATAGTCTAATTAAAATATGATTAAAACCCCTCTAAAAATTGCCCTAGGCCAGTCCCGCTTGTTGGAATAGCCATGTCTTAAGGGCGCGGCGGAAGGAAGGGAG
>NW_015386567.1:938344-951374 GCF_001527695.2 Protobothrops mucrosquamatus | reverse complement strand
TCAATTTCAACTTCTTTAGGTCTCTTTTTTTGGCTGCATACCACCTCTCGGGGCTCCATACCCCGTCATCGAGGCAGGCCCCTAAGATTAAACTGGGCCATACCTGCGCGAGGGGGGAATCGCGCAGGGCCAGCAGCTCTGACCTGAGGTACATCCCAGTCCGTTCACAGAGTCCAGAGTCCCACAGCAGAAAAGCCAAAACAGGGGGGTAACCTACAGGATTTTTGTTGAGGAAAATACAAGGAGGGAATGATATGCATTGATTTCTTCACAAAGAGGCAAAAAATAATTCTGAACACTAAATATATGTGAAGCTCTAAGAGGTTACCTAAGGGCTTAATTTTAATGATATATAGATGTTTAATTTAGCATGCATTTGAGTATAAAATTTGTGTAGGAAGGTTATCTCTCTCTGCCATTATCTTGCTTTCAGTGGTGAAGGATGTCGCATGAGTACCCAAGATCTTCAGCACAACCACTAAAATAACTTCAGCTCAGCTCTAGGAAATATCATTGAAAAAACACACAGCTTGTCTTTAACATCCTTCAGATGTTACTTTTCTATTTATGTGGCTTATCTCCCTAGCTATAAAAATATTTGAAAATTAGTTGTCTTGCCATTATTGTTATTGTTAACCAGTTAAAATGTTTAGGTGTGTGATGCATTGCTTCTCTTCTTTATGTCAATGGAAATGGATCTATAATGTATTAGATATTAATCAATAAGCTACCTGGAGCATCACAAATAATAATTGCATGCTCTTAGAAGAAAACACCAAGTCTTACATGGCAGAATTGGATATCAAAAAAACATGTGACTTACTTACTTCAAAAAATTAACAGACAGTATTAGAAAACTGAAAACATGAATCACCTAGACATGTTTGTGACAGAATAAGCTCCTTTTATTTTCTCTTATTTTCATTGTATTCCAACTAGTTCTTCCCCAATCAGCTGTAATTTTGAAATTCAGTCCTCTAAAATGACATATGTTCAGTTTGGACCACCAAGCTCCCTTATTTGTTGCTGTTTTCTCTCTCAGCTCAACTACCTCACAGGGTTGTTGTGGGGAAACTAGGAAGAGGGTGTTGGATATGTTTGTGTTTTTTGTAAAAATAAAAAGCGGGATATTAATATACAAAATAAATAAATATTAGGTACAGTAATGGTTTCATTTCAATGCTTGATATAACTGATATTTCTTTTAAAATATTCTATAAAAATGGAGATTTTCTGGAGTGAGTAATCAGCTGAGGATCTAAACAGACTATTTCCAATCTATTCCTTTATGTAGATCATTACCTCATGATCAGACATTTTTAGAAATTTATCAGTCAGACATCAGCAATGTGGAACATTATCTCCATTTTCTGAACTTTAAAGTACTGTGCTCTGACATCACAACTGCAATTTTTGATTATGAAAAAAATTAAGTACAAATGAAGTTGCTGTTTGGCTTGAATGAAGAGTGACAGGATTCATATTTACTTCAAACTTCATGAGCCGCCTATGACTGTAGACAATATTATAATAAACTCAATAATTATTAATATATAATGCATTTTGTTCTATTTATTATAATAATAATAAAGTTGGAAGGGACCTTGGAGGTCTTCAAGTCCAACCCCCTGCTCAGGCAGGTAACCCTATACTGTTTCAGACAAATGGCTGTCCAGTTTCTTCTTAAAAACTTCCACTGTTGGAGCATTCACCGCTTCTGGAGGCAGGTTAATTGTTCTCACTGTCAGAAAGTTTCTCCTTAGTTCCAGGTTGCTTCTCTCCTTGATTAGTTTCCACCCGTTGCTCCTTGTCCTGCCTTCAGGCACTTTGGAGAATAGCTTGACTCCCTCTTCTTTGGGGCAGCCCCTGAGATATTGGAATACCGCTATCCTGTCCCTCCTCGTCCTTCTCTTCATTAGCTTCCAGCCCCCTAATCATCTTTGTTGCTCTTCTCTGCACTCAGCTTCCATGTATATTCCCAGTTTAATTTAATATGGCAATCAGGCTAATTTTTAAAATGACTCATGATAAGAGATTAAATCGAGTAGTGTTTGGTTTTTTAAAAAATACCTTACCCTACTTTGCTTCAGTTTCAGCTATCATCAATGTACAATAAAGACTTCAACATATCTGTCTTATGGGAATGTATTCCTCAAAGGAAAAAAGAATTTCCATCCCTTCCTTATGATAAGAGTGATGTAGGAGAAGGAGTGGCAAAACATGGGAGTGGAATCAAAACAGGAATCAGCTTAGAGACTCTTGGTAGCAATAGCAATATCACTTAAAGTTAGATACTACTTCACAGTGCTTTACAGCTCTCTCTAAGCAATTTACAGAGGCAGCATATTGCTCCTAACAATCTGGGTCCTCATTTTAGTAACCTTGGAAGAATGGAAGGCTGAGTCAACCTTGAGCCCATGAGAATCGAACTGCTGAACTGCCAGCAGAATTAGCCTGCAGTACTGCATTCTAGAAAGATTGAGGGCAATAGAAGAAGGAGATGACAGAGAATGAGGTGGCTGGATGGAGTCACTGAAGCAGTAGGTGTGAGCTTAAATGGACTCCAGAAGATGGTAGAGGACAGGAAGGTCTGGAGGAACGTTGTCCATGGGGTCACGATGGGTCAGACACAACTTTGCAACTAACAACATCAACAACTCCATTCTAACCACTGCACCACTACCATTTAGTCCACCCCTTTTGAATTCCATTGATTCTTATCTGATGCCAGGATATTAATTAGTACATTCTTGTGCCTAGGTACATTTAGTAATAAATTAGTTTAATTGGAACTTCACATATGGACCTGATCTTTCACACCTAACAAATGATGGCATATCTTTAAATGTATTTATATAATTATATGAAAATATTATCTGTCTTAGTGATTTTTTTTTTGAAAGGCAGATTATAGACACACACACAGAGACATGCACACACACACAGGTATCTATGTGTTTATTCTGAAATTATCATTTGTAATATAGGAAAAATTATAATGTTCATTTTGTATGTCTTCCACTGAATATGAATGCTCATTCAAATATCTCAACTGAATTTCCTATAATCAGTTCCTTGCCAATCCAATTACCCAAAACAACAACACAAAACCCAGCACATACTGCATTTCATTACAAAAATCAGGGCAAATTACAATGCATTTAAAATCAAGCTTTTAAAATAAAGATATAAGAGCAGAATCAGATAGCAATCTTGGTAAAAGACAGGAGTTTTAATGGTTCATGGTAGGAAATAAGAAAAAAAAGATAGAAATGTGAAAGAAATTGATGATTATTTTCTATATAATGCTTTTTTGTTCATTTAAGTACCTCTTCAAGCTATGACTGTAATACTAATCACGTTTAGCAGATTTATATGCATTCAAGCTAGCAAACTGAACAAATTTTGTAGATTGTTCCAAGGTGACTTCTGAGTAGACAGCAGACTTATTTTTTTTTTCATGATAACATGTTTACATTGAAGTTCACAGCAGAAGTTTCTATATGGCTAACAGCTCAGGGAAGGACATAAGGCATGTATAGCATTACTCACAGTATTAATGTATACTAGACAAGGATGGTTACAGAAGGCTGGACTTGAATTTAGTGTTATTTATGGACTTTCTGAGGATTTTTTGGCAAGTAACTTCATGTCAAGTGTCCCATTTTAAATAGTAGTGGCACACCCAGTGGGACTGATGCAAGAAGAGATGAGATTTGTAAATCAATCTGCATAATAAAATAACCAAAGAAAGGCATAGCAAGCTTGTTATCTCTGTTTGCAGCTTGAATAAATTAGGATTAATGAATTGGGTCTTTGTATGAAGGACAATCCATCCCTTCTATCTAGGCAACATTTCCCATACCTTTTTATCTTACCATTCCTTTTGTGTGTGTTTTGGCAAGTGTTTGAGTTGTTATTTTACTTCTTGGTAGAATAAATCTGATGGGAGGGGGACTGTCTGACTACAGCATTTTTATTGAACTTATTTATATAATACTCTTTTTATCTTAGAAACAATCTTGCTCAGAAAAGTAAATATTTGTGTTTCAATTGTATGGATTGTTTTTATTTTGAGATTCCAATATAAAGCTTGATTCAACTATAACATGAATTGTGATTTCCCTTTAGGAAATAAAATTATGGTGCTCCTGAATTTGTATACTGTTTACGTTTTACTATTTTGTACATCAGAAAAGAGCATAAGAAAATAGGCACTTCACATTGAGGATGAGATAGGGCATTTTTCCATTTTACTCATTAATCTCAACAGTCTAGCAGTTAGTTCTTCTAGAGAATGAACTTATGACTTTCTTTAGAGAATGCAGCTTCTAATTTCTGCTACTGACTTTTACCTTTGTACCTCATTATTTTAGGAATTATGATTTCTTAAAGCTAAGGTCATTGGCAATAAGTTGGATCAAAGCATAATCTCCAAAAACTGTGTTCCAATTTCAGCTGTCAGGTAGTTAGTTATTGCTGTAATTCAATCTGTTTTTCCTTATGGACTGAAAAAGAGGAAGGCTCGAAGGAAAAGAATCTTAGGGCCCTTCTCCACAACTCAGTGCTATCTCGTATTAGTCCTTAAGGCATCAGAAAACAATATTTTCTGCCTCTACCACTGATCCCTAGTTTGTTCCATGGATGATGTTGATGATTGGTTCTCCATACAAGACATATTAAAGTATAGAACTGGCAGATTCTCTCCACTTTATTTCTCTTCCTCCGTAGTCATAGATGAATGAGTTTAAGAGCCAACCAGAACAATACTTGGTCACTAAACATCTGCCATTATTGATCAGCTGCTGTTCAGCTAGGTCTCCAAGTTAGAATTTGGTTCAAAGACCTGAAGAATACAGGGGAAGAACCCAGTTTGGAAGAAAAAGCCTCTAACAACACAGAGCAGAATGTCTTTGAAAGATGGTGCCTAGGAGCTGATCGGTGCTAGGTTGATTGTATCTCTAGAGATCACTGATTAGATCACAAACAGTGTGGTTAATAAAGCAGATCAGATAATATCCATGGCAAAACCGTGCTGGGATAAGAGGGAAGACATTACATTTAACACTGGTACAGTTAAGAATATCTTAAGGCAACCTTAGGTTTCAACTAAAGATCCGATGAAGGCAATGTCATGAGGTCACAATAGAAAAAGGTAACCTCAGCATGTTGTGCTGCAATTAGATGGAAGTATGAGGAACACCTCTGGTCTTGCCGTTACAGCAGAAAATTAGATTCTATTTTTTTTACTTTATTTCTATGTTAACTGGACCTACTTTTTTAAAAAAAAACAACGTAAATATCTTCAAAAATTGCATTATTTGTGTTTAAACTTGGAATATCACTGTGCAGGATTTTGATAAGTCTGCCTTTTTCAAAGGACTTGAAATGAGGACATATGTTGCTGGAGGCATTTTTAGTAGGTATAATAGACAATATACACAGAATTCATACACCATTCTTTCTTTGCTTTAGATAGCAGCATCAAGATGGGGCTGCCTGAGGATTATGGATTTTGTAATCTGTAGGGTACATCTGTAAATTGGGAAAAGGTATTATAGGTTTTAACATATTTGTACTCTTAAAAACTCTGAAGTTGACTTTAAAGATCAACTTAAACCAACATTTTTATATATGATAAATTAAAATTAACTATAACTATCCAGCTGAACAAATGTGTTGGCAGTGAAGATTATCAATCAATCTAAAGGTCGTTCCTAGTCCATGGGCCAGCAATGACTTTGGTTATTGTGCAGTCAGCATTTTACTCAAAGACAGCAAATGTCCTTAATACTTAATATCCTGCCTCTACAAAATGGCTTAGATATCTCCAATTCAATTATCTATTGATCAAAGATACTTTGGAGGAAAAATCATTCTGGGATATGGTAGCCTGATTACATATGTTAGGATTTTATGATGTCCTTGTACCTTTTTTATAGACTTGTCAAGTACCACTTCTGGATATGATTTATTGCTGAGGAAATATGACTGATACCGTAGGTAGGTTCTGAGAAGAAAATAATTATAATGTGCCAGTAATTTGTGATTATTTCATATGCAAGTATCTATTACAATAAACAGCAAGTAAAAAATGGATTAAAATTTACATAGAGACTTATAGATATATATGGAGACACCAATAGAGTTATGCTCTAAATTTACATATTAAATCATTTACTAAGACGTAAATTTGTGGTGATTTTCACTAACCGTGCACTTTCAATTTTCATTACATAGAACCTACTTTTTCATTATATAGAACCTCCTGCTAGTCAATTTCACTGAATGATCCTAGATTATTTCAAAGAAAGAAAAATGTTCCTCTTAACCCACTTTCTCCTCCCTTAAGCCTTCCACTTTCTCCACCTTTCCTTATCCCTCTTCTCTCTGCAAAACTTTTCAGACCAAAATGCCACTTACCTATCTACCTGTACCATCTACCCATTACATATCAAGATTGAATGCAACAATCTTTCAGTCTAAGCATCTTTAATATATATGTTTCAACTCAGAATTTTCAACATTGTTTAGGCTAGCTAGGAATTCTTGAATTTTGACTTCTGGAAGTGCTTTAATTAAGGAAGAGTGCTATACATCAATAAAATCATAATATAAAAATATGAAACATCCATACCTCAAGATTTGCACTTCAATACTGTGTTTTTTCTGATTAAATCATTATCCCTACTAAAAGAAAAAAATGACAGAAGAGAGATTTTATAACAATTATGACTGTCAGTGTACATTAAAATTATAGGCTGAAAGCTGCCACCCAACCAATCATTCAACATACGTGGTCTTTATTGTTCTGATTTAGGAAGCAGTGAACTAGAGAAGTGAATTATAAATATGATGAGATTTATTTTATTAGTTTTGTGCAGAGATTATAGAACTAGCCAGACTCTGCTTGATTTCTCTGCCAAGTATAATAAGTTAATAAATTAATCCAGGTAATGTGTGCCAAGATTTTATCCAGTCACTGTGTACTGTGAATACAACAAAAATTACATTGAATTGAACATGCTGAGTTAAACATACACAATGTATTGTATATGGAAATGTTACCAACATAAAATCATTCATAATACTTAGTAGTAAAATGCCCTTGAATGAAGGTTAAGCTCTCTTAACTATATAACAAATTATGAAAAAATGTATTTATAAAACCCGGAAATTTCAGCTAAACTGACTTCACGTTTTCTGTTGTCTGTTTCTGTAAATCTTAGAAAAAGAGAAGCAAAATTAAGCACATGGGAACAAGCAGAATTGATAAATTAATTATCATGTGAGCAAGTACAATTAACCTGAACTTCACCTTCTTACTGTTGTGGCTATCTGGATTATCCTTTTAATTACTTGCTTTTCAGAGAGATCATTCTCTATAGAGTGGGGAGGAAAGGTTGTTCAATAAGAAAACAAAGATAAAAATCAGTTCAATCCTCTTTACATGCTATAGGCAATTAATTTTATAAATGCATGAAGTCAATGTTGTCTAACTTTATTAAAATTGGTACTGTATAATCTAATTACCATGCATGAAAAATGTTGTATGACATTTGAGTTGAGCTGCAGCCTATATTTTTATATTTATTATTGCTAATTTTGTCACCTTCACAAAGATGCTGTTTTCTGAACTTTATCTGCACCCTAAGTGTTATTTTCTTGCTTCTTGGGAACTGAACCAATAACCTTTGTTTGATTCCTGATCAATACAGTAAAGCAGTTCAGGCCACTATGTGAATTTTATTCACAATATTTTATAAATGAACAATCAGAATCTTTTTGCACAAGCCCAGAAAAGTTTGCAACTTTTGACATGGCACCATGTGTCTTCTTAAGGAGACGTGGTAGGCTGTGAAACTGTGCCAGCAGTGACAGGTTTGTGGGAGGGAGGGGCAAAGTGTGGGAAGAAAAGGGAACCTTTTCAATCCCACAACCAGGTTGCTTTATTGATTTGCTTCAAGTGATTATTTGTAGTTCTGTTCCCCAGTACAAGAACTTGTACTTCTTTCCTATCCTATTAATTAATTAAATGGTAGAATATCAGGAAGAGCAGAATACCATGCTAGAAACTGCAATGCACCAATTATTATTTTCAGAAATGCTGTACTATGTGTATTCTAATTGTAATGCAAATGATGCATTGTGGTGTAAATCATCTAGTCACTGTATTTTACCCACATTATTTCCTATTACTTGTAAGCAATTGGACTAACGAAGGATGAAACTGGTAGAATGGTAAATTGCAACCTTTGCTTAGTTTTTTTTCTCTTCACTGTAGCTAAGAAATCTCTAGCCACTACCTCAATAGAAAGGAAAAGCTAGTAACACACTGGGCTGTAGATTTACTATATTGATAAAAGTGGGGATGAGTTGGCTTTCCTTGTGACCCCCAGAGAGCCAAATGAGGGATAATTAGAATCACATTTAGAATCCCTGTACGATCACAGCTTACATCATCCACATTAAAAAAAAGGTGATGTAATCTCACTATATAATTTTTTTCTGGCAGCATTAATCACAAGCTTATGGATCTGAGGTATATTTTATATGCTCATCGGGATGGAAAGAGTAAAAAAAAAAAAGGAGTTAATGTGGAAGAGAGGCAGCCCACACTTCCTCTATAACATCTAATTATATAGTGACAAGTGCATTATTTAGTTCTTTCTTCCAACAGTTGAAGTGAGAGCAGAAAACACGGATCTCTACATGTGTTTTGCATTGCATTTTAAGAATGCTACAGATAAGAAATTAAGTGAAATTTGTCAGAAGATTGAAAACACACCCTGTAAGAAAAGTCTGAAAGGAGTACATTCTGTTTTGCTTTAAGAACAGCAGAGATAGGATTGCAATTGAAAACCGGTCTCATAGAATATTACTCTGAGATGGCCTCTAAAGAGAGGTTAAATAGCTGAAAGATACCCTGCACTGAACAAGAGCTTGGCTTTGATGACCTGCAAAATCCTTAGTTCTGCTTCATAGCTGGCATTATTCAGAGAGCAAAGCAGAGCTGAGATGCAATGTCCCATTTCATAGGACAGGGCACTGTGTATCAGTGGGAAGATCATAAAAAGACATGGGAGGGAAAGTTGAAAATATGCAATAAAGAAACATCTATAGCAGTGTTCCATTATTTGATGGGATCCTACAAAGAAGAGGGGGTCAACCTATTTTCCAAAGCACCAGAAGGCAAGACAAGAAACAATGGCTGGAAATTAATCAAGGAGAAAAGCAACCTAGAACTAAGGAGAAATTTCCTAATGGTGAGAACAATTAACCAGTGGAATGGCTTGCCTTCAGAAGTTGTGGGTGCTCCATCACTAGAGGCTTTTAAGAAGAGACTGGACAGTCATTTGTCTGAAATGGTATAGGGTCTCCTGCTTGAGCAGGGGGTTATACTAGAAGACTTCCAAGGTCCCTTCCACTCTGTTATTCTGATTCTGTTTAAATATAGAACAAAAGATTCAGTGAGTTGAGAATTTCCATCCTGCAGACAGCAAGCCTTGTGTGGATGATGGGAAATTATGCAGCACAGTTTTGAAAGAGTAGGTATCTCAAACCTAAATAAAATAAAACTTTTAAGTAAAATCAATGACTTTGGTACTATAGAAATTGTAAATCACATAAATATACAAGTGTTAACAATAGAAACTGTAAGTAACTGGCACCTCCTTGTGCAGTAATTGGGATTTTTTATGGACAGAAGGATTTATCTCCATAAGGAAGGCACTGCTAGGCTTTAAGATGCACTAAAAATAGAAAATGATATATTTTATATTTCTTAAATATTTAATCCTTGCAGTGCAGTAGTAGGCATACTGCCATCTTAATGGCTATTGGGGAAGAAGATTACTCTCTTGAGTCCTTCAGCTTTTAACATTAATCTGCAAGTTGTGCAACATTTTATAGGCTTATTTTTTATTCAAATATAATCTATGTTTAAAATAATAACCAGAAGTATTCAGCTTTGGGGAAGAAACATGGCTATTTGCACTGGAGCTAGTTAGTCTTACACAGTACAATAATCACTGATATCACTCATCTTCTTTATTTTATTTAATATTTTTGCTGATTCCTTTTCTGCTTTTTGACTTTTTTTTAAAAAAAAAAATCCAAATGAGATGTGTGTTATGTGCCTGGCAAAATGCTGCAGTTGTCTGAAGTTTAATTCTATAAGCATGCAAAACTCAGATGCTTGGCCAATAATGCCTCAGAAGGGACGGATTTTTATTGTCTTTATTTCAAATATAACTGAGCAGATTTATATTCCCAATCCATATTTGTTTTTTATGAATATTTTCCATTTCACCTGCCTTCTCCTGTTTGCTGTCCCTAAGCAATGTTGCCATCCTCATATTGAAAAGACAAGTACAAGTTCTTTCCCTGATCAGTTGTAGATAATATATTTGATGAGAAGGAAGTAGAGATAATTTCAAGTATGAATGCTTAATAAAAATGGTTAATGGCATGCTTGACATCTAGGTTGTTGCAAAGGTTACAGCCACATAAATAAAGGATTGACCTGGATCAGGCAAGAAAATATTGTACTTCCGGATATAGGTGAAGGAACCAGTGATAGAACATTTGCAGACAATACTGCATTGTAGAGAAAGAATTCTATCAACTACTTAGGAGTGGATATTTTATAACAACAATAAAGAATGTTCTAGTGCACAGCTAAACACCAGTCTGAAAAACAATTAGATATTTTAATAAAAAAGAGGCATGTGTTTACCCTCATGCTGCTTTATAAATACATGCTGTTTAATAAATGCATATTTATTAAATACTGTTTAATAAAGGCATATTTCAACTGAATGTAGTTGTTCCTCGACTTACATTTTGTTTAGCGACCATGCAAAGATACATCAGCATTGGAAAAAAGTGACGTATGATCCAGTCCTCATACTTATCCCAGCATCCCCACAGTCATATGATCAAAATTTGGGGATGGCATGTATTTACAGAGATTGCACATCCTAACTGCCATTTAATAATAATAATAAAGTTGGAAGGGACCTTGGAAGTCATCTAGTCCAACCCCTTGCTCAGGCAGGAAACCCTATACCATTTCAGACAAATGGCTGTCCAGTCTCTTCTTAAAAACTTCCAGTGTTGCAACCTTCCCAGCCGGCTTCTGACAGAGGAAACTGGATTTGCTTAATGCTTGTGACATGAGTCACAATAACTATGGAGAAAAAAAAGTTGTAAAAATGAGCATGGCTCAATAATTACTTTGCTTAGCAAGGGAAATTCTGGTCCCAATTGTTCTAAGTCGAGGACTGTCCGTATGTTGCCAAGCAAATATTCTTGGTAAGTGTCCCTCATGAAGGACATGTTGTGATTGTCCCAATGTCAAAGCTGTTTCATGCAAGAACCAACCAGTAACTCTCTTTGAGCAGATCCAAACATGTCTTGGGTCCCAACACAACTGAGTGGGTATCTGGGTCACGTTTTGTCCTCTGTATAGAGGAAGCTGTGGGGAAACAAATCATTTGTGATGCAGAGCTCAGTGAAGGAAAACTATTCTGCAAAACAATTCTGCACCCACCCCCACCCCCCAAAAAAGACTAATAATCTGTCTCTTTAAAAATGGCCATGTGAATAAAACTGTGTGTTGAAAAAAAAAAAGACTACTGAATTGCTTTGTGTTCCTCCATTGTGTGTGTGTGTGTGTGTGTGTGTGTGAGTGAGTGTGTTTAAATTTCTTTCAAAAAAACCCCCACCTGCATCACACTGAAACAATCTGACTTCAAGTAAGTGCTTCTTTATACCTGCAGGTATTTCTAAATATGTACTTTAATGGAGCATAAGGAAATCCATTTCTCTAATGTATTTCCTACTAGCCCCAACATATCATGTTCAGCATTTTATCTTACAAGGCACTTAGAAGTAAAAAAAAAATGTAAGTGAAAGGAAGGGGGAGGTTGATATATATATATATATATATATATATATATATATATATATATATATATATATATATATATATATATATATATATATATATATATATATATATATATATATATATATATTACACCAGTATTTGATGGAAAGATAATTGGGTGAGCTGAGGACAACTTGTTTTCCTCTTGAAATTGGAGGTCTAGCCTGGTGAGATGAATCTCTTCTGTTTTCCTCTGAAAAAGACTGCAATATATTTTCTCATCAGTGTCAGCAGCCACTAAAGAACGAACGCCAGGGCAGCTAATGTTATGCTTGTCAAACACAAACAAATTTGGTTTGGAGAGAGGGCAAAGCACAAAGCTTCTCCTCAACTGAAAGGAGCACATTAAGCGCGACCCCCTTTTTCGGGAGCGCCTGTATGCTTGTAGAGAAAGTGCTCAAGATATATAATTAATGTTAGCTAACTCCCAGTAAGGTTAATTGTTGCTCCTCTGAACGCTAATCTGCACAAAGCTGATAAACCCCACAAAGAATAAAAAAAAAAATAGGTCACAGAAAAGTCATTGCCTTTTTTTAAAAAATAAAAAATAAAATAAATGCTGAACAGGATTAATTATTAAATTTAGGAGTATTTCTGCAGAGGAATTCAGAGAAGTATTTGCACTAGATACCTTTTGGTAATAAATAATACCAATAATAATAAATGTCCAAGTCTCACCTATCCTCTGAATGTGTTAATCAAAGCTTTTGAATGAATTAATTCTTATCTTACATGGATGCCGTAGAGGTGGCATTTGCAAAATAAGGCTGCAGTTACCAACAAGACACAGTAATTGCTGAGAGCAATTGAGCTTCCATACCTGAAGATTTCCTACTATTTTCGACAATTACATTATCAGAGCTATCTTGTAATTGAAATTGGAGGCCGTGCGAGTCTGGATGGGGAGGAACAGGCTTCGTCTCAACCCGTCCAAGACCGAGTGGCTGTGGTTTCCGGCGTCACGTCATAGCCAGTTGGTTCCATCTCTGGCTATCGGGGGCGAGTCATTAGCCCCCGCGGAGAGGGCTCGCAACCTGGGCGTCCTCCTGGATGCTCGGCTGTCTTTAGACGATCATG
>NW_015386567.1:925852-937647 GCF_001527695.2 Protobothrops mucrosquamatus | reverse complement strand
TTAACTTTTGTTTAATAAAGAGGACTCTTAACTGTTTTAGGAATGCAAAATTAGTGATGATTAGTGCTAACTCTTATTGCTGAACATGGACATTTTACATTTATTTAGAATTGTTAACTCCCCCAAACAAAACATGTTTAGGAAATGTGATAAAATTGGAAATGTGATAAAATTCTATCCAGCTTTTAAGCATATTGTTATTACCTTTTCTGTGGCATATTTTAAACTATTACAGAAATTTATAAATTCTTATAAAGATTAGGTAGATACATATATAGTGAGGAAATTATATGTCGATTAGTCAGAGCTGCACAGTTACTGTATATCCTATATATTAAAAACTTTAATTTTTCCATTTTCAATGTACCATTTGATTTTTTTTACATAGTTTTAATTTTTAAGTGCATTATCTTTACTGTAGCTTCATTTTAAGATGTGAAGAGTATATTGGTCATACACACTTTTATAGATTAAGTATAGTTGGCTGAATGACTATTTTCAAAGTCGACTTGTTCATGGCTTCACTTCATCTTGGTGGGATTGTTCTGGTCAATCTTTTTATCAATGACTTGGATGAGGGAGTATAAGGAGAGAAATGAGACAAAATTGGAAACAGTGACAAATAATTTAGATGAATGAGAAAATATTCAAAAAGGTCCAGCAGGGCTTGAGCAATGAATGGAAATGAATAGAATAGAATTTTACAGGGAGCAAAAAGCACCTGAATAGGAAAAAAAAATTAAGGATCCTAAAGGATACTTGGCAGTAATAACAATAGCAATAGCACTTAGACTTATATACCGCTTTACAGTGTTTTACAGCCCTCTCTAAGCAGTTTACAGAGTCAGCCAGTAGTGGGATTAAAATATGTGAACAACCGGTTCTCTGTGTGGATGCCGCTTCCGGAAGTCCATTCTGGGCCTGGGCAACAAAAAATTAGCTCCCGGTTCTGCCGAAGTGGTGCGAACTGGCTGAATCCCACCACTGGAGTCAGCATATTGCCCCCAATAATCTGGGTCCTCACCTTTGGAAGGATGGAAGGCTGAGTCAACCTTGAGTCGGTGAGAATCAAACTGCCAAACTACAGGCAGCCAGCAGTCAGGAGAAGTAGCCTGCAGTACTGCATTTTAACCACTGAGCCACCATGTGATAGGGATCTGGCTTTTCTTGTTAACCAGGAGGTTACATGAGCTAGCAATTGATGCAAAAAAAAAGGCAAATGCTAACATGGGGTGTATTAACAAGAGCGTAAGAGTCCTGTTCACGAGAATTGTTCCACTATAACTGAACTGCGCCACAATTAAAAAATGACACCGATGAATTGGAGCATGCTCAAAGAAGAGCTACTAAAGATGGTGAAGGGTCTGGAAACCAAGCCCTGTAAGGAAGGGTTAAATAACCTGGATATGTTTAGCTTAGAAAAAAGACAGCTAAAGACAGAGATATTAAAGCAGTCTTCAAATATCCATATGGTCATCAGGCAGAAAGAGGAGTGACATTTATTCTCTATTGTTCTAGAGGGCAAGAACAGAATCAATAAATTAAAACAGCAAAGGAGGTTCAAGCTAGCTATCAGGAGGAATTTTCTGAGTGTCAGCTAGTGGAACAGGCTGCCACTTAATGTAATTAAGTTGAACTATGTCAGCAAACTAGAAAATAGTAGCAATAGTAGCAATAGTAGAAAATAGTGAACTATAGTGGAAATGGTGGGTTTCCTAGTTTTATAAAAGCTTTAGAACACACACTCTAACCCAGTGTTTCTCAACCTTGACAATTTTAAGGCATGTGGACTTCAACTCCCAGAATTCCACAGCCAGCATTGCTGGCTGTGGAATTCTGGGAGTTGAAGTCCACATGCCTTAAAATTGTCAAGGTTGAGAAACACTGCCTGAGTCTAACCCTAACCCTGACAGCTTTAGATGAAGAATTCATTCTCTTTTTCATCCCAATAGAAATGGCCAGTATTTTAAAATAATTGTGTAAAGTCCTTAGAAAAATGTGCCTTATTTATTTATTACAATTATTCATTATGTCTGGAGTATTTGCACACACCTCCTCCTTAATTGCTCAAGGACCCCTTTTGTTCAAGTATGAATCAGTTTGTTTTTGCCCTCTGACACTTAAATTTGTCCAATGCAAACTTTTCAGATGCAAATGCCTAATATAATCTTTTTAACAACACACACACACACACACACATCTACTGTGATATGCAACAAATGTTCAATAAAATACCTTTCTGGGAGTTTTTGATTTTCAAATTTTTGACGGGAGCAAGAAAAACAATTGCAGAATTTGATGCTAGTATTCCTGCCTAACAAAATCCAGTGGGCGTGAAATGCCCAGATTTACTTTTAAAATCCATAGTAGTGTTACATTACACTTCTACTCCCTAATGTGAGCAGAATAGCAATAATAAACTCCTATTCTGTCCTGATGCATTTGAGTTCCATGCTATATTTATTGGTATCTGAATTCACAATTCACATTATTCCATGTAAAACAGATCATTTTATTTCACAATCCAAGCTTCCATAGATCTAATACAACAATTAAAAACATTAAGCCCAGTAATTTTGCTTCCAAACCTTCCTTTATGGATTTTTTTTTTTAAAAGAAGTTAAAAAATAGCCAAAACTGCCACCATTTAGTTCCAAATACTGATCTGCACATAGTTGGCATGGGCATTTACATTATGAGCAAGACATTAAGTGAATTTGACATTCAGTTTACCAGCAAGTTTCACAGTACATGGGCAAAATGTTGCCCTGAATATGTAAAATATTATGATCGTTGCCATACCTAACTAATTGCATTTGAAGCATGCTGGCCATAAAATTAATTAGCAGTACAGAAAGCATCATGATAACCAGCTATAAATACTAAACACTACTAATTATTTCAGTCATAAAAGGGTCCTGCCAAGAAATATATAATGAAGCAATATGTTGCAGAGAGAGAAAAAGATCTTTTGCTTCACACATGCAACTTGCAACAACTGAACTATTTTGTTTAGCGATATTGTCATAACTAGTGGATTAACCAATTTGAATCTAAAGTAAAATGAGACCAAGCTAGGATTTTCAAGATGTTTAAAGATTGCAATGATTGTGAAAATGCAGGTGGATCGCTTGAATTGGCTGAGTATATCTGAAGCTCCAACAATTGATTTGAAAAAAAAGCAGATGACATTACAGTGAATAGCCATCTTTCGATTTTTCTGTTCCACTGAAGCATTCAGTGAATGCAGCCGACATAATAGGCTGAAGTAAACAGTGTCAGGTTCTGTTATATCAGGAGTTTTTTTTAAATCAGGCAGACAAACTATCATCAGTGCCTGAAGCCCTGTAAATCACAGTTGGTACTGAAAATGAGTTTGCTTTCTAACAAGCATTTTTGTGACTTTTTAAAGAATAGAAGATACTGATGCTTATGGTTGCTACACATAGTTATGCTACTGTTTTATTAATGAGTAAGTATGAACAGTTTATTAGATGTAATAATGGCATTAGATCCCAGTTGAAGCAAGTCAGATCGAGCTGAATGTCCTAAGAATATGAATAAAAGATGGAGTAATGGACTAAGTTCCTTTATTTGAAACTTCCAGGACAGCAAGATATCCTCTTTCACCACAACTCCTATTTTCAACACCTGTTCTTCTTGTTCTAACAAGCTCACATAGCAAAATGTGAGACAAAACTATCAGGATAGTTTATGATATATCCTTATAAGAAGGCCATATTCACTCTGTTCTCTACCTCAGGAAATTCATACTAGGCCAGTTCAGCCAGGAAGATAAAAGATTATTCCAGCCTCCTAGAGAAAGATCAATCCATTGGCATGCTGGTCAGGAATCAGCTGGAAAAGACAATTTATAGGGTGATTTCTTCTGACCTCTTTGTCTACCCCAAGATTCCTTATTATATGAAACCCTGAAGAGAAAATAGATCTCAAAAACAGAATGGAACATGTAGCCTAATCCCAAAAAATGAACCATTTTTTTAAGAGTCAGGATTCCAGTAAAGCTCTAAGGAGGATTTAGATTTTTAAGAACTATAATTCACCAAAATACCAGTGTTCATGTGCATATGTGTAGGGGGAAAAGCAAACTTTGATATGTGGAATCGCAATGTATGTTGACCCTTTTGTAAATGTATGAGAGACAAGGGGTAGGATTTGCATTATAATACCATGCCTGTCATTTTGCCTTTTGAAATTCTTATTCTACTCTCCCCCACTACAAACAACTGCACCTAAATTCAGAAGAAACTATCAGCATCTCCTTTTGTATCTTTCTGACCTAAAATTGTAATACAAAAAAATCTCAGAGCGCAGATTGAGAATCATCTGTCTCTCCAGCCTTCTAAAGGTCTCAGTTAAGTGGAGGCAATTCTGCTGTGATAGCTCAGAAGTTGAGAATGAATCCAGTTTAATAGCTTCAAAAATGAAATCACCAGGCTCCAGATAGTGTGAAAAACCCAAACCTGTATATCTGTATATTTCACTTGTTATGGGTAACCAGTCCCTAGATGCCTTCCTCATAGTCAGGCCATTTTCTGAATGAATGTTGCCATAGACAATGTCAAACAAGCCATCTTTAACAATCACGGAGCTTTTTATTAAATGAAATACTCAAAGAAAATAAGGGGCTTTTGTTTTCCAAATGTCTTGACTGCCATAGAAACAATCTGACTTTATTTATACAAACTGAAAAATCAGGCCAATTAAAAATCTAGTACGTATATTGGCTCAACTTGTGAATCTTGTTTAGTTTAGGGCAGGGGTAGGCAACCTTGGCTCTTTTATGACTCGTGGACTTCAACTCCCAGAATTCCTGAGCCAGCTATTCTGGGAGTTGAAGTCCATGGGTCATAAAAGAGCCAAGGTTGCCTACTCCTGGTTTAGGGGCATAGTATGCTGGATGAATGATCCTTCTGGTTATTATTTAATGTTTTAGCTGAACTCAAAAAATAGATTAACATAATAACCAAATTTGGCAACTGATATGGCCAAGTGCTGTTATAATACCTGGTTAAATGTGTGACAGCTGTCAAACTAAGGGACTTGGTTATCGCTTAGGTTTACTTCTTTTCACAATATAAATTGTTGGGTATATACAAAATCCTTTTCATCCTCATTTTGTTTTGTTTGCCTTTGTTCCCTTAAATATTTTCTTAGAGTCAGAAAAAATGGCTATAAAAACATTAACTTACTTTTGAACAATTCAAGAGATTTTTCAACCCACAACTGGAATATGATTAAGGTAATAAGGTGAGGGTCAAGCTAGTTCAAATGTAAACATACATTCACAGTGTATACTTGGGGAGCTGACTTGAACTCACCAGTACCAGTACAGATCTGGGCTGCAAACAATCAAACAAATATTAGTTGGAGCAAGGATAATGCCATTAAATGAGGGAAGAGATCTTTGGGGAACTATCTCCACATTTGAGAGAGAGGAAAGGAAATACATGATTCTTTTTTATTGCTGTGTGATTGTTTTCTATTGAAAATTCTCAGGGAATCACAGGACTTTTATTTTATTAATGCAATAAACAACCCATATAAAAACAAACAAACAATTAAAATGATAAAAAATAGCAGTAAGCATTTCAATGAATGGTAGCCTTATTTTACTATAATGATCCCAAGCTAATCTAGATCTAGATCTACACCAGGGGTGTCAAACTCAATTTCATTGAGGGCCGCATCAGCATTGCGGTTGCCCTCGGGGGGCCAGATGGGTGTGGCCAGGGTGAGTGCGGCCTACTGGGTGGGCATGGACAGAGTGGGTGTGGCCTACTGGGTGAGTGTGGCCAGCTCTACATCGTTCACGTCAAGGGTGCCTTTGGGGGCCTGGGCAGGAGTGGGACAGATCTGAGGGTCTCTGGCAGAAGGGGGTGGGACCAGGGCAAGTGCCAAGGCATGGTCCACTGGAGAAGCCTCACTGTTCCTCTCAGGCCATGCGGGGGGGCTGGACAGTGGCGCGGGCTGCCCGGGGCCCTGGGCAGCAGAAGTCAAACGCCCAGCCTGGCCCTTGAGCACCTGCGGCACCAAGCCATTTCCAGACGGCCTTGTGGAGCTAAGACTGAATACATTTCAGCATAGATGGCCACCACAAAATTGTACATTGGCTCCCTGCTGCCTGGGCCAGGGCCAAGACAGCAGAGGCCATTCCCTCACTGTTTCCAGGATGGCTTCACGGGCCACATGAAACCACTTCGCGGGCCGCATCCGGCTCCCAAGCCTTGTATTTGACATGTCTGATCTACACTGATAAATGTTTCCTTCATATGTTATTAATAACATCAACTCTGCACACTATTGAATAGTTTGATCTTTTTTGGTTTTCAGTGAAGAAGAATACATCTTTTATCCATGATAGAGCATGGAGAATCTGCTTTCTTTGTCCAAATGTCAATTTCCAGACAAAAGGAATACAGTTCAAAAGAATGTGAACATTTAAAAGAATATTTAATCTTTCTCGCAGTTAATACATATAACTTCCGCGCAGAATGAAACAATTATCAGGACTGTACAAACATATGTTTAAAGGAAGCTTTAAACCCTTTGAATTTCTATTAACATGACAATGTATTCAAGACTTTTCTATATAAACAGAATAGAATCCAATAAGTCCAAAATAATATTTTTATTGAATAAGATGTCATCTAAAATCTATCAAACATATTGATGTTATCCTTCTTCCCAACATCTAGGCTACTAAGGAATCTAAAATTCTTTATTCCATTCAAGCATTTAGGTTACATATCAGGTTTTGGCTTAGTAGTTATATTTTAAAATAAAAGTTTGCTGACACTTTTGAGAATCAGCTTCTATAAAAGAATCTAAGATGTTCCTTTATTAGTGTAGAATAGATGACCCTCCCAATAGTGTTGCCTAAATTATGGGATGTCTTTTTCCCAAGGTAGCATAACTTGTTCTCTTTTTGCTGAGAAATTAAATCGGCTTTTAGGTTCATTTGGCTCTGCCAGGCAGTCTTTCTACAATTATTTTTATTTGCTGACATATTCTTATGATAGTACCTTAGCTCAGTGGCTCGATTCTGCTTGTATGGATAAAAATGCTAAACTTAATTAATATTTAGTATACTGGATATTTTGCTATAGACTTCAGTGTAAAGGGGGATTTTTACTAAACTCAAGGCAACAGATTATATTCATTTGTTAAAATATGTATTAAATAAAGAATTAGCACCTTCTAATTTTTTATTAGAAGATAAAGCTCAAATTAATCTATGAGCTGATGAACATCCATTTGAATTTGATAAATGTTATAATGCAACAGCCCACATTTGCATTGTCTTTGGGATATAAATCAAAATTAGTTATTCTGAAATAATATAAGCCATAAAATAACACATGCAGAATTAATTGTCATTATAGATTTGTATGAAACTGATTCTGTGAATATAGCAAATCATAACTTTAGTAAAATATTAATAGAAGGTTCCAAATTCAATAATTGCAAGAAAATGAACCACTAGAATATCAGTACAGAAAAAATAGTGTTGAACTTGGCCTTTATTGTTAGTGCATTAACTAACAATAATTAAATAGGATTTTCTATGCCATTAAGCAATTCATTTTATACTCAATATAGTAATATATATACTGGTTCAGTTTCCATGGCCTGCTGCTACAATCTTGTGTTTTCAGCTTCTTATTTTCATTACTCCAAAGGGTTCATTGTTCTGTTGTAGATGAGCCATAATAATAGCTTGCTGTGTTTCCAGTTTTGCTGAGAATCAGAATATGTTCTATTTTAATTAATCTGTGCATTCCTCGATATAAGGGAAGCACTCTGAAGAGTTCTCATAAAATCATATATAGTAATATAGTGGATCTGAAACCCAATAAGATACAAAAAAAATATTTCTCCATTCTTGCTTATTATGATTGAACAAATTGAAATAGTTGAATAAACAAGTTTTAAATGGTTCAGAATCCCCTCTAGAACTAGCTATTTGAAAACTTTAGAAGGGAAAGAAACAAGGCATTGAAATGTATGGTATATAAGCATCAGTGAAAGATAGCTTTGGTATGTGTATGCAATATTTCTTTTTTTTTTTTTTTAAATGATTAATTCAACAGAATATTGTTTTGATTGAATTGATTATATCGAGTCATTTAATGAAGAAACGGATGGGCATAGCTAAATGTTAGAGATGTAATACTCACAATACAACTTTGTCATGTGCTCTAGTGAGTTCCATCTGGATAGACATGATTTCACATATTTGTTCTGGGCAAAAATCACTGTTTTGGATATGCTTACGTTCTCTCTACAGTAATAGTTTAGAGACTAATCTAAGGACAACCGAAATGGATATTGCATGTTTGTATGATTGGAAAGATATTTATACAAGGATAGCTATATAATCCTCCATCTATTATAAATGAAATAATACTTCATTGGGAGCCTGCATATACCACCAGAGGATTCTGGAAGAATGAAGAAAAGCTCACTGGAAGCAACTGAAAAGTGGAACTTTGTCTCATTGTATCAAGCTAGCAGCCCACACAGATATTACAACTACCTAAGAACCTAAATCAGGAAATCTACAGGAGACTGTCTCTTTGCATCTGCCCAACCCTTGAGAGCAATGAAGTCATGGAGAAAGGGGCTAGCACTGTGGTGACCTGCAAGGTGTGTACTGTGTTTGGATTCCAGCCTAGGGAGGACTCCAATTGTAATTGCACCAAATGAAAACTAATCAGATTGCTGGTGGAAAAATTGGAGGATCTAGAACAGGGGTGTCAAACTGCCGGCCCAGGGGCTGGACGCGTCACGCGGAAGCCATGCCCACCTCATTGCCAGCAATGGCAAAACAGTCCTGATTCGTTGTGTGACGTCACGTGACATTGCAAGTTTGACATGTCTGATCTAGAGGCATATCTAGCCACTCTGAGACTCATCTGTGCAAATAAGAAATTCCTAGACAAGCCAGCATCCTGAAAGTTAGCTGATTATTTTGGTTCCTGGGCTCCACTCAGCTTCCAGACAAATAATTATCCACTGTAGCATCCTAATAAGATGCTATTAATTAACAGATATTTAAAATACATTCTGACTGTGTCATTACATTGTGTGTACTTTTAAGTTGGTGAAATGTGAGCAATAGTATATTGGCTAGAAAAACATTCTCTAGAGATGATATCCTGTGTTGCATAGAATAGCATGCATATCCTTAGGACATATTCATACCAGACCTATCTCTGCTGTCAGAATGGAATGCTGCATGTGGCAGGATGATGGTAACCTATATTGTATCTAGATTGCATCTCTAGCTTGCAAAAAAAAAAATGCTATGTGAAACCCTCAATTGAAGAAAAAGTTGGAGATCGATTTACAAGCCCATCTGGTAATTAGAAGGAAATATGATTGCAACTTTTCATGTAAAACAAATAAATGGTTAAAAAATGAAATAATGCAATCAAAGATATGAAATAGAAGTGTTGTATTCTCTCACTCTCTGAAACTAAAAGAAAGAAGAAAAATATAATACACTTGAATAAAGCTAGAGTGATCTTGTGTGGCAAAGTTAATTGATGTGTACTGGAGAATGGAGGTGTAAATTTAATTATGAATGAACAAGGTAAAATGTACATCAGAAAGCATGAATTGATGTCATCTAGGTTGCTTTAGATTTGGACTTTAGTAAAAGTCCATAGACTGGTAACAATTACTTATACTGCTCCAGGGAATAATAGAAGAGCCAGAGATACGTGCAAGATATGTGTGTGGGTATATATGTATGTGTTTGTATATATATGAATTGAATGGATAAATGGTATTGAGACAAGAAAAAAAGGTAATTGGACCATTTGAGGATCCAAAAATCAACAATAATGATGACTGTTAATGGCTGTTAAACTATCATGGCAACAGTGATTATTTTTATCTGCTAAAAAAAAGCAGACATATCTTTTTAATATATGTCTTGAGTGTGTGTGTGTGTATATATATATATATATATATATATATATATATATATATATATATATATATATATATATATATATATATATATATATATATATATATATATATATATATGTATATATAAAAAAAATAAATGAAATGAAGTGAATATAAATTGAAAAATCTGATTGATTTGATTGTTTAGATAAATAGATAACTTTTATTGTCATTTTTTATTGTGGGCACAATAGCACACATTAAAAATGAAATTTAGTTGCTTGCTCTCAAAGTGTACACATACATAACACACATTTAAACATACTATATACAACATATGTATAGACCTACACCCTTATATATAAGTAACATATAAATATTAATCACTGTCCATCTTGAATATATAACGGAAGGAGGAATATTATAATGAAATATTGAGAAAATTGATAAAGATTCTCTTGACAAGGTGGGACCAAACCAGACCAAATACAAAAGTCCAAACATCAAGGCCAAGTAGGATTGCTTTGCTTGCTGACACACTATATTTGTGTGTGTGTGTAAAAGAAAATATTTATAGATCAGAGTTGAACTGTGGGGTCCTTGGTGCTCTCTGAGCTTGGTAGTTTTCTTACAGATGTTTCATTACCAAAGTAGGTAATATCATCAGTGCTAGATGATGATGATGTTATCTCATTTGATTATGCTACATTGAATGTAGTTATCACTGTCCCATTGTCCAAAAATAGGTTACCCCGTCATCTGATTGTTCTATTATTATTATTAATAATAATAATAATAATACTAAATAATAATAATAATAATAATAATAATAATAATAATAATAATAATAATAATAATAATAATAATAATAGTAATAGTAAAGTTGGAAGGGACCTTGGAGGTCATCTAGTCCAATCCCCTGCTCAGGCAGGAAATCCTATACCATTTTGGACAAATAGCTGTCCAGTCTCTTCTTAAAAACTTCCAGTGTTGGAGCATTCACAACTTCTGGAGGCAGGTTGTTCCACTGGTTAATTGTTCTAACTGCCAGGAAGTTTCTACTTAGTTCTAGGTTGTGATCTACTTTATCAAATGCCTTACTGAAGTCCAAGTAAATTATATCAACATTCCTCTGATCCACTAATTTTGTCACTTGGTCAAAGAATGCAATAAGATTTGTCTGGCATGATCTATTTTTGACAAACCTATGTTGGCTTTTAGTAATGACTTTGTTTGCCTGTAGGTGTTCGTTGATTCGTTGTTTGGTTATCTTTTCCAGGATCTTCCCAGTTATTGAGGTCAGGCTGATAGGTCTGTAATTTCCTGGGTCCATTTTTTTTCCTTTTTTGTAGATGGGAACTACATCAGCTCTTTTCCAGTCCTCTGGGAGTTCCCCAGTGCTCCAGGATCTTTGAAATATATAGTTCAGTGGTTCTGAGATCACATCTGCCAGTTCCTTGAGAACCTTGGGGTGTAATCCATCTGGTCCTGGTGATTTGAACTCGTCTAGGCTAAACAGGTGCTCACTTACCATTTTCTTGCCTATCTTAACTTGTGTTTCTATTCTGTTTTTTATGGCACTATTTTTGATAGGTTGGTCTGTTTTTTCCCTTTGTGTAAAGACAGATGCAAAAAACAAGTTAAATAGTTCTGCTTTCTCCCTGTTGCTTGTCACTTTCTTGCCACTTTCACCCACTAATGTACCAATCATTTCCTTCACTTTTTTCTTGTTTTTCACATGTTGAAAGAAGCTTTTTTTTGTTATTTTTGACTTTGGTCGCAAGCCTTAGTTCATTTTGAGCCTTGGCTTTCCTCACTTCATCTTTGCAGGCTCGGGCTATTTGCTGATATTG